>NC_141862.1:6747651-7081222 GCF_024713525.1 Acromyrmex echinatior | reverse complement strand
CGTTCACTTCTTCGTTCACGTGAGAGAGGAACGAATAAATTCCAATAATGTCCAATAATTTTTCAAACGGCAGAAGAACTTGTTCCGGAAAAAAAAAGAAATGATATAGAGATTCTTACGTTTCGTGAATTAATCGCTGTAGGTCTGCATTAGAATTACGTCGTGCGAAGTTGTATAGATTGAAAATAACTAGATTATTACGTGTATCTGAGTTTCTATCGTTAATACCTACGAATATAATCATAACATCACGTCGACGATATATCGTTGCAGCAGGACTTGGTCCTATAGGAACGCCAGTTATCTCGACTCGCGGATCAATCGCGCAAACCTCGGTTTTGCGAAACAATAACGTAGTTTCGCTGTATATACAAGCGGTCGTGTTCGCATTCATCGGCTAGCGCGTGTTCACCACTGCGATGCCTGCCGTGCAAAAGTTTGCGTTTTATTACGCGTATCTCTCCATGCGTCCGTGCTATAACTTTTTCACGTGTTCAGTAATGTAGCTTCGGCTCTCTCTAAAGAAATCAAGAAGAGCGGGAGTTTCAAAATAAACTTAAGTTTCGAAAGAAAATGCGATTAATCGTGTGTATCTCGTCTTTCGACAAGATTTGTTTTTTAATTATTATTGTTATCTAAAATCAGAATGCTTTTAGATATGTACACGCATAAGAAATGCTTCATTCGATAAAGACTTTAAGCAGCGACGAAGACTTTCGAGTTTTTTTGGGGTGTGTGACTATGACTACTTGATCCAAACAGGGAAAGAGAGCGATTTCAAAGTAAATATTTTTTTTCTTTTGTTGGATGTGCGAAATATATTTCTACATATATTTCTACCCTAGCCAAATACTGTTTTTTGTCAAATCACTTAAAATCACTGTATTTTACAATTTGTCAAAAAATACGTGCTTTTTTTAAATACTTTGAATTGTAAGTGTGGAATTCGACGCCCACAGGAGCTCTGGATGTGGAAAGCGCCATATTTTTCATAAGGAAATTTCCGTCTATGAAGACTTTACACTATGATTTTAAATGGCACTCAATTAAATATCCTTCTTTCAACGATCTCTTTTTAACCGTTCTATGAATTCTCCGTTTTGTAAAAGTTACGACAAACTAATTACATTCATAGCCATGACATTCTCTCTATGTAACAACAATAATATGTAAAAAAAATGCTGTTTTTTTTTTAACACATTTACTCGAGGCTATTCATTAATTTCTGTAAGAGGAGGACGAATTCGTTATAGTTCTAGTGTCGAAGAATGAGGCCGGATGACGGTCGCGTCATTGCCACCGTGCGCGATTGGCTCGTTCGTTTTTGTTTCCTCGCCAGGTCTTTTCTCTCGGCGGACGAACTGAGCTGGGTGCTCGTTTGCGGCGCGCGATTACGAGAGCCGAAACGCGTTTTTTGGATCTATCGGGCTATAACTGCGATTCGCGGTCGTTTTGTGTTCTGCGTGCGAACACACGTCGAACCCTACCTCGCTACTCGTCTCACCCTGCCTGCAGCCACCGCGGCGGTGTCTCTTTATCACTCCCGACGCCCGCGAACGACGTTACGAGGGCGATACAACGGGCAACGCCTGGCGATACCTGGTCCCGTCGTGTCGACTCTTTGTTCCATTCGTGTACAGCCATTGTGCCGCTTCCCGTTCGCCAGACTATCGCGATAAACAGCCGGAAAAGCCACGATGAATGACACCGCGCAGCCTTCGTTACGAGCACGTAGCGACTTTCGCATTCTGGAGTCTGGATTTTCGCTGATTTTTGCTCGTTGCGCTTTTTTTTCGCGCGACTGTACAATGTATTTGAGATCTATGCAGCTTGTGCCGCGATTGACTCTGTGTGTGTGTGTGTGTGTGTGTGAAACTTGCGGCGCGTTTCTCTAAAAAAATCTCAATGATTTTTCAACACGATACTTTAGACATTTAATGTAAAATTCTGCGTGTTTAATACAACACGTTTTGAAACATGAATTATTATACAAAACAGATATCGCGAATAAAACAAAAATGTTATATGAATATGCCAAGTGTTTCTCGCATTCCTTTGGTTAATCGACGAGAATGCGGTTGACAGCTTTAATACACTTTTATTCGCGCGATACGAGAGTGCGTCTGACAGCCTCCTGACTGTACGCTATTGTGTTATCGGTGAGAGAGCCGAGGGTACGCAAACCCGCTAAGCGCACTCCATCTCCGGGAGAGTTGGCCGCGCGAAGCCGAGAGTTTCCGTCTGTCCGTGTTTCAGTTACTTTTTCCAGATATCTTTCCGGAAAGAGCCAATTTTTTTTAGCGTCCGGAATTGCCCTTTTTTAGCGTTCCTAATATATTAAGATGTTAACCTAATATATTAAGATTTGTTTTCGAGTAGCACAATTCATTGGCAATACCTGGCAATAAACATTAGCATTGGGGATACATTGGGTCAATATTACTAGAATTTCTTCCAACTTTGCAAATTGATAATCTTTATTTATTTACGCGTGCGATTCTCGTCATTGTCCATACACGCCACGAGAGAAAACGCGCCTCAATTTCGCAGCCACCGACTCGACGGAGACGACGCGACGCGACGCGACGATTCCGTGTTCGTGGTCGGCAGTTGATATCGCTCAGCTTTTCATGAACTGCCTGGTAAAAATGACGCACGGAGACGCCGCCGGGCACGAAATAGCTCCCTCTCGTTCAATCCACTTTTGGGGAAAACGACGCCAGTAATATTTCTTGCGCGAACGTGCCGAATGTGACGACTCTCCCGTCATGAAGTGACGTACTCGCTCGTCGTTTCATGTGAGCGTGCGGAAAATTGGTAGACGTCATCGGAAACACCCATAAAGACGGGTACGTTCGTGCTGCGCTCCAGGAAAAAATTAGTTTACCGTTGCTTTACCCCAGCGGGATTATCGTTCGCGCTTCATTCGGTACAAATCTTTGAGCCTTCTACAAACATTATTTTTGGTTATTTTTATTACAGAGGGGGAGAGAGAGAGAAAGAGAGAGAGGTAGAAAAATGACAAGTACGACAAATATAATAACAACATTGTTAAATTCATAATGTCAAATTATATGTCACATTACATTCAATTTGAATTATTTCTAATTATTTCTATAGGTGCTAAAACAATGGAGTTAAACAATTCAACTCAAGAAAATATAATAAATTTGGCTGAAATTTAATTTATTATTTACTAAATGCATACGTTAATATGACGTTTTTTTATTTTGAAATTAACTACAGAACTGGATCGCCACGTATATAAAAGTTAGAAATAACAAAATGTTATTTAACTTAAGGGATTGGATTGCCGTTGCTCTAACAATGAATTATTTATTTTCCTAACGTAAAACATAAATCTAGTTATTTTTTAACGATAATATTAAAATATAGTTAATGCATTCATTTGAGAACTCTAAACTCCAGCTCGTTTATAATAATTCACATTTCCCGGTTCACGTTTCTCCGTTCGAGAAAAAATCTCGAGCAAATCGCATTAATGTGAGACTTCTCTGATTTAAGCGCATTTCGCACGGATTGTGATTAATTCATCGTGGCGCGCATTAATGTAAATTCATTATGCGCGAGGCACAGCTAATTGGCGGTGTAAATCTTGCGGATCGCGTATTTAGTAAAAATGATCGGATGGACCGATCCAGCGAACTATCAAAAGTTCACGTTTTTTACGAGGACTTTAGCGAAATTTCGCGAACCCCCCGCTGCGCCAATCCACAGAGAAGTACGTTTATTTTCGTCCTTTAATGCGCATTTATTTATAATTTACGAGACCAATTAAAGGCCAATTAGATGGCAGCCGGTTAATTTACAAAATGTATGTCGTAAAATTGGAGCTACCGCGGCGCCTTAAAAATATCGTCTCTTAATGCGTTAACGATTGCATCAATTTCTCTTGAATATTACTCTTCCTGTCTGTAATCTGAGCGCAACGTAAAAAAATATCAAATGAGTTGACTATTTATGAATTTACAAATATGTCGTCGACTCTCTTATCAGTGATTAGTCGCGAAATGAATTTAATTAACTTATTGTTAATCCAATTGAGCGTCACTTCTCTACACTTTGCTTTGTAACTTTTTACATCGTCGAATAACATAGATAAAAGTTTTTTTTTATTCCTGCACTAGATTGCGCTAGAACTCTCTTTCTTGCTTTCGTCAAATATCAAAGGCAAATATCTAACTCACTTTAAATTCCAAAAAACGTATAATAGTTTAGTCACAGAAAAAAAACCAGACCTAAAGTTCTCGCACGGTGAGAAAAAACTCGGGTTTGTTTCGCTAGATTCAGGTTCATCGCATGACAAGAGGACGGCCCTGGCCGCGAACGAGCAGCGCGGATTACAAATCGTCGCGAAGTATCCAGTTCCAACCTGTTAGGGGCGCTGAAAAATCTCGCAGGTACTCGCACACAGGAATTTCCTATCAATTAGGGACAGGTTTCCACGCGGCGGCGGCGGCGGCGGCGGCGGTGACGGTGGCGGCGACGTTGATGGTGGTGGGCTTTTTTTCCTTTCCTTTCTTCCTCTCTCTTTCTCTCTTTCTTGCGTCCCGCAGAATCCTGTTTCTCTCATTTATACAGTTAGCCGCTTAAACGGCTACTCGCGAATAAAGCCGAGCGAACGATGAGGACGTGGTTCGTCGGGACACGCGGTAGGCTATTAAATCGAGCCAATGGAGGATCCCGCATCCTCCGTGAATTCAATTCTGAACGAAATACCGCAACGACGGTAACGAAGTGTCCGTTTTATAACTGTTGAAGCTGCAACATTGACTGTAAATAATATCGTGCGGGATAATTTATCTCTCTAATATTATTTCTCAAAATTGATCTTAAACTTTTAGCAAGTCCTTTTTAGTAAGTATTCGCGTTTTAGTTATTTTAAAGATCTATTCTCTCTCTTTTTCTAAGGATAGAGAAAAATGCTTCGTCCCCTCTAAAGAACACACTTGTAGATTTTCCTTTCTCGGCAGTGGTCATTGTTTAAGATTCATGAAAGCATTCAAGCTCTCTTAAGAGCCTTTAAAGATTAATTAATGTAGGTACCCCCCCCCCTTATAGACTAAAAAAAAAAGTAATCCTATAAAATTATTCCTAGAGGCGTAAAAAGCGTTTAACGAGACTTCTAAACGATATCCAATTGTATTAATCTACCATTGCATTTGACAAAACCACATTTGCGAATCTACCCTAAATAAAAGTTTGTATTCGAAAATTCTTGACGAAAAAAGAGATCCAAATTTAGCACACTTGTGAGCTAAAATATTTTTTATAGTATTCACTCCCGAATACTTCATATAATTCGGATGGCAAAAAAAGATTTAAAGGGAATGGAGCGAGATTGGTCAAGAAATAAAACGGGACAGCCGAGCGTATTCACGTTAGCCGATCGAGGACGGTGAACGCGTGAACGAAGCGGACGAAGGAGCGAAAAATAAGCAAATAAATAAAATAGATGTCTCCGAGGCGAGTCGTGAGTGTCGCTAATGAACTGGTCTCTATCATCTCGCTTGTACCAGCAGCCGCTCTCCTCTCTCGCAGGCGTTGGTCCGACTACGCTCGACCGGTCTTCATTATACTCGGCTCACTGTCGTTAATTGCGCACGCACCTACGTAAGCATGGCGCCCCGATAATCCGCTTGGGAACTGTCCGATACCACCGACTCGACGAATTTATGAGTCGTTAGAACGGTGCGAAGATCCGGTTTGACTTCCGGAATGTTGCCATCGGAAAAATCCAGGCATACCTACCTTAGTTACTTGTCCGATATGCCGTACAGACATACAGGTTGTATTTTTATAGGGAAATCTGTAGGTAAATTATTTTATCATTATTTTATCCATTGAACGTTACGTTTCGCACTGTAAATAAAAGTTGTTTATTATCGATTCAGACATTAAACGTATTCTTCACCTTCATTCTATATACTTTCATTGTGACTTTGCTTTTTAGGTTCTGTAATATTTCTCAGAATAATTTTTCTTTCTCGTATTTAGTGATCTGCGAAACCGTCAATTTTTGCATCTCGTGCAGGTACGGTGGATGGCGTGAAAATATATAATATGTATGCGAGAGAGAGAGAGAGAGAGAGAGAGAGCATCTGCAGAGAGAAGGAGATAAAGTATGTAGTAGGCCGAAGCCCACGCGGCTGACCTGGGACAACAGGTTGAATTAATTGACAAAGATAGCATTTTCCGCGTCGATGTGCCTACCTAAACGCAAATATTCGATTGCGCTCGTCAGGTTCTACAGCCAGACGCGATAGGATAGCCGAGGGTATACGAGAGGGATACAGTGGGACGCAGTGGGTGGCTTCGCTAGTGAGAGGAGGAGATGGAGGAGGAGGAGGAGGAGGAGGAGGAGGAGGAGGAGGAGGAGGAGGAGGAAGAGGAGAAGGCGGGAGCGGGCAAGCCGCGGTTCGGTTGATCGAACACATTTTAATCAATTCCATTAGTCCGCCCTGTAACCGTCCACACGGATATTTGTTGGCTCGCGCTCCCGAGAAACACGCTATGGGCGCAATACTGAGAGAGACGGAGACACTGGCGTACTTAGGGAACGCGCGCGCGCACAGACACGAGAGAGTGAGACGAATAGAGGAATGACTGTGTGCGTGCGTATGTATGTGTGCGTGTACATGCCTCGATGCGTATCTGCTGGTATACGCACGTGCAAGAAAGAGGGGACTTTGTTGGTGTGCGTGGAACCCGAGGTCCGGGCCGGTTCACGACCGGCGGGGGCGTCGGTTCGCCAGCGACGTCATCGTTTCGGTTTACACGCGCCAATCATCGGCCGACTAATTGGTCGGTACTCCGCGACCGATTCCGCGCTCCATCGATTCCGAGTCGCCCGCCCTCGAAATCACACGCGTTTTCGCGAGAATGCAGCACGATTAATGGCGTTACCGCACGCGCGCTTCAATGCACGCGCGGCTGCGAAGTTTCAGAATTTAGAAAACGTATTTTTTTTTCGTAGTCGAGAGATATTGTTGCACAATCTTTCTGAAGAAAGAAATATCGAAGAGTATAGGTTGAAAGTAATTTGACGAATGAATTTATCAAATCGCGCGCGACTGTTATTGAATTCGTAATAATAAATAATGACGGATTCTAATAGTTGTAGAAATTAAGAAATTTCGCAAATTTTTCAAGTCAATTTTTCATTTCTATATAGATTCCGACACAGGATCGTACACTCTCACGTAGAATCGTGGTTCTAAATCACTAGTGAAAATCGCGCTTTAGGATCCGGAAGGTTCTTCCCCGATAAGCGAAATCAGCCTGTCGCGAAACGTTCCGAGGTTCCGGGTTAATTATCCATCGGACCGGCGCGGTGCGGCGCGGTGCGGCGCGGCGGACAGGAACGAGAGCGGCGCTCTCCTCCTCTTTCCGGCAACAATTTCAACTCATAAGGCTACAATGTATTCGTCGTTCCGAAGGTGCCAGCCGCGTCCGTGCGAGGGTTTGCCATAATTACTCGAACGGTAATACAGGACGGCCCTTGAGTGGCAGCTCATATTACTCGCCTAACCCGCGTGAAAACTAACCCCTTGGGGAATGGGATGTGGAATGGGAATTACCGCGTCGGGGAGTTAAGGGACAGGAGGGGAGAAACAAGAGTGAGTGAGAAGTAGAGAGACGACAGAGAGAGATAAAAAAGGATCTGAGGCCGCGCGCGCGTTTCAACGACCTCCTTCTCGCCTTCGGTAACATCTCGCTACATTTTTATGGACTGTGAGTGGGCATGCCGAGATAAATTACTTTCCTTCTCTCGAACCTTGCGCGTAATTCGCAATTATCGCGATACGCTGGATTGCTCAGCCGAAGACAGTTGGGCTGGCAGTTCTGATTCTGTTAATCCTTAACAGATCCTTCCTTTCGCCCTGCCCGCTCTGGTATGGGGGGCGAAAAGAAAGATCTGATCCGGCAAGGCTATAGGCGACGTCTGAATAAAAACAATAAGAAAATATATATCTGATTCTAACAGCGTCAGAATTATAGTAAAAAAAAAAATATATATATATATATATATAAATTTAGATAAAAAAAAATCTATCGTGTGCACAGAGAAATAGTTGATAATTTACAAATTAATCTACGACGAAATTAATATAAGACGTCTCCTTGTAATTAGCGACATTATAACAGAATAAGCTCGAAGAAAATACTTTTGTTTACCAGCCGAATGATTAACCGGTCTTTTAAATTTAGCTGATGGATCTATAGCAATTCCGTAGCTAATAGCAGCGTTTATTAACATTATTTATCGCCATTGTTCGAGTAATTCTCTCATTTTACAATTACGTCTAAATGTCGAGGAAAATATTTAAATGTTTTCAGATGTTCAATTTAATCAAGAAGAGCAATCAGTTCACAGAGCCCGTGTCAGCTCTCGATTTAAAAAGTCTTAATGCACTTTCGCGTCGTTGTGTACGGGAGGGGGGGAGGGGGGTATAGGTTGTAAACGCGAGAGAGCTAATTCGTCGCATTTATAAATATTTGCGATGTACGCGATCGTGTCGATCCTTCCGATAAATTTGTGCGAATACGCGATGGGCTGTTCGTCGAGCGTGAAGTCGCGCGCGGGCAAACTACGCAGGCGAGCCGCGCGCGATGTAAATTTATAGAGTATTACGTTTAAATTTGATCAGCGTGGACATTTATTTCGAAACGCCGCGCTACGCTGCAGCCCCTCGCGCTCATGCGGCGAATTTTCATAATATGCAGATTTCGGTGCGCGCCGGACACTCGGTATGGATTTTTCGCCGCGTATCGCCTGGCGGCGCGTTTACACGGCTGGACGAACTCGCGTCAACGTTGAAAGCGCAATCGGGCGCCGGGTTAACCCCCTGAGCGTTAACCCGAAGCTGCGCAGGATGCGGATCGAAAACATTTTTTTTCTTCAGGCATAGGTTACAATGTGTCAAGTCATCCCTTTATTCAAGTCTATCCATCTTTGTATTTAACCACCTTAAAGGGCAAGAAAGGATGCACGCGAGGATGCAGAAAGAGAAACTGTGTATAAGGGAAGGAGCGCTCGAGTGACAAGGGTGAAGGGTGGAAGAGAGAGGGAGACAGTGCTGAAGTACTACAGCAGAGGTTGAGGAAGCAATCCCGAAGTAACAGAAACGAGGGGAGTAAATCCGAGGTAATCAAAGAACGTACAAAGTATCAGTGTTCAGCCTGCTGCCTTGGCTGCCTCATCCCGACCGACGATTCGAGTCCCGAGACCGAGAAGAAGGAAGGCGAGAGGCCCTCGACACGATCGCGAGATTACCTACACCCACGCCGACAGATAATAGATAGTAATTGCAGGTCTGCCCGGGTTGGAATCGGCTCGACAGATCGATCGGCCCGCGGTGGGAAGAGGGAGATAATGATGCGCTTAGGAAGAGACCGTTCTCACATTATTTTCTCGCGATACAACTCGTCCGTGCTTATTATTGTACGCACGCGCTCGTGATGGGGCCCGGCGATCGAAAATCGGCGTGATCTGGGCCGGTTTCTCGGCCCGGCCATATTGGGCATCGCTGGTGGAATTCGAACGATGACCCCCGACCCTTCCGTTCGCAGGGGATCGTCCGTCTTCTTTTAGCCCGACATGCGTGTGATTGGCACGCTCGTTAGAAAGCACATGTTGCGAACATGAACTGCAATTTTGCCGATTCGGTTCACTCAACTTCCGTCTATATACGATTCTTTATAAATTCTCTCCCTCTCCCTTTCTGCGAATTGTTTATAATCTTTTTGATATTAGCACATTGTGTATTATTACAAAATGTCAATAGATAAGTCTTTGTTGTATAACTTCGACTAGACTTTCGAGATATTTCAATGTTCCAATTCATTTGCGTTCCCCCTGGCAATTAAATTGGAAGAAGTTAAATTAAGCCAGCGCTTCATTAATGTCGTGCATGAGTTCCAGCAAGGATCTACTAAATATTTGCAAACGGACTCCCCGTTTACATTAAACGAAGAGGAGGAAGGAAACGAAGAATACACCTGTATTCTCAACGAAACGCGCAGCAGGAAAGGAGACAAAAGGCGATTAAGATCATTGCGGTGGCAATTTAGCGCGGTAACACGAATCAAAGCCCAAAAAAGCGGCCGACGGACCTTCGGATTTGGATTTAACGAAGGAGGTTCGAGGAAACGAACTCGGCAGAGACAAAGCGTGAGATTGCGAGGGAAAAAGAGAGAAAGAGTTGGAAAGAGAAAGAATGGACGAGAATGTAGGAGCGGGGAACGAAGAAGAAGAAGAAGAAGAAGAAGAAGAAGAAGAAGAAGATGGAAATGGAGATGGAGATGGAGGTGAAGAGAGAAGAAGACGCCCAGTCGAAAGAAGAGGACGAAGACGTAGGAGGAATGAAGGGAGAGAGAGAGAGAGAGAGAGAGAGAGAGACGACGAGAGAAGGCGAAAGAGATGGCTGGAATGGCGAAGGAGTAGATTGTGGAAGGGTTTTCGAAGCGAGTCGCCGAGCCTAACCGTGCAGCACTCGAACTCGAACTCAAACAACTTTGAGCTGTGTGTACCCGCGCAAACAAAACAGCGCACTAATTGCTTACGTCACTCGGCAAGTCAATGGACTTCTTGACTGAGCACTCTGAGTCATGCAACTGAGCTCCGCCGAGGCAATGTGTGCCGCTCCGCTCTGCTCCGCGCCGCTTCGTTCCGTTCCGTTCCGTTCCGTTCCGCGCCGCGCCGCCAAGCCACCTCGGGTTTCAATTAAATCACGTCCACGCACTGTTTACCTCGCATAAACGCACTGGCTCCCTCGTATGCGACACATCGACGATGTTAATGACGATGACGGTATGACAACTTCTATATGTCTACTTCTGTCCTGTTCGTTTTACCTCGTTAAATTTATGTTATATTTTACAATATGTATATCTTCCAAAATAACAACGTATCTTGATAAATACAGAATTACTTGGGTTGGTTGGAATTTTTAATCAGTTTGCTGCTCTTCAGAGCATCTCTTGCTCTTCGCATGCTAGTGAAAGCGAACGAAATAAATTCAGAATCATCGATCGCCGGTAAGCAATACATAAGACACGAACTGGACGGCGAGTGTCGCAAATGTATTCGAGCATGGAGAACGTATCCCCCACGGTATGCACGAGAAGGGGGCTATAGGAGCTATCTTAGATCGAACGGAGTCCAATTACCGACGTTATTAATTAATCCCCCACCTCACCGCTCGACCGCCCGGTCCATCGTCTCTCGCTTCCATTCTCAACCCCATCGTCGTCCGTCTGTCCGCCAGAGATACCTGCGAGGGATATCCCCTCCAGCGTTACTACATCCTCCATTACCGTCTCCGGTCTTCCGAATCTCGGTCGGTTTATACGCGCGGAAATCATTCCGCCTCGTTCGATCCGATATTGCACTTTGCGTCACGAGTGGCGATTCACGCTGTCCATTCTTCTCTTACCTTTATTCTTTTAAAAAGGCTCATGTGTAATTGAAAAGGAGAAAAGTTACTACAAATACATTTTTGTATCTTTAGTATAGAATATTACAATTTTTAACGTTAATTCTTCGATCGTTAATATCGATATACATAAATTAGAAAGCGATCTGTTAAATACCTTCCAAAATTGTTTCGACCTCACTTTCGCTACACTAAACAAATTTATAACACGACTATGCGAAAACTGTTCTTGCGGCGATATACATAACGCACGCATATGCGATATGTAATTGAAAATATCGCGTGTATGTAATTGAAACATAACGCTATTGTTAGAGCATTAATTGATCAACATCGCGTGTAACGTCGTAGAGTCAATCAAATCGAACTGACGCAAAAACGCCAATCAAAAGACTAAGCACAAAAAAGCATTGGCTGGTGAAGGAGCTAACTTCTTCCTCTACTTGAGATGGCCTCTTTCAGAAAGAGGAAAATGACAACACTCGCGTAACGACAAAACCGCTCCTTTGCCTCTTATTCCAGCCTCTCGGGAGAAGATCTCTTCCCCTCTCTTTCTCTCTTTCGTTCTCTTACTCGCTCCGTTCTCTCCTCCTTTCGTCTGCCGTCTCGCCAGAGAAGACACGCGAAATGTTCTTCTCGATTTGTCAACCCGACCTTCCGAAACATCTTCGACGCTTTCTGGGTGAAAAATGCGAAAGCCTACGCGCAAAAAGTGAGTTTGTTAAATGGATAGCCACCGTTTCGAAATCATTCTAATGGCGATTGTCTGGCGATATTAAAATATTCTAAGATTATTATTTAGATTATTTTCTCCATCGAGAAAATATGATGGCAAAAAATCATATTTTAATTCACTGTTATTAATAGTTGTAAAATCCTTATTTATCAGTTTCATAAATATCTGATTCGCTTAATACATCGATCATTGCAAAATCGTGGAACATGTTGCGCAAAAAATGGCGCGACGCATCGCAGCATGGATCCGAGATAAGATTCCATGCCGTAGGTGCAGAGCATAAGGCCCAAAGTCGTCGAACCGGCAACGCTGGGCCGCTGCGCTCTCAGTCTTTCTCTCTTTCTCTCTCTCTCTCTCTCTCTCTCTCTCTCTCTCTCCCTCCCAGGTATGGAGAAAAGAAGAGAAAAAGATAGAAGGATGGGAGGGAGGAGGAATGAATCGCTCCCCTAGAATGTCCTTTGTCGCAGTGTCCCCTTCTTCATCCACCCTCTCCTTATCCGCATTGGGACTAAGCCAGTCCTAAGGCCTGTTCAGGCCCTTCGCATACGTGGAATGCGTGTCTTTACTATACGACGATCACCGCCAACCGGTAACCGTCTGGAAACCTATACCGCTTGATCTTCGATGCTCCAATAATTTTAGAAGATAGATGAGTGTATCTACCACGATCTGAGGATAGATTGCGTCGAATTTGATATTACTACATATATGTTGTGTTTCATATTATACGTAGAATCAAAATTTGTATTAACTTACGATGCGAGGCAGATATACATTCTTAAGCTTTTCTCCGTTACAAACGCATAAATCTAACCGCAAATGTACAGTTTCACGGATGATTTTTACTATAATCTTGTTCTGATCGAAAAGAGAGGATGGAAGCAAGTGGGGGAAAGGAACCACAGGTATTTACGATGGCACTCGACCGGTGACATGGGTTTCTTCGACCAATGAATTTTAATTCCTCGGGCCCCGGCAGCCCCGCTGCGACACCAGGACGATGATTTAATATTTTAAGAAAATGAGGGGTCCGTCCTTAATTTAAGCGCGCTCGTCGTTGAGGACGGGCCTGTATTGCTCTGGCAGCGGGAGACCTAGAAAGCCATTACCCAGATATTCGATTCGACAGTTTGAGAATGCCTTATCTTCCCTCTTGTGTCCCACCTCCTCTGTCCACAACTCGATAATCCCTCTTCACGATGCGCACGACTCGGACTCCGACATTTTGAATAATAATGGCGATGGATAGCGTGATTCTAACGAGTCGGTAAGACGATCAGCATTTTCACGAATTAGGATAAAGCTTGTGTATATTTGTGTGTTTATTTCATTCATTAACGCGATAAACTGAAGATAATTCTCCAGTTTTAATTCTCCACTTCTTCTTGCGCGAATGAAGTTTTGGTTTTCGACGAAATTATTCTCTCAAAGATCAGACGTGCAATCTATCACCAGTTCAATGTCTTCTCTGGAGCGAATACCCAGAGAAAAGGTTGCTTCGATTTAAAGAAATTTTCTTTGCTATATGGTTAAAGAAAAAAAATTTCCTTTGTGAAAAAATTTCTTTAATTTAAACATTATTTTTTTAAAAATAATCAAATAAATCAAATAAATTAGAAAAATTTCTTTAAATCAAAGCAGCCTTTTCTCTGAGTGAAACAACGGTAGTTAGTCGTATCAAAATAAGGCACTAAAAATAATTTTGTATTTTGTCGCTGTTCTCACAAGTAGTTTTTATTCATTCAGTTCATTAAAAACCCTATCCTTAAACATTTACTACATCGTGCGAGCTATCTCAAGTAATTGGAATCGTTATCTTAGTGTTATCAGTGTCGGGTTAGCATATATCGACCTATGAAGACTTTACTTGAGATAAAACTTCCCTCTTTCAAACTAGAATCCGAAGACATAAATGATAAAGTTATATATTTCAGATTATTAGAATTCCTATTTTTTTAATGCATTCAATTATTAAGACGAGCACCGTTATTGGAAAGATTACGTTAATTATTGTCAAGATTACAAAAAAACACTTTGCACATCATAAGCGAAGAGCCGAGGTGGATACCTGTTGACAGGCATTTGCATATGAATGCAGCATACTGTCGCGCTAAGCGACTTGTCTAATCTTCGTAAGATTATGTTCTGAAGACACAAGTTTTCCAGTCATTACTACCTTTTAAATTACAATATCATTTTTTTTTTTAGATTTTTCCGAATAATTATTCGAAATCTCTCAATGACTTATGATTTATTTAAATTTTATTTAAATTTAAATTTTATTACAGAGAAACTTCGGTTGTAGAAGACGTGTATCTATTTAAAAAAGGCGCAAGTTGTTTTTCTGCTTCACGTTGAAAACATATCACAACAATTACAAATGTCAATTTAATCGTCTCCGATACGCGGATATTTAATAATCAACTTGTCTGTCGTTACAACGTGTACAGAGAAGAGGGACGTAGTCGTTAATTGCGTATATAATATCACGACTTCGTGAGAGAAATAAATGTCGACATATGCGTTTGGGTCTACCAACTTCTGTACAATGCGTGCGGCGAACAAATTTATTTATTTATTTATTTATTTATTTATTTTGGCAACGATAATTAAATGATGCAACGTATTTGATGTGGTATTATCTCTCAGCCTGTACGAATTACTACGTGGCTCGTAATGCTTTGATCGCAGTCATTGCTTGTGTTTATCGTGAAGGGATACCCGAACAGCCACAGGCGGAAGTCCCGAGGGAGAAAGAAAAAAAAGCGATTGCTCCTTCGAGAGAGAAGGAAAACAAAGCCGGAGTGCGGCGGCATGTTTCACCTAACTTTCGCCTAAACGACGATGGATTTTCTGAAATCGCCGTTAGCGCCGGCGATCTTTTCGTGAAATATTTATGTAGCTATATAACTCGCACATAAAAAAAATAAAAATGTTATACTTTTTCATATAACAAATGATTGACACCATCAGTTGTAAGTTCGTAAACAGATATTGAAACAGAGAAACTTAAAAGTATAATATAAATAGAAGAAGAGATTAAAATAAGTAGGTATATCAAGCTGTACACATCATATATCTAAATAATTATAGATAAATTTCTCGAAACAGTAATATATCCGCCAGCAAGCGATGACGTTTAGACTTGAAATTCTATTCCAACAAAGAATCCGAAGTTCCGAGTCAATGCTGGGTAGACGAAGATCCAACAATAGCTCGTTCTTTTTAACGAGCGTCGCTTATTATGTCGCGATTGTAGGAGCGTTTCTTGAGCACGAAAGCAGGTAGGAGGAGCGGTGGAAAGGAATAATTAAAGCGCATTTATGTGTAGGCCAATTCGTGATCACCGTCGCCGTCGGCCTCGAGGTCTGAATAGGTCCTGGGATGACGTATTAGCTCATATTTGTCTCCCGACAATACCGGCTAAACTCTCTGCCCAGGTGTCCGTCGTTTTACACTCTTCCATCTCTCGGGAGAACGCGCGTGCATGGAATTATAATGGGATAGACCGTAACAGAATGGGAGACGGGCAACAGCAGCGGCAAAAGGGGGACGATCTGGGAAGTCCCAGAAGTAACCGAACAGAGAATGCAAAAAACATGAAAATTTCAAATATAGAATGAATTTAGAATAAATAAAAAAAATCTAGAAATTCAGACTTTGTAAAATCATTATCAAATTATTGTACAATATTAAAAGTAGAAGTATTCCGTTTATAAACTTGTTAATTTATCACTAGACTCTTATTACTACTTCAATTAAAGATAGAAATGATTTAAGAAATGTTAATACAAATAGTTAATACACGCCAGGTAAAAAACGAAGGGCGAGAGGACAAATACGGTCGGCCCTGCAGTTCCACTATCCACATTCCTTGCTCCCTGCGGGTGGCCCGTCTCGTTCACTCTTGTCGTCTTTGTCCAGTGCATTAAAGCCGCGATAGTTCCGTGGTGTGTTTTTGTGATTGATCGCGTGATCTTGTCATCCGATATAATAAAAGATCGCATTTAATCCGCATCGCATACGGTGCTCTAATTTAGTCTTTTAATCGAGATAACAAACCGTGATTATTCTGAAAGATGATTAAAAATGAAGAATTTAGAGCAGCGCGCGAATAACGGGCGGAACATTCGCGGCGACAGTCTCGCAACGCGAAAAAAGATGGCGGTCGTCAAATTGATACATATTAATAAGAGCAGGGATTCGCGTTGTCAGATTTTTGCATAAATTTGAATCGGTGCGCGCGCACTCAGCAAGGATCTCAAATTTGAATAATCGGGAATAATTCCGAAGTTTTCTCCGTGTAAACGCGCTGTAATCAGCGCAGAAGCGCGCGCGCGGGCGCACTATTCGCCTGCGAAACATTTCACCATGTAACACCTCGCGATGGGTAATTAACCGCGCGAGCGCGGAATCGGAAAACGTGCGGATTTCGCTTCCGCGAGCAAACGCTCGACGTGTTTGCGCTTTTAATGAATCTTGACCGAGTAATGGCGCGTCTTTGTTTACTCCGTTCCGATGCGAAATACCGCTATTAATTAGAATAATCAGCTTTATTAATCAGTTAGATAAACAAGCCTTAGCTCAATCAATTATAATTCATTAGAGTGATCAGAAACTGGGGAACAGCTTCATGCAAAGCACACCTTGTATTGTCTAGAATTCTGTTTTCTTTGTCGCTCGTTGTAAATTCATTTCTTGCACACGATTTTTTTTACTTCTTATAATAATA
Source organism: Acromyrmex echinatior (assembly GCF_024713525.1). NCBI lineage: Eukaryota > Metazoa > Arthropoda > Insecta > Hymenoptera > Formicidae > Acromyrmex > Acromyrmex echinatior. The sequence continues at coordinate 7,064,295 of NC_141862.1, read as the reverse complement.
AAGACGTCATTAATATTTATATTTTCTAACGTTATCGTATTGTAGCTATAATTGAGAAATTAGCTTAAAAATGAATCTTAAAAATGATCTAATCAGATCGGAGGATCACCGAATTTTGTATTGCTGATTGGTAAGCTCTGACAATACCAGCCAAGTGACGATGTAACGTTATATACGTCTCTATATTCTCTATGTACGAGTACATATACACCTAACTGTGTCGTGCGAAATTCCCGCCTGTCGTAGTGATGTCTACGAGCGAACAAGTGTTTTCTACTAGAGTAATACGTGCCTCAGAAAACATTTTAATGTCTATAGTTGTAACGCGTTTACATGCAAAGAACAGTAATACTTTTATTTTACAGAAGAATTGAATAATATATTTATAATATATACGCGCATAACAATGATTTCGTGCTGTGGCGAATCATACTGTTCATTTTCTCTCGTATTAATTGATATACTCCAGCGTAAAGTATGAATGTTTCAAGGCATAAGTTCTTTTTGCACCTAATTATATTTAACAATCATTCGGATTTTCGGAAACGTTCTTCGCGTTCATATTCCGTTCGAACACCTCGCCTCACCGTCGCCACGTTGCAGAGAGTTTGCTGCACGCAAATGAAGAATTGTCAGCCAAATACGGTTCGAGAGTGGTAAGGGGCGCTAGTAGGGGATGAATGGGACGTAATGCCGGGTCTACCCTGATTGTTGCACTCCTTTCCCTTCCTCGACCTCTCGAACCCATCGGAATTTCCAGTACGAATTTCCGGCTGCGACGTCACTTCCGTCGACCGGGAACAAGCGAATCCAGCTGTCCAGAATCGTCTATCCCGTCCCTATTTAAGTCCCTTTCCGCCTTCGCCGAGGTGCCATCTTCACATCGACGCATAACGATCGGAAACGCGCGCGATTTAAACTTGTTAATGGCTAGAATTCTTCGGGTGTCTCTGCTTTATTTATGGAATAATTTAATTCATATCCTCTATAGTTTCAAGTTTCTTCAAGCGTGTCGTTTTGCGAAAAAAGAAAATAAACGGTTTATCGGGAATGAATTTTTGATTAAATTATTAAACCGATGGGGTCAAGACGAAAGTAAAAAGTCCTTGTATTCAGGCGGCCATCAATAATAAAACTAGGAAAGTAAATATAATTATCGTATGTACAACGCCGCGTTTGTGCAACGACTACGTAACAATCGTGAGGCTTGCTCCATGAAAACCGGGCCCTCTTTCAAAGCGTACCGACACGAGGAATTAAGATTTCAGCGATTCCCACGAGATCGGCCCGTTAGCCAATTTAATCTTCGCGAGTGAAATTCTTCTCTTCTACCCATTGATCACAATGCTTTTCGCGAGTGGATGTTCAAATTTATAATACCTCAATGAAAAATGACGTACATAAAACTATTTCTTTTATTCCAATAACACATTAAATGTATACAACATATTAAATGTAGTGAGCGTCCATCGAATGAATTCTTCCTTCTAAATTCTTATTTTGATAGATAGAAATTTGGAAAATGAAAAAGAAAAATAAAAAGTATAGGGAAGATAAGTAAGATTAAAAAGGGAGAAAATACAATAAAATACAATATTACTTATACACACACGATTCTGTTATTGGTATTGTTATTGCGTTAGTATAGTTGTTACGTCTACGATGTTCCATCGAAGGATATCCTAAAAAAATGTCTCTCATCCGGTAGCCAACAATAGCACCAGAATAATGATACGCGCGACCATTCACTGCATTGTATTACCTACATCGTGTCACGGCATTGTTTCCCGCGTGTTCGGGTGTCATCCCTCGGCGCGAAATGGCTCGACACGCTTTCTCGTTCCCCGCGTACCACCCCTGTACCGCCACCCTCGCGAGGGGATGTACCTGTCTTCCGAGTTGGCCGTCTCTTTATTATCATTATCGCCATCGCGGACTTAATGTCGAAGCCGAACGCGACCACGTCGGCGGTATTTTCCTATTATCGCTCCGCGTTACTCTCGTTCGCGTGTAATGTTTTTTTCCCGTGATACGCCGTTGTGCGTTTGTGTGTGTGTACGACGCATTTTTATTAGCCTGTGTTGCGAGATTTTGAGTTTTTAACGAATAGCATACAACGGCCACATCATTTTGCGTTACGCAGTAAATCACGTCGATAATTGATCGGGCGTAAATTAAAATACCGCCGCGTTTTATTGAATTGGTTGCTTTTGTAACGTTTATTAAATTGTCCTGTTAACCTTCGTTAATTAATGTAATGCAATATGCATAATTCTAGATTGGAAAGGGAGAAATAAAAACGCTCTCTGGAAAGTTAGGAAAATAATTGAAAACAATGCGCCGCGAATTTTGTTACGAATGGAATATCGAAATCAGAAATGATCCATCAATAGGATGACAATGAGGGTCAGGCCAGAAGAACCGAAAATGGCGGAAGCAACGTGAACGGTCAAGGAAGGTCGACGAGGAAGAGAGAGCGGGAGGGGCGGGAGGGAGGGAACATTGAAAAGCGGTCCTACGATCAAGAGAGCCAATTACCCACCCTCGCACAAGTGCACCCCGTCGAACATATTTTTCCTACGTAGCTTACGTGAACACTCGAAGCGTACTCGAGCGCTCGCATATGCGAGCTGCATTTCGAGGAGGCGGGCGCGCATAATGCCTCGCAAATCTCCGCGCATGCACATTATATGTACGGATCGGGATCATGCATCGAGCCGGCTCGCGCGGCCCGAGGGAAAGGGACGCCAAGAGAAGGGACAAGGGGAAGCTAATAAAGCTAAGGGTGCCCCACGACGTCGCATTTACTCGGCCAAATTTACCGCGAAAACATATTTGCTCCGGGAAAGTCCCGGCCGATCCTCGAGCTCCACGTGCAATCTCCGCGCTCTTTGTTGCCGCTCGCATTTTCTAAAAGCAACGGATTTCCCTCAAAGTCGATGCGCATTGTCGATTGAAAAACTTGCCGAAATTCCAATAGAATCAAAAATAGAATAAGCAGCATTCGTGAATATCGGAGCGTACATATTTTTCCTTTTTTTTTTCTTTTTTTATTTTCATAACGAAAATGTTTGAATTAAAAATGTTGCCAATTAGAAACTAGCTGCTAAATTACTTAGTTATTAACAATAATTGCTATTGGAAACAATTTATCGTGAGAGGAGAATAAGATTTAACAAAAAAAATCTTGAAAATTCCAAAAATTTGCTCCGAACGGTGGAAACAAGATGCGTCATCTTTTCTAGATGAATCGGAATCCGCTACTATTCTTGCGTTTTACTTTTAATAAGCAGCATTGTTGCTTCTTTTATAGCGAGAAATATTCAACACCTTTGACGGCACACACACACACACACACACACACACACACACACACACACACACACACACACACACACACACACACACACACGACGCGACGCGACTGTTATAAATTTGCTGCGGAAACCCCTGATTTTTAGTGGCAATGATTTTGCGGGGATATGACACCCGCCTACACGAGGCTACCATGTAAGGTGCGTGTATTTTGGCGATTTTTACGACGGGGCTTTACGAGTCCCGAGCGTTCTCGGGAACCTCGTAATGACCTTCGGAAGTTTGCGGAAAAAAGGTCGAGCAAGAGTCGCCCGCGAGAATCGACGCGAGGCCTCCGAGCAGTTCTCTCTCTCGAAGGAACTTCTTCTCCCGCAAAGGAACGTGATAATGCGAGACGGCGAGAGCATATCGGTTCATTACATGTGCCGTTTACCGTTTACCGTTAGTTCAAATTTACCCTTTGTACCATAAACTTGAATTTAAAATTTAGAGAAATTTATACGACACATAGATTTAAAGAAATTTATATGACAACTATCTCGTCTACTAGAATAATAAAAATAATTTCAATTAAGATTCTTTAGCAAAATATCGCGAATGCTATCATGTGGTAATTACTATACCATGTTATGATTATAACGGTGTAGTAATTCTCGTCAAAGCTTCGACTGATATGTCAGTTGGAAGCCTATCGGATGTAGCTGTTTGTTTGGCCTCCCGACTTGGTATCAAATTAGAACTGCTTTCCATCTGACGTCCGCCCCGCCCCAATGCAGCTTCCGAATCCCGAACTGACCTGTCCAAAGGGCCGACCACCCTAGAGCAGAAACGAGCTAAGGTCACCACCATGTGACCGCAAGACATATACCTGCGGGCGTCACGAGTCGCGATATGATATCTCGTTGCCTTGTTCCAGAACACGAGATCTGATACGATCCGTACAGATTTTTTTTTTCGCGCGTTATTTTGACGTAAGCGTCCAGATGTAATTTAGATCCAAGTAATTTAATTGTATATCGTAGACTGGTGTCATCGTCAACAGTTCAAGCTGCGATGGAGCTGCTCTCCATCCGTGTCGTTAGTCTGTGTTCGATCGGCGCGGCGGTTTCTTCAAACGGGCTAGCTAAAAAAAGCTAAAAAAAACAAAAAAAAAAAACAGTCGCGGCATAGAATCTCATCCTTATTGGATTACGAAAGGAACAATCCTAAGATCCGTTAACGAGTCCTGCGGACGGCAGGATCCGCGATAGAAATCCTAATATCTTCTGACAGGCGTGCCAAGGAGGGCCAGTCGGCGCCTTTCCGAACTATCCGCCGCAATTATTCGAGACCTCTGTCGGCTGATTTTTCTTTTTTTCTTTTCCTTTTTCTTCGCCTTCCTTCGGCAAGACCATCCGCAGGACCAGCCATTGTCCTCACCTCCGTTCCGTGTTTTTCTCTCGCTGGTAGATGCGGGCTAAGATAAAAGTTTTGACAAGTGCACTCTGGTCCGGCAACCGTGAACATTGCGGAGAACCCGAGCGAACCGTTCGAGTGAAACTCGGGAGGGCTATTTATCCATTTCCACTTCTGGAATTTAATCCTAGAATGCACAAATCTGTTTTACGTACGTATAAATGTATCATGTTGAATTTACGTTTGAAATAATTGCTGCTACACTCGATCCATGTTACATGTTCGGCGAATTAACATATCAACTCGCAATAGATATATATACAAGTATTATTCGTATCGCTCTATATACGTGTACATATAATACATACAGAAAGATAACACGATAACGTTGTTAATGTCACTACGCTCTAATGTTTATTGTACTTTTAGTACATTCAAGGCTAAAGCAATCATTAAATGAGAAACTGATTTGGACAAGGAAACGGAGTTAATGCTGAAAATACATATCGCGTATGTAAATTGGCTTTATAAGTCGACCTGGTATCAACACAGTAAAAAAAAAAAAAAAAAACGGAGATAATGACTCGACATGTTTCTACGTAATCGCTCGAAAAACTGACGCCGATCGCATATCGACTTACCGTCGATCCGAAACGGTTTTATCCAGTTCCTTACCGGTTCGTTCACCCGTCGGATAGCCTCAAGTATCCGGTTGGCCCGATTAGGGAACGCCATAGTGTGCACCGTTCAAGTTGTGCTAGGCTCGACTTGAAGAAAATAAAGATCGAATTGTTCGATAAAGCAGGGTTAAACAATCGATTATTATCGTGATTAGAATGTCATAAAATGATAGAAAATGATTGACTTTACGTCGTAAAATAATATTACTTGTGTGCATTTGTGAGCAAACTATTCCGAATTATATTGTCCTTGCTATATAAGCTTGAATGAAATTACGAACAATGCGACATTGTAGACCGTGTCTCTCACTTTTTTCCTCTCTCTCTCACCTTAATTTAACGTTAAGACGCTTAGTTAGGGGAGACCCGAGGCGGGTTTCCGGTACGTAGCCCATCGTCTCGCAATATCGCGGACGCGAGAAAAGATTTCTAACATGTCGCTGCGAGAGCGCGGCCGCTCGCTGGCGCGAGACACGACGAGGCGGAGCGTAATAAAAATAAGTAATTACTGCAAGTAATCCTCCCCTCTGCTTCCCCGCGACGAGCTCCTCCGCCCCGCGCGAGTCGTTCAATTAACGGGAATACTGTTGTCTTCCCACCCAATCCTCTCTTCCACTCGCTCCTCTTTCCCTCATCCTCTCTCCCTCGCGCACTGTCTTTCTCTCCCCCTCTCCCTTTCTCGCGGCCCCTCGCGTCCCCCGGCTCCTCTTCCCTCCCTCCACCTACCCCTCTCGTCAGTCCACAAAACCCGCGAAATGTTTCACTCGCAAAGTCGCGTGGAGCGCGCGCCGCGGCGCAGAGGGGCAGGGGCAGGGGCAGGGGCAGAGGCAGAGGCAGGGGCACCCTCCAGCTGGGGGGGAAAGGGGCCCCGCGGCGTGGAGGGACCGGTATCGATGCCCCTCCTTCACTCACGCCCCTGACGTCCATCTATCCACCGCTCCCTCCGCCGCTGCGGTTCCGAAGACCGCGCGCCATCCCTCCCGTGGCGGGCCGTGCCCGGTCCTCGTTCTCACCGTGCGCGCCGCACTCTCGCGCTCTCTCGCCCTCACCCCTGCTCTCCCCGCTACTTTGATGCGTGCCGCGTAGTGGGGGGAAGCCGACGACGCGGCGGCTTCTCCAGCCGCCACTCGTTCGTCCGACTTGGTGCAGCGCGAATCGGTCCGTCGCTGCTCCGTTTTCTGCGTGTCGCGCGGTGTGCTCCCCGCGAGACGTGCTCTCGTGCAGTCGCTCGCCGTGTTCCGTTCCGTTCCGTTCCGGTTCACCTTGACTCGAGTAGTCGAGTAGTCGAGTGCCCGCGCGCGCGAGACGGAGCCGAGGATTTGCAAGTCGACGGCCAGTCCTAGTGTGTAGTTCGCGGAATGTGTCGCGTTAACAGTCACGCCGAGCTCCGCTGAGACTCTCTCGCCGTTCTCCGTTCTCGGTTCTCACCGTACGCGCGCCGGCCGTTTGTTGTTCCCTCTTCGGATCGCATTCGAAAGTATCCGGAGAGTTAACTCGACGCGTAATCACGGTATATTCTCAGTGATCCAATCGCGTTTGAATCTCGCGAAGGTGTTTCGACTGCTGAAATGTGTTTGCGATCGAGGAAAGATTCGAGGATCACTTCAGTCGGTTCGATACCGACTTTGAAAGAAACCAGTTCCGAGTGTTAATCTATGAACGTAGTAGATCAGCGGAAAGACTTGGCAAAAATCGTATCGATTGATTCACCTCCGATGTTTCACGATCCTCCTGGCGAGGAAAATCTTCTTTGACGTTACTCGCAATCGTCGCGTGATATCTCGATTCAAAGAACGAGAGAAAAGATTTTTATCTGTATAATGTAATCATCGTCGATTAAACACGGATTAGCGACGCACGATCTTCTTCCATGGATCGACGCCGTACGAGAAAAAGATAATTCACGACGGATTCACGGCGTTCCATTGATCAAAAGTGAAGAGAATCTCAAAGTAGAACGCGCGTCCGAGAGCGAGAAGCGGACGCCTGGAGCATTGGCGGGCGCGCTCGCGGTGGTCGACGAGCAGCGCGACGTGCGTGCGTTCCCGAGATCGATAGCCCGAGGAGGAGGACAGGACGAAGGATCCTCGCGAGCGCGAGGCACGAGGACTCGGCCCGTGGACACCTGCTCGCGATGCCGTCGCGCGTCGCTGCGTCGCTGCGCGGCGCGCCGTGAGGACTGCCTGTGTGTGCCGTATGTGAGGACAGCAAGAAAGAGAGAGAGAGAGGGTGAGCGAGGAAATTGCCGATCTACGAGACTCGCGACGTGGAATTGTCGTCGTCGTCCTCGTCGTCGTCGTCGTCGTCATCGTCGTCGTCGTCGTCTGAAAGTGAGAAAGAGTGCTGGTTCGCGATCTAGCCGAGGATCTAGTTTGATCAGCTCAACAGCCTACGCATGCCGGCGATCGTGGTGAGTGTGTACGCTCGCGATAACTTAGCTTTTTATCACTTCGAAGAAGATTGACGTAGCCGATAAGCGCGTAACTCTCACTCCGACTCGATGTTTCGATTCCTGCAGGCGATCTGTCGATGCGTTACGGAGAAACCAATCGATTGTAAGCACGAAACTTTAGACGATAGGATTTCTAAGATTTCATTTAGGTGAGATTGATCTCTCTCGATCACGTCCACCACGTTTGCATTGATCAATTTATTAGCCAATTTATATTTATTTATTAATATATATATAATATACATATATGTGTGTGTGTGTGAATGAATATTGTACTCTTTCAAACATTGTGCTTAAATGTTGGGTTCGTTTAAATATATAAGGAAAAGAATTAAAAATTCGTCGTCTTCCACATATCTTCCTCTAGTTTTTATTTATTTGCATATATATTAAAAATTGCGTACATTACATATAAAATTAACTGATATTCATAAATTTCTAACGTATTTAAAAATTAAAATATCCATTGCAAATGTAAGCACCCATCTCTATTTACTGGAAAATATATAAATGAAAAATTAATGGGCCGGTCACATGAATTCAGATTTTACTTATTCATGCGTTTATTAATTAAATATTAAAAGCTTTGCAGATAATATAAATTAAAAAATTATTCGCTTCTGCGCGAATATAAATTCACATTTTATTAAATTTGTACGTACAATATATATAAATTAAAAATCGCTCTTGTGCGATTCGATCCGAATCTCATTTATTTACACACGCCGTAGTTAAACATTTCATATTTCGTGGCAAATATGTGTTTAAAAATTAAACTATTCATTGCAAATATAAGTTTCAGTTTTCCAAAAGGGTTCATTGGAAACGCGAGATTATATTTTTTGATTGAAGATTTTTCTTTATTCCCTCGCATCTATACATACGTATCTATACATCCAATATCTGCATACATACGTTTCTTTTTTTTTGAGACATTTGTCGTCTACCTGCAAATGGGAAAACATTGTGTCCCTATATAGTCTGTCTTTGTCGTCGGGAAGGGTTACTGTCCACGTGTGAAGTCCTCGTTTACACAGCAGCAATCAAAATATTTCTCGTTCTTCGACCAAAGTTCCCGCGTTTGTACTCACAGGAGTGGCGTTAACCCTCAGGGGTTTAATGTCCAGCACAGTTCGTGGCACGCGTTTGTCGCAGTTCTAATTCGTGACAACTGTGCGAGCTTACGGTTTCGTGCCTCACCTCCTCGGATCTTTAAACACATTTTCGTTCTTAGACCGATCATTAATTCCTTTGCACCTTTGTGCTCTTTAAATACCGGTTACGGTATGTTTAGATTCTTGGAAACTTAAATCTCCTTGAATGTATATTTTTAAGTCTACAGGATCTTTTGGAAATATTTTACATTTTCCGATTCTTTCTCGGGTGTTTCGTTCGACAAGACGATTCATCGTCGCACATTCTATTTAATTGTTCGTTTTTCGCGACGGAAGCATCTCGTCAACCGATGGCTACGAGAAGACTGAGAAGAAATTTCCGACTTGAGAGAGAGAGAGAGAGAGAGAGAGAGAGAGCGGGACACGCAGGCGCGTCCGCTGCCACGTGGTCGTCGCGGTTGGATCCGGGCGACTAGGTGTTAACCTTTTTCGAAAATCGACTGGCTACGCCGCCGTTGTGGCGGAAGGCGAAGGCCGGCAGGCATCGCGTAGTTTTGGCAAAACAAGTAGTTACGTGAGCCCTGGCCTGCCGCCAAGCGGTTTTCAACTTTCGAGTCGGACCCGAATATTCTTTGAGAGACAGACATTGCAAGTGTTCCCTTACGTGTTCCCGGAGAAATGCATATAAATTGCGCCACTGATTACCACAATGTAACAATAAGTTTGTGGATATAAGTTCCAATCAACGAAACAAGCCACTTTGATTTTCGGTACAACGAACTCGAGTTTCTCCCATTTCTAGATTCATTTAAGAAAGCAGTCGACTGTGAATGCGGTTCCTAACTAAATCTACTGTACCTACAATTTCTAGATCTAATTGTAAGTCGGGTAGTTTCATTTGCTCGTGATCTTTGTGAGAGATATCTCGAAACGTGACGTTTCTAGATTGCGTTAATGGATGCGAGATTGGCGGATTATCGTTTCTTTGGCACGCGCTTTCTATTAGTTATGCGAGATTAACTGCAAATTGACGCGACAGACGTGTGTCTTTCCGTGCGATTTATTCACGTTATTGTTAAATTTATCGAACTTGGCGAGATTTTTCCTCCTCCGATTTCTCTCAAAATCACTCCATTTGCGATAAGGCTCGTTTTGTCGTCTACAAATTTCTAAATAGGTACAATAATACATAATTACAAAAGATTCTCCCTTCGTAGCAGCCCATGTTTGTAAACTTCTGAATGGCACTGTACATCTCATATGATGCTATCTCATGACAGATACGCGCAAACGGCCGATCGAACCAATTAAAACCTCATGCCTGGCGTAATCAGAAATGAGGAGTATTAGTCTATAATTCTCTATAATTCTGTAATTCTGCGGATTAACCTGGATTTAGATGATATCAGGAATTTCTCTGCAGGTCCATTACCAAACCGCGAAAATTGTTAAGCGGACTGGACTAAATTTTCTCGCCGGAAAATAATGAAAACAGGAGGCGCGATACTAAATTCGATGGCGGTAGCCGCGGCGCGGCGCGCATCGGCTCGCGACTTTCCGAGAGTCGCGGAGATTTTTTTTCTCTCTCTCTCTCTCTCTCTCTCTCCCACCCTTTCCAGCGTTATTGCGATACGCTGCCATGCTCCCCCAAGGAATCACGGTTAGCGAAATTATTTTCGAAGGCGGATATAAAGCACGCGTTATAACTCGTAAGGAAAGTTGCTCGAATATGAGTGCGCGCCGCGCGCAACGTATGTAGGTATAAAATATTTCCAACGTCGCGATATTAGTTCGCCGACTATTTTCAGTTTGGCAGAGAACTAGGGCGCTTTTACGCGCGCGCTGTCGTATCAAGGTTGCTCCGTGAGATCGCGGCAACGGCCAGGTAATTTGTCTTTCGCTAGTAGGTACTCGATGATACTGATCGCTCGTCTAAAGATAGCGCGCAACAAATGGGAATTAATGCCACGCCAGCTGCGCGAGTCCATTTATTTTTTGATATCCAACAATAATAAATATATTTGCTTGTTTGCCACCAATTTATGCAGCCTCTTGAAAAGCAGCAATTGCTCCATTCCGACAGTAATAATAATTAGGAATACGTGGTTTATGTAAAATACGTAGTTTTGTAAATTGCTAATTAAAATATGTAGGAAGACTGAAGAGAGTCTTTATATTTCGCACCGCGTATTTTTTTCATCTGGTACTGTTAAAGGTTCATTTGAAAGCGAAACGTTCCGAATGTTGTCAAACATGTGAAAAGTTAATTTAATATAATTAAATATAGCAGAAGTGCGACTTTCACGAAAATATATCTGAGAGACTTGCAGGAAGGAGCGATATCGGTTTTCTTTTTGTTTTTCTTATTTTTTTTTTATTTTTTTTTATTTTTTCAAGTACTCGGGGCTAAAGGATTGCTCACGGCCGTTTTGGAGATGACAGCCGGGAGCGACGGGAGGTACGCTAGAACGTCCGCGCACGAAGATATACTTAACTTTTAATTACTATCATATAACTAATTAGCCCCGGGTGGGCGGGGGTTTTGTATATTAATTTAATTTTCAATCTCACAGGGTAATTCTTGGCGCAACGTTAGTTTTAATCAACCCTCCGACGCGCTCCACACGCCAGCACGACTCCGCAGGCGGTGGATCGCGAGAAGCGACGGCAGAGGGGGACGAAACCGGGACGGGGGGGAGAGGGAAGGGCGGGAGGGGGAGGAACGGATGGTTGGTGGCTAAGGGTGGCTCGGAGCGCTTCGGGCTTCGGGGGTAGAGTCGAGGGGCAACGGCGGAACGGAGTACACCTACTCAGCTAATAAAAAGCGGCAATAAAAAGCACCCCTTAGGACCACTATGGATATCTCGCTTTCCTTCCTCCCCTCCTCCCCTCCTCCGCTGCACCGCCCCATAGAATCGCCGTATTTCTTTCTCTGTCTTTGTATATCAGGTTTATTCACCTGCCCGGGATTAACTTTAATCAAGTATTTACATTTTAATTCGCTGCCATGTACACACTGAACCGAGCCGGCCGCCCTTTACGATAACATCGTCGTTTAATTGCAAACTGCCACTTTCCGACGAGAGACGTTTGCTAGCGCGAGCGAGTCCATGTCGATTTCGTTTTCTACCTACCATCCCAAATATCGTCACGATAATGACGGATGTTTAGGCGAAGATTTTTGTTTATCAATAATCGAGTCGAAAATGATTCGAAATTAAATATGAAGATAATTTGTACAAAAATAGCGAGAAAACATTGAGACTGCCGATAGGCGGTTGATCGCATTAACATGTGAATTTATGCGATTGCATCATGTTTATTATGATAAATGTACGAGTAATCGTGCTAGATAGTGTCAATAAACATGTGACGCTGTATATTTTCTGGATGCCTATCGATAACTTTTCGAGCTCTTCCGTAGATAACACGTTCAACAAACAAATAAGTAATAAGGCAGATATATATATATATATATATATATATATATATATATCATAAATATATATTTAAATATATATTTATACGATCAATATTTTGTGTGTGACTCGATATAATATTTTATAATGCAGCTTTGAAATGTGAAAAAAATTAATTTTGCATGTATATACATAATTAATAGTTGAATACATATTAATGAAAATTAATAAAATAAATCTGGGCTTATAAAAATGTCGAAGCCGCGCGTGAGGTAGCGCTTTTTCTGAAATAATCCTCGATACATTAATCACAAAGAGGATTTATTACTTAGAGCAGGCAGATAAATATTATGCTCGAGGTTAATACCTAAATGGACCATCAACATGCATTATTATTGATGCTTTCGTGGTTTCGTCGACATTTTACTAAACCTGTTCAATGTACAAATTTTACGCTTCTAATTAACCTCTCGCTCGACAATGTCTGAATAGTTTATGGAAGCATAGATATAATAATTAATTTTATTGCTATGTAATCAGTAATCGTTGTAGATAAGATTAAAATGGTGAATGAAGCGTTCGAAATATGATAATAGGATGAAGCGAGATAGAGCCATAATGATAGAAGAGTTATTTCGGGTACAGTTGTCTGTTGTTTCATTCATATATTTTTTTAAATTTATTGCCTGTTTCTTACAAATTTTCTCAAGCTTCTCAAAGACTCGATTTGCGATATAAACCTATCAAATCTGTCACAATACACGGTGCACTCGCATTACTCCGATCGCGTTCGCTTGCGTGTACTAGCCATTCGTATTGACTTGTATTTGTACTCTTCATGAGACCTATGTATGCGTACATTCGTATTATACATTCGTGCGTGCGTGCGTGCGTGCGTGCATGCGTGCGTACCCATGTGCGTGTAACACGTTGGAAGTACGCATCGCGCACATGTGTGCGTGGTGGAGGCAAACTGGAGTGCGATGAACGAAAGAGGGAGGAAGAATAAACGAGAGCGAGAAAGACAGACCGGATTCCTACGAGATGGAGAGACGAAGAAGGGAATACAGCTCGAAAAGAGACGAAATGAATTTACGAGGAAAGAAGATGGAGAATATATCGAGACAGAGATAACTGAGTGTAGGTAGAGGGAACAGGAATGAGAGAGCGAAGAGTAGGAGCAGAGAAAGAGAAAGAGAGAAAGAGTTGGATAGAGATAAAGGAGCGGACACAAAACAGAGATGGAAATAGAAAAGGTGCGCATTGGAAACCGCTGCTGCAACGGAGAGTGATAGAATGACGGGGATGTGACGAGGACGGATAGAGATGGGTGCATATATATGAGAGAGAACATGAAAAATAGGAATATATGCAAGACAGCGAGGGAAAGAGATAGAGATGTGGTGGGAGAGAGAGAGCAAGCGATCGAAAGGCAAAGGAGAGAAGGAGAGAAACGGAAGACGAGTGTACACCCGCGATAGACAGAGAGTGGAAGGAAGATAGTGGGTACGTGGTGAACGCAGATAGAATGTGTGCGGAGGGACTGTATGATGGCGGGTGAAGGGGAAGAGAGGTACGCAGGCGCACGTGAGTATGTTACGGGGATGGCCAGAGGGCAGCTAACGTTTATAATATTAACGTTAATGGACTACCTTATACCTTATATACCGACCGACCCCTCGCTGGCCCTCCTCCTCCTCCTCCTCCTTCTCCTCCTCCTCTCCCCCCTCCTCCCCCTCCTCCTCCTCCCTCTCCGCTCTACGTCTCCAGACACCCTCCTCAGTCCTCGGCGAAGTACAGGATAATATTCATGGATGTATTCAAGCTAATGCACCAAGGCGTTCGCCGTAGTAATAACAAAGTAAAGTCCGAAAGTAACGCTATTGCTGATTTTTAATTATCGCACTAATATAAAAAGTTGTGGCCGTGTGGAAACGTCAATTTTTCAAAATAATTTATCCATTTCGAACGGCAAAAACAAATTTTAACTTTGTTAGTCAGCTGAACTTGCTTCGCTCTATTTCACTAGTGAATATTTGCGTTTTAAAAAGATGATACGCCAGTCAGTGCGATTCATGTTTCAATGACGAAGACTTTGAGTATTTTATTGATTCTCATGCATTTATTAGGCATGCAGAGTATATAACATTCATCCCCCTCATTTTTTTGTCCTTTTTATGTGTGTATATGTGTGTGTGTGAGTGTGTGCGCGCGCGCGCGCGTGATACACCCGAGTCCTGCAATTCTGCAGCAACCGCGTAAAAACTTGTCAATTCCATATGGCGCTGGGTCGTGTGGCCCACCTGTCGCGAATCTCAATCTAGTCACCCCGTAGAGCACTCTGGGATAATGTATGGTAACGGAACGCCTAAGTAAAAGCCGTTTCACGTATGTGAGTTTATATCGGTTGATGGTGTACGTAGGTGCGTATGCGTGAACACATCGCGAACGTGTGCAAACTGCGTGTGCACGCGCGTGCGCTAGACAAGTTCGTGATACTCGTTCCGCTTGTCATCTGTCATTAATTTCTAACATTAATGGTATGACCAGTTTTTTTTTCTTTTTTTTTTTTCATTTTACTTTACTTTATATATAACGGTATTAACGAAGAGTAAAAAAATATGGGGACACTATTTATGTACTCATGCAGTAATACCGATAAACTTCCTGACATTGTTTATGTTTTCTTAAAAGCAATGTTATTTTATCAGTAACAAAACACGCGCGACTCTTAAAAATATTTATTGTTTAAACTCTTTCTCTCTCTCTCCCTCCCTCCCTCCCTCCCTCCTTCTTTCTCTCTCTCTCTCTCTCCCTTCTTCTTTTTCGAATATAATTTCCAGTATTTGTTATTTGAATGAACTTATCGTTTTTTATAAATATAAATAAGAAGATAATGATACGAATGGGAATGAAGTGATTTTATTGAATACTACAAATGGAATAACGACATCTGCATAATCGACCGCATGCTGACAAGATTAATTCGATTACAGTGTTTCCCTTCTTATTTAAAACATGACATGAGATAGATATTGGACAATTTAGACAGCTGTAAAACGGTTGGGAATTCCTAACTGTGAGATAAATATATCAGAGAGTTTCTAAGTATATTAGGAATACATTGCCTTTGCTGAATTATTCGAGTGCTTTCAAGAAATTGCAGGATGCATTAGCTTACATTACGGCAGTTCCATTACATTATGAATATTACTCCGTATATTGATGAAGAAGGGGCAGAAATGGGGTTCTCAATATATATATATATATATATATATATATATATATATATATATATATATGTATATATATATGACTGTATTTTATTATTTTTAACATTCTGATGCATCAATATTGTCACCAGCTGATTAATGGAAAGCATCTTCAATCGCTACGATTATGTTAATGATAATAACAATATGATGTACATATTTATCGATATTATGGATATTCAAGATAATTCAACGAACGAGGGCGACAGAATGTAATTGAATATTTTAAAATTTTATAACGGTACGGAACGTTTTAAATGATATGTAAATTTCTTGGTTGAAATAGCGAATAGAAAATGGCGAAGTAGAAACGTATCAGGAACATTGAGATTACCTGAACTTACAAGATGTTGAATTCTCTCTCTCTCTCTCTCTCTCTCTCTCTCTCTCTCATAAGAAATTGCATATTCTTAATTTTCTCTCTCTCTCTCTCTCACTCTCTTTTTGTGCTGTGACCCACGGTTAAAACCACCCTAGCGCGGAATTAGCAAAATCCTCTCGAAACGAAGTGGAACCCTATGAACCCTTAAAACTCCATTAGCACACATAACAATAAACAATGATTGCACTGATGCGTATTAAATTAACATTCCTTTCACGTTCGGCCCTTGTCTTTCTCTTTCTTCTTGACGATCGGTGCATAATCTCTGATACTTTAATTGTAAATAATATATAACATATTAATCCAATTATGTTGGAATATAACTCAAGTTAGAAAATGTAATATTTTTGAGCAAACGGAAATTGTAGAAAATTTGAAAACATCAGCGCACATAAGGATGGATAATGATTCGATGGAGTTCAATGGGATTTGATGAAGTAAACGACTCTTATGGCCGAGTTCAACAACCTTTCTCAAATTCTCGTTAACGAGTGTTAAATTGACGATCGATTTTTCATGGCTCGTTAAAAGTGGAAGTAATTTAACTGTCGTCAGTGCTAATTCACGTTGCCGATACTGAAAGTAAATCAAGTGTATTTAGGTGATTGTCAACAATTTGACGTTGTCAAATATCTTTGAAGATTGAATCGGTCATTAGCTGGGAAGGCTATTTTATGGGTCGTACGGTCGCTCTCTAAATAAATAGATAATTTTAACTAATGTAATTTTTATGCGTTTGCTCTGCCGAACGCGTTCTTGCGAACGCGAGTTCCGTTTTTGCATGAAATATCGCCATTGTAATTTATATAATAAAAACTACGTGCACTGCACGTCACGCATTTATGCGTACTTATGCGTCGCAAAGAATAACAGCCATCTGATGCGTGTTGAAGGTGTGGACACGTTACGGTCGGTTCGAAATAGCGACGTATGCGTGCGTATAATTGTAGGAGATCTCGCTAATGTAACTCACGATTTTCCACGACCAGAACCGAGACGGAACGACGTGAAAAGAGGGGCAACGGGGTGGGAAGTAGAGAGATGGAAGGGAGGCCAGGGGAATGCAGGCAGCAGCCCCGGCTAATTAAAACCGCGGATGGTAATTAATTAAGCAGACGTCAGAGGAGATCTTAGAATTCTACACAGCCAGAGATTCCCGCGTGTCGTGGAATGTGACGATGACGGCGAGTCGAACGGTATCGCATTCTTGCACAGCTATCGATCGTTCCGGTTGATGTACGAATGAAAAGAAACGTATACAAATACACTGATTATACTAGATACATTTTAAGAAGCGTAATAATTCAACAAGAGATTATTAGAAAGCTGTTATATTAATTAGATTTTCTGTTCTCATATCTCGGTGATATATCACAAGATGCCTCTGAAAGCACTAGACATTAGCCGAATCCAATTAGTCGTTTAGATAGATTCGTTATTAAACGATCGAACGTCTACAGCCTTTCACTTCAACTTGAAAATCGATCGAACAATCATTTATCGTTCAAATCTAACATTGCCAATAGATACTTTATTCCTAAATTAGTTCAATCTAATGCAAGCCTTTCACTTTTGATCTTTGACCTTTATTTGACACACAAACAATATATGTACATATAATATAATATATATAATTCACTTTGTCGACAAAAAAAAAAGCATTACGACTTGCCATCTAAGAGAAATGTATATTCACCGTATATCTATTTTAAGAATTTGCTGTTTTGAAAAATTGCGCTTTTACATTCAGGCAGGACTTCCATAGTCTTGTGAAGACAATCTTGTAAGGAGAAAACTTTCTACGATCCACGCGCGCGCGCACACACACACACACACACACACACGTATCGGTCTAATCGAATTTGACATAATTAAAGTCTCCCGACAGTGCTCTCCCTCTCCCTCTTCCGAAATAATTACGGACTCAGGTGTTCCATTGCATTCGTGTCTGCGTTACACCTGTATCCGCTCGTACTTGTACAAATATACTCGTTCGTATCGAAGAGGAGGAAGATACCGTCGGATGAAGGCACGAGCTGAGGGGAGAAGAGGAAAAGGAGAAGAATTTGTAGGCGGGAGGTAAAGTAGGTTTACTCGCAGGAGGAAGCAGAAACAGCGGCAGTAAGATAATACGAAAGCTCTTAAAGGAGGCAAAAAGCGAATTGCCGTAAATCTCGGTGCAGGTTGGCTGATGGTAGAGTGGAAGGGGGAAGCTGGAGAGGGTGGTGAGGGTCATTTGGGCCACGGGCCCCCGATTCTTTCCGGCTGTAAACGACTACGCTTCGGCGGTTCAGGGTCCGTCCCAAACTCTCGTAAAAACCTCACCTCGTCCTCCCGCTAATCGACAACAAACACATTGTCTTTGTATAGTTGCGTGTCCGCCTACCTGCATATCTCCTCTCTCTCTCTCTCTCTCTCTCTTTCTCCCCCCCCCCCTTTCGCTCCTACCATTTCTGACTTTCCTTTCCATTGAATCTTTGTAAACCCACGATGGGCCTTTCACACTTGTACTTGAACCCTTGCTATATCGAGCAACGTGACACCCCACTTAAACTTTTGTTGAGACAACTATTACACGCATAGAATACGCACGTAGGTGGAGACTTCTATAAAACGATCCTTCTATAGATCTCTGTAAATTTAGACCGTTTATGTTTGGCGTAGTCAGTTGTGACATACTATTATATCAGGATAAAATGTTGAGAATTACATTTTGTAAGAGAATAAAAAATTTGAAATATAAAATAATTTTATTACAACGTTGGAGTTAATCGATTACATTCAGTTTTGAAGTGAATCTGCAAAGACTACACGATACTATACATTATTACATATACATTGTTTATAAACGTCGCGTTACGGTCAATATATCGATTGTACGTGCGGCTTACGTCGTAATTCACTTACTATGCGAAATCGTCCGGCCACTCTCTTTTTGTCCTTCTCATCGTTACTACTTTCTCTTTCTATCTCTCTCTTTCTCTTTGCTCCAATCGGGCCCTCTCTTTCTCTTTTTCTCTCTCAGTTCCGTCTCCATTGCTTTTAACCTTGAACTCCCTCGTTACCGTATCACGCTCCGTAGCACACGACTCCTAGAAGTTTTAGAGATCCTGAGGGAATCCCATTATGAATTCTACGGATCTACTGGCACTTGTACGAACACAAGATGGTGGTGTAATTGCCCGACCGGATCATTGGGCGCTCTTTTCAAAGATTTATGATTTTTTTCTCACTCATCGATTGATCTCTGTACGTAATGTTGTCGTGTTAAGACACAATAGCGCGTAATTTGGTAAAGTTAAATAAAAATTAACAAATTATTATTCTTAATAAAATATAATCTTGATATATACACCATCTCGAAATTTAATTGGAGAACGTTGGCATAATTTTTGTATTTGAAAAGAATCTTATAAAAATGATCAATTAACTCCTTCGCGTTTGAACGATCGAACAGAACCGATGAAGAAGAAGGTTGGAAACTGTCAATAACGTTTGCGGGCATAATAGACGCGGACCCGACGGCACGCACGACGGGCAAAAATTTAATTAGCAAAAGCCCGAAAATTAATTGCGCGCGCCGTCTTATTGTACTCTGCCCTCGTGCCTCGGAGCATTACCCGGGCGCGCACCGTCTATATACACAGGGAATGTAATATTCACAACAGCCTATATCCGAGCTAGCAGTCAGGGTGCCCACCTCCACCCACCCTCCGTCCTCTTCTTGCACAGTGGATAGATGCCAGGGCCGAAGATACAAAGGGTGCGTCGCATCACTTGCGAGTCATTAAAAACTATCTGATCTTTCAATGTCTAGTGTTTGGATTTTTTTTATTCTTTAAAATAAATTTAAATTAAAACTCTTGAATTTATGTCATTATGTATAACGTTTTCGCCTTGTTCTTTCGTTATTTGTAAATTCTATGATTTATAAGGTTTCCCTGGTCTTTCCCTAAATCCTTCATTTTCTGCTTGATTCTTAAACTCATCGAACCGTACATCTACATTTCCTAGAGATTGATGAAATCTCGAAATTGACAAAACTTTAAATTTTTGTTATCTTTAATTTCATATTCGTCAACTCTGTCAAGTATTAATTATATTATAAAATCTTTTTTAATACGCCATTGTTAATAACATTTGAATATCTGATGAAACAAATGTTATTAGAGCTTCGTTAATTTGAGTGAAATTTGTTCAGGGTTGTAAAGGCCGTGTCGTCGGCCCTGACAGGTGCCTACGCAGCCCTCGGTGCTAAGGGCGATGTACCATGTGCCAGGGGTTGGTGGTAGTGTCGATGGTGGTGGTACAGCGGTGGTACCGTGAGCATTTAGTCGGAGACGCCGCTACGACGGAGGGGTGGTGCGCGAGGGGTTAAGGGTGGCGTCGAGGGGGTGCAATATGACATTATTAATTGCTCCACAATGCCACCGGCGGCGTGCAGGCACGGGGGACACAAGGAACCGGGGCTTTCCCCTAGAGCCGACCAATTGCACGACCATCGTGCGGGGAAAATTTCATTAAGTGGATTCTTATAGACGCGGTTTTGAGATTAACAATATGATATGTGCGCATCCTCCTAGCCGTAAGATATTAGATCCGCTTGCCCGGTCTCTAATATTGCTGAATGGCTGACTGGAGATCTTTCACGAGCGAAACGATTGTAATTGCATCGTCTGTGCGCAACCAATTACATTCAGTTCTATGTTCCTAAACTATCTCCATATTTAGACGTTTTTTTTTTTTGTTTAATTTGTGATTTAGTTTCATCTGTAAAAAAAAGAAAAAGTGGCAAACACTATTTGGACCGTCGAATACGTTATACGAATATGAGATATTTTTGAAATATTTATTCGTACGCTATAATAAACCAAGGGAATGTAACGTATTCCTACCTTGAATATAGGAAATATCTGTCAGTATCTTCCAAAGCGTGGAACGAAATGCGCGAAAGGCCATGCATTGCACTGGCCGCGCATCTAGTAATCGTATTACACCTATTCGAGTGTGCGAACGTGTATTCAACCGTTTCAAAATTATCCAAAGATATCCAGCTGTTTGATCATACAATCTGAAATAAATGGTGCAATTCATTCGCTAAGTGCGACGACCTTCTCTATCGTAACGAAACGTACAACGGAAGTGTTCAGATCGTGTATCCTTACATTGTGTTTCATAATTTTTCCGTGATTTAAATTTGCGATGAAATAATTCCTTTTAAGGTAACGCTGCGTTATAGCTAAGGAATACGAGCACGCTAAATAGTATTAACTATGCGGCCACATCGAATATTGGGCAAATTTGTCGAATACGCCGAATACCAAATAGTTGCCGAATACTCTCGCTGCATCCCTAATAGCAATTAAGCGCGCGGCAGATTGAGCGTGAATGCGGCAGCTCTCTCACATTCAGGATTCGTCCATTAATGTCGATTATTCTATTCTATGGATTGTTGCTACTTATCTCGACAGATCTCGCTGCAGATTTTTTTGTTACGCGAATGGTGATGAAATGTGTGTGTGTGTGTGTGTGTTGTGTGTGCGTGTGAGAGAAAGAGAGAGAGAGAGAGAGAGAGAGAGAGAGAGAGAGAGAGAGAGCAAGGGGTGCCATATTCCTCGTGAGGTGATCCCTAACAGAACTGCGCACCTCGTCTCGTATTTCCTTTAACGTGTCACCGGTGCTCCGAGGGATGAATTTAGAATTTTTATCATTCGCTCTTTGCCAATATATTTCCATCTCCTTGTACGCTGGTCCCTCTATGTATCAACTGCTTTATATTTTTCTTCATTAACGTATTCGCCTGGTCGACTAGTTGGTTAACGAACGACGAGGGAAAAGAGGGATGGCGGGGGTGCCAGCGGCCTCTGAAGCAAAGAGATAGAGAGAAGGGTTGAGCGGAGGGCAACGGGTAGAAAGTTGAAGGTAACCGACACCCTTTCGCAAAAAGTAATTGGTTAATGCCTCGGAAATGAGTTTAGTTCCTTTTTGTTCCGCCAACGCGCCGCTCCTTTTTCGACTGTTTTTCTTTCTCCGCTCCTCCGTTTTTCTATACGCACCTATACACACGTACCTACCATCCCCCTCCCCCCCCCTTTTTCACCCAGCTGTACGCTCGCCCGCGCGCGTACTCGTTTTTGCGCTCTCCGCGGTCACATTGTGAGTGCCTTTGTAGCGACATTATCCGAAGTGTAAAAGTGTCATTACGATATGATGGAAGACGACAATGTCAGCGAAGACGAAGTTTAACCCTTTCTCGGTACTACAAGCGCGTGACATAAAAACGTCATAAAAACCGAATGTTTTACTGCGTCTTGTTTCAGTTAGTTGTAGAATTTATATTAATGAACTGTAGTTACAGCGCAACGTGCATCTCTTTCGATTAAATAGAAGCAACATAAATTTTCGCGCTTATCCGAAGGAGAATCGCGACGTGAAGTAGTCAAATTATTACGGTATTATAATAGAGACAGATATGTTTATATGTGTGTGTGTGTGTGTGTGTGTGTGTGTGTGTGTGTGTGTATTAATTTGCACCAAGAAATGACGAAGAAAAGGAGAACGTATCCTTCTCGGGAGAATATTTTTCTTCCGAGTGCGTCGGACGGTTCCCGAAATACTATACGATATCTCTCGCGACGCAGACACAGTCAGATACACCCATGAATTAAATCGTCATTACATTACACCGTACGCGTGCACCAAGTTTGTTGCACAGCTTAACAATCATAACGGGTAGCGCGTCCCGTCTCGGGAGCGTGCCAGTCAGATGTCAGCAGAGATTTAGCGACAACTTCCTGGCCCGCGCCGGTCTGCAACCACCACCCACCCCACCCCACCCCACCCCACAGGAACGTCGGGTCCCGCCTGTAGGACAAGTGAGACAAGAGAGGCGTATCTCTGCGACTCGTAAAGATAACCAGGAGAGTAAATCCCGTGAGCTTCCCCGAATACTCGACGCGGGGAAAGGGGCGAATTCATTAAGCTGCTGATTTACCGACACCTTCCGGTGGTGGCGAAATTGTGCGGGAAATAACGCGATTCGTCTACCTCTGTGTACCCCTGTTCGGGGCGCCGTTCATCCCGCTATGGCAGAGTAGGATAAAAGGATTGATTGACTAATGGCTGATTGGAGCCGGAAATGACGATTGAATTGAGTAAAATTCAGGATGGTAGAAACGGTAAAATGTAATAGCAATTACGTGGGAACAATGAGAACACACGAAATTCGAAAACGTTGTAAAAAATTATTTTATTTTGTTAAAAATTAGTTAAAATTAAAGTTGAGCTAACTTGGTTGATTTTCTGAAAAGCTGATAGAATCTAAAAAGGTCTAATTCATTTATGCTAGGATTAAAGAGAAATAAGCAAGATAAATCAGATATATGCAGTATACGTGCAGCTATATACAGCACGAAGAAGGAACGCTCGAAGGGTTCAAAGGTCGCCTCGCGTTTGGGTACGATGGCCGCCAGGATGCTCCGTTGCTTTTAATAAAATGTCTCGGAACCGGCTTAAGATCCGAGACGCGCGTTTTAATAAAGGCGGCAGGCTCGAGGACGAATTCATTAGAGATCGCCATTATATTATATTTCGGAAAGCTGCGCGCTGTCCCGCGCGCGGTGACTCGCGAAACTTTCTGCCCGGCGACTAATTATTGTATTATTAATTGTTAATTATAATTAATTGCGCGTCGGCCCGTGACCAGGTTAATTGACATTGATTTATGGCTTTAATTAAAGGTGCCGACGCGAAATGTCTTACACGGCGCAGGGTGGTTTTAACAACACCTTTTAAGAGTATCCCGGCCCCCGCGCGCGCTCGCTCGCTCGCTCCGTCTCCCTTTCCTTCCTTTTGTGTAACGGCCTTTAGACGTGGCTTCCTGCGAGATCGCCCATTGTCGGATCGAAATTAACAATAAGCCGCGCTGCCATTTTTCACGCGTGACTTATTTGGACATTAAATTAAACCGGAGCTCTCGGAGGAGGAAAGTGCTGTTGTACTGATACGCGAAAATGTCTTCAGGAAAGAAGAGAAAGTTCTTGCAGTAGCATATTTTTTTTTTTTTTTTTTTTATTTAGAAATTAACGATCGCAAAACGTTACGGATAAAACATCAATTCGCTCATTGCTGCAACGTCAGAGGAGAATAATCATCAAATTGTAACAAATTTCTATAACAAAATTCTATACAATACAATTTTCAGGGAGATATCCATCTGTTGGTATATTTCGCATTCATACGTGCGTATGCGTTCGCACATATACCTACGTATGCACACACGTATATCGAGGCAGGTGCTTAGGTTCAAGGATTCTATAAAGACCACACGCTAAGATCACCATTTCTTAAATCCTCGCGTTTTACCCTTTGCTGCCTCCATCCTCCGTGCGCGCGAGTGAACATCGGCGCACACTCGCGCACGTGTATACACGATCGTTCCTTCCCCCTCCTCTTCCTCTGGCCCCACCGACACTTGGCGTTCCCCGCGAGAGGGGGAGGAGAGTAAAAGGCGTTCTCGGATCTCCAGCCATGTAAACCGGTCGATCTGGTCGTTCCTCCCCCACCAGACCGACCACCTGCTCGCCTAGCGAGGGCCTTCGGGCCTCTCCAGGCCGCGACGCCGAGCCCTGCCATTAAATTTATTCGAGTCCCATTGAGGCCCTGCCGAATTCACGCCACTTAACGTTCACCGGGTGATAGGGAGTCGCGATCCTATTCGTTCGCGCAGCCAAGGTAATTTCATTCAGATAAATCGAAAATTTACATACCCGTGATTCCTTTTCAAGCTGCTTCGCGTCTTTGCCGCGAGAGAATTTAGAATTCAAGCGAAAAACATCGAACGCGAAAGTAAGAACAAAAATATCATCCGTGCCTGCATGTATATTCACGTTCAACGGACAAACGCTCGCGACATAGAGAGAAGGAGGATCGATAATTGAAGAAAATCACAAATGATAAGTCCCGTGGACGACTGGCAGTCGCTCTCACTGCGAGAGCGAAATCCCTGCGAAAGTTCTACATAAGAGAAAGAGCGCGCGTAGATGGTATTCGCTAAAGTAGTACTGGAAATGGAGCTTTTATACGAAAGTACTCCATATCACTTTATTTAAGATTTACCCTCTCACTCGCCCCTTTCAACCCCCAACAAGACTCGTCCATTTCGCCGGCTCTCCCCCACTCCGTTCGTCTTTCTCCTCTTCGCTTGGTTGTTCTATCATTCTTAAGCTCGATCTCTCGCTGTTGCTCGGACGCGTTCTTCTGTATTGACGTCTTCGCTCGGTACCCTTCGCACCCACCACCCTCCGCGTTTTGTTTGTTTATCCCACTCTTGAACCTCTTTAACATAATCCATCTGCTTAGTGTTTCGTCTTGGGAATTGAACGAAGCTTTCCGGCAATTTATCGCGTTCTTTCGAGCCGCTGTTACATCTCGGCTCCACTTTACAGCTGTGATTGTTTACCAAGCTGTCAAAGTCGTCCTAGACTGCAATGTAATAGTAGAAATTGCATTAATAAAGTCGTTGAAGTGCCAGACGCGAAAGTCACCGTTTTTGACAATTTTGATAAATGCGTTAATTGCGTTAATTCAAAGACTCCCGAGAGAGAGAGAGAGAGAGAGAGAAAGAGCTCTTGTATAGATCTAAAACTTTTCTACGTGTCATGCGTGATGATGAACCTCTGATGCAACATTCTCGTTGTTCGTGCTCGAGTATTGCGCGATATCAACGAACTCTCGCCAAAACCGCTCGTTAAGCCTAACAGCCTCCTTTTCCATTATATCTGCGCGTCTCTTCCTCCATTCTTTATATCTCCTCCTTGTCTCTTTGCTTCTTCCACTCTCCCCCCCCCCCTCTCACTCTCTCTCTCTTTCGTCTGTTCTTTTAATCGGTCCTGGCGTGTCACTCGCCGGATAATTGATATTGATACGCAGTATGCACGCTCGCTGCAACGCGGTATAGTTTAATTGGGCAGAAGCGAGGAAGGAGGAAAAGGAAAGCAGGATTGCTCTTATTGGAAGAGTCTCGGGATTACGTTGTAAAAACGGAGATAGGTAGAGAAAGAGAGAAAAAGAAAGAGGGGAAGAAAAAGATATGGGCGAGTATTATTTGGAGCCCCCGCCGCTAATTGGAGTAACTTTGCTTCTCAAACGATTGTTTATTGTCCAAGGGAAGGACTGATGCGCGTTCTCCACCCTGCGCGAGTAAAGGAGGGTGTAACCCGCGATTTTATGGGGGATCAGTCTAATTACGTCGCTCAAACTGGCCGGGGTTTTGCTTTGTGCCGCAAAGAAAAGTCGTATTCCGCTCTTAGACTCCCCCACAAGTCTCACTACAGCTCGATATTTAAAATAAGTTCCCTTTTTTTATTATTTATTATGAATCCGCTATAATAATCAAACAACATTTGTAATGATTGACTGAATTCTGTAACGATATTAACGTTACATAGTTTAGAAAGCAATCAATTTGTATCTACGATTCCGTTTCGAAATTAACTTGTTATTTTCAAATTAACTTGTCTCATATTACGTATATTTGCCTTTGGATTCGCTCTACATACAATCTGTATCGTTCTCAGGCACAATGTCATTCAACCTCGAAGGTTAATAAAACATATCCATCCGTTATGTGTCTACTTCTCCCTCCTAAGGTCGCATATTTATATCGGCAGCGCCATTATCCCACCCCGCAAGCTAACCCCCGTAAGCGTGTCACAACCCATCGTCTACGACTGCAACCCCCCGTACGTCGCAGAATGTACAAAATCGTGGAATCGGTCCTCGGTGAGGGCTTTAGAGCGGTATGGACGGGGCTTCGTTTTAATTAGCAGTAAACAGCCTCCATTAAGCCCGAAGCAGTAAATCACCTACACTTATACCGGCGCTACCCACCCACCGCAATCGCCCCGCCGCACCCTCGTAGCGGCCTCGTGAGCCATCTTCGATCGAGGGAGTCGTGCGGCCGAGGGGGTGGAGGGCCGAGAGAGGGCGGCGGACGAGGACGGGCTAGGGAGGGGTATACATTACATTTCAATTTGGATCTGTCCGTCCTTCTTGCGGGAGCGGGAGACGAGCACTCCGCCATGGACCAATGCGCTCCGTCGAAATAGGGAGAGCTTGCGAATTTTCCTGGCCAACCGTACCTGCAGGAGCGTGTATCGCGTACACCGAGGACAATAAGAGGACCTGGAACTTACCGATGTGCTTCGGAGCTTCCGGGGAATTCGGCAACGTTATATCGGTATATCCTTCTCTACATATACAGTTGGAATTTTGGTTGGCTCGACCATTCGCGCACTTGACAGTCATCATGTCCCGCGAGTTCCGACGATTCCATTAGTAATTTTGGCTTGGTAAGGATAGCGTGAGATAAATCTCTTTGATATAAAAATAGAGACATTAGATAAAGCGGATAATGAATTCTCGACGAAATGAGGGAGGCAACGTGAACGGGATCGAAATTACGTTTTCGCGTAAATACGCTCCGTATTCAATTTCGACTGCTGTGAAAGGAGGAGGATCGGCGTAGTGAAGGAAGTATCGCATGCTCGCTCACAAAAGCGGAACAAATGCCTTGTTTATGAGAATAGTATTGATTGAGACAGATGTAATATAAGTTACACGTTAGTTTCCGTTACGTTTTGTGTAATGTCGTTTTTATCGTGGACTTTTTATCTTTTTGTTTAAATTTGTTATATATATATATATATATATATATATATATATATATATCAATATTCGATATTATTTTATCCCCAAAAATAATATGCGTAAATGATTTATTTTTGTGGTATAAAATTCAGGAAAATCGCCACGATCTTCGACGGTTTCGACGTAAACTGAAAGGATCGATACACACGCTTGTAAGCTCGCTTGTAAGCGAGCGAGAGCGAGAGCGGCAGCCTTATGCTCCGACCTGCTCCGCGAGGAGGAGGTCAGAGGTCGAGGGCTTCGTCAAGTCAGGAACCCGTCGATCCAGTTTCTGCCTGGAATCACAGTCCCGTTTTCACCTCGAAACCCTTGAACTCGACCTGGCGAGTCGTCGCTACGACGCTATTCCGTGCACGTAGACGAAGAAAAGCGACGCTTTATGATTGCTTTGACATTTACCGAAAACAGCGCTTTCCACCTGTGCTGGGAAAATAGCCGTAGTCCTTCGTTCGAGTCGCGTCGTCGATTAATGCTGTGTAAATCAGTGGTGCTCAGTCGCGACCGATCATGTTTTCTTCAGCCTACTAATCGTACATATTGAAATATCATTATATAAATGTAATGTAAAACGTTGAAAACATTTTGATGGACAGATTTCGAAATTATGTCACACACATTTTTGTTAAATAATTATGAATTTAAAATTTGACATATATACAACTTACGATAACGCAATAATTTTGTTACACGTAAAAGTATTTTTGATAAAATAAATGTGATTATATTATTACATTCAAATTGAGGAATGCTATACGTAAACGTATGGTAAGGCCAAGAGAAAGAAGTCTCGTAGCTCTTGTCGTGCACGGGACCAATGGGCCCTTTGTAAGGTTGGGCCCAACAAACGATCCTTTGTCCTCCGCTAAAAGGAGACCTCCAAAGTGGAGAAATCGAAAACGTTCGCTCTGCTCGTTGAAATTTATTGTTTGTTTAGTCCGCCAGCTTTTGTACGCGCTTCCGTTGAAAAGTTTTTCGATTTTCTGAGCTGCCTTCAAGGAAGCTCCGTGCACTGTGATCTTTCGTGAATGTGTTTCTCGAAATTGGATAGTATTTTTAAATGAACACAGAAGATCACGGATTCGATAAAAAAAAAGTTGTATCTTTCTCGGCGTTAAGCCATAACAGACACATCGTAATTATTGCAGGATGTCTCAATTACATTGAATAACATTACGTCCAACTTCTTATTTAGTATAAATCTTTGTAAGGAACGTCTCGCATACTTCTCTGAAGTGACAGGAACACGCGCGTGTGCCTCAAGCGGAATTAATTCCACCGAGCTCGACTCCGTATTCTAAACGGGGAGGGTTAAAATCCAT
This sequence comes from Acromyrmex echinatior, assembly GCF_024713525.1. Taxonomy (NCBI): domain Eukaryota; kingdom Metazoa; phylum Arthropoda; class Insecta; order Hymenoptera; family Formicidae; genus Acromyrmex; species Acromyrmex echinatior. Next base: position 7,035,237 of record NC_141862.1, on the reverse strand, counting down.
CCCATGGCTCGCGTGGAAAAACGCATCCCCCGTCCCGCGGCGACTAGTACGAGTTGTACGAGGAAAAAAAGGGAGAAATCGAGGGAGTGAAGCGCGAACTGGTGAGAAAGGCGAAGGAAGGGGAAGGGGAAGGGGAAGGGGAAGGGGAGGACAAGGTAGAAGCTAGAGAAGAACGTCTGTGAGGAGCAGCAAGGAGGGCTAAGACGTTGTCCCGCCAACAGGTGGCAGCGGCCTCACACCCCTCTGGCACCACCCCTCTCCCCCCTCCTATCTCATCCTTCCTGGCAGCAACCACGACGATAACCCGCGGCGACACCCGATAAAACGGGTAGAGAGGGTTGGGAGTCTACGATGCCGGGGTAAGTGGGTCGGGGACGAAGGAGGAAAAGAAAAACACCGGAGGGATTATCGGCCTTGGATACACTACCAGTCCTGCCCGCCACTCCTCACGCACATCCCTTCTTAACGAAAGCAACTCTCCGCTAGCTAGCACATTCATACCCGACGCTTACGATACCGCGACGATTCTTGTGCGGGACACGCGGGAAAGATCGTAGACGTTTCGAGGTCGAAGTAACGGACACGTTTGTAACGTAAATTCACGAGATCGTGTCCCGTACTTGTTACAGTATTATACTTTACGAACGGATTGAAAGCGACTCTTCTAATTCTCTTTCATCTATTTATTCTCCGTCATTTATTTATGAATTATTGTACGTGTTACAACAGTGAAGCACACGGTTTCATCGCACAGAATGACCATACGCAACATTTATCAGATGACAGGCTGCCTGCTTCCTCGTCAAGATCCATTTGCCTACGAGGACGTACAGCTGCATTATCGTGCCGTAATGTCAAATACTAACAGCGGGCCGCAGCGAATGGTATCATTACGGCATCTCATACCGGGCCACCGCCATCCCACACCCTTCTCCGTAATCGTATTTCTCCGCTGCAGCAAACAGGACACGCGGCGCCGAGTGCAGCAAACAGGCTAATGCGTCTTAATAAAATCATCGAATGACGTATTTGATATTGGAATCACTTCTCTTATTGTTAATTATTACTGTAAAATATTATATATTTTTATATTTTATGACTATAAACCGTTTGAGCGATTAAAATTGACTTAATTAGGTTCTTGCAATGACACAGAGTACAGAATATACTTGTAGAATCAAATTTGGAGAGAGAGAGAGAGAGAGAAAAGAGCAATCTTTCTACCGGTTATATTCACTCGTAAATAGCCTCATCTTCCGTCCCTTTCTCTTTCTGCACGAATCCACAATATCCTAAACGTACCACCGACCGTTACGTTACTCTCGATGGTGCAATATTTTTCGAAGCTCGATATTTCATACGTTTATGTACTATCGCCAAGCAGTGTATAAAGCACGTTTTATCACGTGTTTTAAAGCAAATCCCGATGGGGAAAAAAACTTGGTCTATGAAACCAGAATTTACCATTCAGGATATCTTTTCCATCGTTATGACAATATCGGTAACAGTAATAACAGATATATACCTGGCGATATTCATATATGTCTCTCCTCTGTCTCGCAGTATGTCGCGTGTCACGCATCCATGGTACTTATCCGGTCGGTCGCATCATTCACGAGCAACGCATTAATCCTCCCCTTCTTCCTCCTCTCCGTCCTTAAATTTAACACGGTCCTTAAATTTAATTTGTACTGTCGTCGAATGAACGAGCGTTTACACGCGCGATTCGATTTCCGTCAAGGAAGCGGGCCTGTATACTCGAACGATTCTCTCGCGGTTAATCTCGGTCGCAGGATCTTCGTGAGATATCTTAAGAGCACAGAATCAATTATCGCTACTTTCACCGCGTGGGCGCGCCGCATCTGGCCTGTCCGGCTCTCCCACGTCCACGTTATTCCTCTCGAGAGTTCCTGCGCGTGTATATAAGAGCGCGCCTATAAAGTGCCGCAGCAATCACTGCTACATACCGTAACGCGGAATTAACGACGACGACGACGACGACAACAGGGAGGACGAAACCGTTAACATGCCCGAAAGAAATCTCAATGAAAATGCATAGATTTCACGAGTCGCCGATAATCCGTATACACGCGCGGCGCACCTGAGATTCCAGGGAAGGGCGCGAGAGATTCGAAGAGATCGAGATCGGAGGAAACCGAGAAAATTTATCGTGGAGAGAGAAATCTGCAACGCGTCGAGCGTTTCGCGCCGCTTTCATCACGATCTCGCTCGCTGTAAAGTTTAATGAGATAAACGCGCGTCCGAGCAATGACTCTTGCGTGCATGATATTCGAAAAGTACTTGAGAAATGTACTTGAGAGACACGTGGTTTTACATACGCAAAAAAAGATCGCGTATATCTATAAAGTCGTAATTTGGATGCGCGTTGTACTTCTCTTAAAGTTATGTAACGGACTCGAGCGGTTTCCGAGGATCCCGAAATAGGTTTGTCGTGTCTTGGTTACAGTTTCCGACGGAATAACCCGGGATAATCTCATTGTTACCATGTACGTAGGTGTTGTAGCAGCGGTAGTTTACGTAATCTCCCACGATATACACCGAGCGCATCTCGGTGAAAACGCAGTGGAAAATAAAAGGACAATTCCGCCTACGAAACGATATGCGGTTCGAAACGATTGAACCACGTGAGAGCGCAGCTTACTCACCTCTTAGGTCGTCTTGAAATACTAATTGAAATTAGTGATAGATGACGAGTGAAAGGGAGGACGAAGAATGGAAAGGCAAACTTACCGAGGAAATAGGCAAACAAGAAGCCCGCTGAGTTTTCGGCTCGTTGCCGGCGATGACTGGCGAATATCTTTCGAGAGCAACGCGTGCACGTGTTCGTGCGTATTTGTGTACGTAAGCATGTGTGAAGACACACCCGAGTAAACGAAAGAGCGTCTATAAGCAGTGATAGTTATTAAGGTGTCGATGGTGATGATGGGGTGATCTTTGCGGTCAACTTCGGGATTCACTTTCGTCGGCCGAAAGTGGGATCAAAGTAAGACTTCTAATAGCGATATCGCTTTACCGAGCTCTTAACCACCTGCAACCCAAATTTTTCCCCTCATTTCTAGACACTTCACAGACGTTTGTGTATACGATTCCTAAAAGATTTCCAACCATGTGGAATAACATATATTTTTAAATTGTCAAAACATACGTGATTTATGCTCATATTTATCAATGTAAATTAACTTTAATCTCGGTTTAACTTATTTTTCATCTTTTTCTAATTGTAAGAGTTAGATAAAGTGTAAGTTGAACTGAGATTAATAAGATAATCCACATTGGTAGAAATAGACATTAAAAGTACAAATAAATTATAAGTACAAATTGTCTGCGCAGTATTCATTTCAAGCTTGTTTTTATAAAGTAATCTAACGGACATAATTGTGCACCATGCCCGTCAAACCAAGAAGGAAGAGGCATCGAATTGGGTGGGCGATAAGAAATTGCTTGGAAAATTGGCTTATCCTGATCAATCGTCTGATCCTTGCCTGCGTTTTCCCAACCCTTCTCTGCTCTCACGATGCGATGGCAAACGATATATTGACGACAACACCAACAAATCTGTCGCACTTATCGACAAAATCTCTCTCTCTCTCTCTCTCTCTCTCTCTCTCTCTCTCTCCCTTCTATCTTATACTATATTTAGAAAAAAATGTACAACAAACAATCCGCTTCCCTTATATATAAAGATTCAAATTACGAAATGATGAGAGAAATAATACAAAAAGATAAATATAATAGGCTAATGAGAGTTAGCAACGATAAACGGTGCAGTTATTTAGTGAACAATCAATACTCAGATATTGGATTAATATCTTCTTTATTTTGAACGTTTCGACTCTCTTTGGAGTTCTCCTCAGCAAGAATGATAGTATAATTAACTCACATGTCCATAATGCCTAAGTCACTCGCAAATTGGCAATAATGCAGCGTTGTTAATCTGACATTTTTTTTAAAAACAAGTCTTATTAAAGTGATAAATGCGTAAACAATCAAATGATTAATCATCACGGAACCTGAAGTATTGCACTGAAGCTTGGTTGAACATATTAAAATTTAAAAAGTAGAATTATATTAAAATCAAATATAAAGATTACACATTTTTAGAACACACGTCCGTGTACGATGACGTGTCACTTAGATATGAACTATTCTCGAAGTAAGAGATACACACAGTAAACATTACTATATACATGTGTTTTCGTCATATTTACAAATTTCTTAATGTTTACTGTGTGACCTCTTACTTCGAGAATAGTTCGTATCTGAGTGACACGGACGTCATCGTACACGGACGTGTGTTCTAAAAACGTGTGATCTTTGTACACTTTGATTTTAACAATTCTATTTTTTAAGTTTTAATATGTTCAACCAAGCTTTAGTGCAACGCTTTATGTTCCATAATGGTAAGTCATTTGAATTATTTACGCATATATCACTTTAATAAGATTTGTTTTTAAAAAATATCAGATTAACAACGTTGCATCTTTATCAATTTGCAACTTAGGCATTATAGATGTATGTGAGTGACATGCTAATTATACTTGTATCATTTTCGCTGAAGAGAACTCCAAAGAGAGTCGAAACGTTCGAAATAAAGAAGACATCAATCCAATATCTGAGTATTGATTGTTCACTAAATAATTGCGTCGTTTATCATTGCTGACTCTCATTAGCCTATTATATTTATCTTTTTGTATTGTTTAAAATTCGAGAGTCCTAATATAATTATTGTTATTGTTCAAAAAGAAAGTTCTTTAAAATTTTTTACCAAACGTTTCTCTCAGGGTGAATGTTGAGTGGAATCCTAAAATGATATAGTCTCAAATTTACTCTCGTGATATCTTCACATAGTGATTGCTGCCAGGCATATCTCCTGGAGGATGCCAACTCAGACTGGCGAGAGCGAGTCGTCGTGACGGCGCTAACACAGCGGGAATCTCGTTTCGAACGTTAACGAAGTTAGCGCGCGTGGTGGACCCGCGCAAAACGCGCGCGTCATCGAGCGTAATGACCGATTACGCGGGACGAGTGTCATCGGCATACCGACCGTCCGGGCCGACCGGGCGGCGTGGCGGGCCGACCAGCCATGACGATGACGTCGCGGCGTTACGCGCACGGATCGTTATTGAATTATACGCGATGCCCATAATCGAATGATCATTATGTCGAGTTAACGAGCTGCGTTAAAGGCAGCGGGACGCGGCTGTGCGGGTGAAGGGCGTCGCAGGATGTTGCGGACGTCGGTCACCGATCTTCCCTTCCTTCGTCCATGCGGAATGATCGGTACGTCGTGGTCGCGTTGAACGGATTCAGTGAAAGAATAATATCGAGTCGTTAATTTTTATCGAATGATTCGCGTAGAGGTTTGATGCAGAGGATTCACGTGGCTGATGCCTCCTCTTCGCGTTTCTCGAATTTTTCTAATTTATTACAACGCACCACGTAAAGATGGAGCGTCGTGGAGCCAAGGCGAGGGTCCAATAGTCGGAGCGCAAAGAGTTAATTAATTGGCGTTATTTACCAGAGACGGCACACGATCCTTCTGAACGTACCCGTTTCATTGCTTGCTTTCTTTCTTTCTTTCTGGCGCATCTTCCATCGCGACCTCGCGCTACACGGACACGCGGGATTCATCCACTCACACCGACGGTTGCCCACCACCCTGCCATCCCCCTCCCACGTGTCCATTAGAATATTAATGCGAATTGATGCACACGTGTCATTACCGTAATGAGTTGGTTGCTGCTGTCCATGAGTGTACAAAGTGTCGTCTGAAAAGCAATCACGAAATTGCGGGTGTCTCCCCGGCGCCTCTTCCGCCCCTTCCCGCGGCCCCGTCGCCTTTGCCCGTCGCCGTCCCTTATCATTCAAGTCCCCTTAGAGACCGCGAGGCCACGAGAAGCTCTCGTTTCCTCGGACCACGTGCGTTTCACGATCAGAGAGAAACGCAACGTCCCAAATTCTCGAGAATCGACTTGGCTAAAAATATAAAGTTCGAGCATTCTGAGAATTAGCTGTAATTCTTTAAGCAAATGGTTGCAAGATGCACCATTCCAACGTGTTGTCTCGAGGACACGAAAGAGGATATGCTAAGTGTTCCAAAATCAATTGACACGATAAGTCGGTTTCCGGTCGTAAGTGTCCATTGCGAGAAGATATAAATTCCGAGATGTCGAATACCTGTGAAATCGAAGAAAAATAGAGAAAAAAGGTTAGTCTTTCGGTTAGCCGTTTCGGCCGTTTTGAAGATAACGGTGACTGTCGGTTTCGACGTCTTCTTTCAGGTAATGATCATCCTATTGTAAACGATATCTTACGACCGTTATACGTTCACAACTTGACCAGTTTCGAGATTCGGTCTATTTTCCAAAACGAAAACGTATCCGTGAGACAAGGAAAGATATTAGTTTTTATTAAGGTATAGGTTGTAATAGAAATTAAATCGTTGTCAAACATTGTGTAAAACATTTTGTTGGCCTTTTTCACAAATTATTACCATTGGTAATCTTGCTTACCAATTTTATCTTACTCTTTAAAATAATTGTTACATGATTACGTGAATGAATAACATGAATAGCTAATATATTTGTTTAATTTTGTAATACAATCTTTTCTGTGTCGAATAGAATAATGGATACAAGTGGATATAAATATTAATTTTATTTTTTAACACAATCCTTTTATCAAAGTGTAAAAGTTGATGAACCGTTAGTGAATAAGTAAATTATAATACATGAGGAAATGCGCAATTCGTCCTGTGCTTATCGATCCTGTTTTGTTTAAGTCTTCGAAAATCCGCTTGGAAAAGTTCTGTGTTAATAAGTAAAGCTCATTAACATTTACACAGGCACATATATATATGTATATATATAAAACAATGGTTCGAACCGATAAATCGAGGACTGACTAATAAATGCTTTTGATTAATGTAGAACTACATCCCACAATAATGGGAATAAGTATGCATCAGAAAAATTTATTTAAAAATTAATGACACTTGATTGCGATTATTCTCATAAACTAGTGGAAAATTTTTAGATAAATAGAATCGCACCGATATTGGTTAAGCTAATTAGTTCATATTTTATCTTAGCCTGTAATATTTATTATAATTGTATATAACATTTGAACTAAAGTGAGTAAACATGAACGAGAGGAAATGAAAAAGTGTAGAGAAAAAAATTAAGAAAGATGAGAAGAAGAGCAAGAGAAGAGCAATGAGAAAAAGGGAAAAGGGAGCGAGACTGAGGGAAACGAAGGATGGAAAACTGTAGAAGGGACGGTTTTCGACGAACATGGGAGCTATCGACGAAACGAGCTGTAAAGCGATCGTTAGAGAGCACACGAGAACGGTATGGTATATACGATCGTATCGGCAGCTAATGGACGTACAATTAACGTGGCGCGCATCTGCGATTGGATCTCCGTCAAATGGCGATAAATTAAGTTAATTAGCTCGTTACACGTATCACCCAGTGGCTCTTGACGCTGGTCGTAGTTTGACGAATGTGACGCTCGTTAATCGTTACGACTTGCCGGATCCACTGAACCTTGCGATCTCGATCTTACCTCGTCATCGCGAATAACACACCCCGTGCCTGTATCAGTAAACTAAGAATGTAAATCGCGTAAATATCAAAGATTCTTCAATCTCGAAAGAGACTCGAGTTTAGCGGAATCGTTGAAAAACTGATTTCTCGCAAGCGTCAAATCGTCGCTGTCGAATAATTGAAAAAAATTTATTTTGAATACTCCGTTTGTGGAAGGTATCATTGCGGATGGCTTTGTTCAGAGCACGTAAACTCAACTTCGAGACTGGGTGACGTATGAGCGATGGAAGGATTTCACCCTTAGCGATGTATGCATCGCGGACTGCATCAGCCGAAGCGGCGCACTTGCGGAACGGAAAATAGCGCATTAGCGGCGGCAGCTGCGTCCGAATTGAACTGTTATTCGAGAAAAGCGAGAGGGGAAGAGACCCTCGCGAAAATGTCGCGTTGCGTTGCGTTGCGAGAATAAAGCTAATCGCTGGAATCACCATTGCATATTGCTCGTGTTGTACGTTTTCGGAATAAAAATCACACAATCACGGTATCGAACACCTTCAAAGTCGACTCTGCGACTCAAGAAGGAGGCAGTGCGCCAGCGTGTGTCGCTACTATCAGTTTATCAGATGCTGACGGTGGCTGCAACAGCTGTTACCTCAAAGTATGCTAATTTTGCATGAAGATGGAGAGAGAGAGAGAGAATGAAATAGAAATATATGGTTGATAAGAGAAAAAAAGGATAGATAGAACAAGAATATTTATTTCACCTTCGAGCGTATAAACATATTGGATCTGTTCTGCAATTTAAAAAAGATGTCACTGTATTTGACTAAAACGAAGGATAGTGGCCGTTATATTTTACTCTAAGAATGATAAAAGATAAAATGCAACAAAGTAGAAAAGATTTTACCATAAATTCTCTGGTGTGAAACTCTCCGAGAGCATTACAACGTACATTGTAATAGTTGCAGATGAAAAGAAAACGTGTCGTTCCGCAAAATAATAAATTAAATTATAACTGCGGGAAAAGAAAGGAAGGTACACACGTGGAGGCCGAAAACGGAGATGAGGGTTTATAAGGGCTGGATTTTCATCCAAAGAAACAGGAAATGGTAAAGAGAGAAGGGGAGAGATGGGCTACAGGCTGCCGCTATTGGAAAACAGAGAAACGAACGGTGAGACAGGCAATATCTGTCAAACACATATTTTTTCGGATTTATCACGCCCTTGTGTTTCCCCAAAAAGCAATTTAATTTTCCTGCTGCGGTACCTAACTATCGTCCGATTTTCGGAGGAGAGATCTACAACATTTTGCAGATCACTCACATAATATTCTATAAACAGCATATTTATATCTTGTTAAATAAACATTCTTAAAGTTGAAGCGCTTGTAAATAAGAATTTAAAGCGATGATCAACTTAGAGATCGACAGAGTGTTGTATGCGGTCCCAGGAAAAGATAAGACTTACTATCTATTTTTAGTATTTGCCCATTTCCCGCTTATCTAGTTCAAACAAGAGGACCTTCTTAGAATGATTCATAAATTTTCTAACTTGTCTATGTACTGGATGCGCGCGCAAAAGTTCGAAGAGATTCGAGGAGAGTTTGACGATCGCGTCAAGTTTTTCGTAATAAATTTTTTGTCCTCGGGGAATAATGCGACTAGTTTGGTGAATTGACACGATTCTTGCCTAATAGAGCAACACTGAAAGGAAAGTATTAGATAGGATGTATTTCTGTAGTGTACTCAGACTGTGCATCCCTCGCATCACCCTCGCGAGTACGATTTCAATCGCCGCAATTTCATACGTTTACGCATTCTGTTTCACATACCTCGTTATAAATTTGCCCGATGGATTCTACAAGGCTGAAGATCGCGTCTTGGGACACAGAAGGGTCGCCCATCGTCCCGAGACGCTCCGATCGATTAGCGACTACTTACGCGACTCGATTTCTTTGGAATGCCTTTGCGGGAGTTCCGCTTCACTCGGCCCGCGTTATGCCTAGTCATTGATAATAATGACCATTGTGCTTTTTAATAGCGATTTAACGAGACGAAAAAAAAAAAGGATGATAATTTCTAATTGCAATTTCTCCCGCTGTTATATAATATTCCGAGACCCATTTATTCAACCATACGTCACGTTCTTCCGTCTTCTTGTCTCGTCTCTCTCTCTCTCTCTCGCTCTCTTTCTCTCTCTTTCTCTAGCCACCTCTTTGATTAATAAATTCCAACTTACAACAGCGAAACTACCAGAATAAACGTCGTCGAGGCTAAGAAACGAGCCTGCCTCTCGCGATTCGCAATATGGTGCTCGTATTTCATATCGTTAGGGAGGCTGAGTTGGAAAAGGAGAAAGAGGGAGGAAAGAAGAAACAGCGAGGCGACATCGCAGTGGTGCTGCAAATTTCATCCAATTACGCACTAAAATGCGCCGGGAGCCAATAACCGAATCATAATCCCTTAGTTTTACACGAAAGCGCGGGTCACGGCGGAGGTTGAAGGGAGAGAGAGAGACAAGGGAGGTGAAACAAGGAGGGGATGACTGCTTGCACGCCGGAGCGGGGCAACTTTACTACGCAAATTAAGGCGAAGTGGCAGTCAGTAATTTTATGTGCCCATCTCAGCTACTGATATTGAATTTCCTTAGTCGCTTAATCCGAATCTTCGAGCGTGAGCAGCGCGCCGGTGAGGAGGCGGAGGGCGATGGCGTGGCGTGGCACCCTTGGTAGCTGGTGGCAGCGATCTCGCGAAATTGAAATCATTACTTTACGGGCGAATCGAGAGAAGTGGATATACCGGGTGGATCCCGACGGATTTTCCAAAACACCCACCGCTTGTGCAAATTGTCTCGCGTTCTATTTTTTTCCGCGACGGACAAACGCGCGAGCCTTCGAAGCTCGGGTGTAGATCCGAGATTGGATTGGACGGATTTTTGGGAGATTCCCGTGACCGACCATTATAAAGTTTTCCGATGAAAAATGCGCACTACTGTGTTGTCCATGAAATAATCGTCCTTCGAGTTCACGTCCCTATAAAGAAACTTGTATATATAACAATGATAAATTGTTTAGAGGGATTTTCATCTTTTTTAGAATTTTAGAATATATATATATATACATATGTGTCTCTGTGTGTGTGTGTGTGTCTTGAATACATAAATGAAAATTAAGATAGAGTTTCTCTCGGTCGGACATCCCGATATACACGGTTCCAGGAGAATTAATAAGCCAACGGTGTCCTCCTCGGCGACGTCGCGGAGACCGATCGATCGACGCGGCGCGATACACGCGCGGAATGAAAAAAGAGCATCCGGACGAATTGATCTAGCGGGGTTCGATTCGGGTGCACAATACCGCAACTCGCATTCAATTGCGCCAAACAGCTTTCTTCGGCCCCGGCAATCTCCTCTTCGACACAATAAATTTATGGTTCCATTCAGAGCTCGTATACACACGCACACACACGTAAGCGCACGCGCACGTACACGCGCGCGCGGAAACTCGTACGCATTACAATAAGACCGCGGCCTGTTTAATAGAATAATTAAGGGCCCTCGTACAGAGCAGCTGATGCCCAACGAGCGTGCTCGCGCACGCGGTTAATATATGTGTGCGTGCGTGCGTGCGTGTGTGTACGTCTAGATGCGTGAGAATATAACGTATGCTGGTTCGGCCGGCTGGCATTGTTGATTCGTAGGGTACGCATTTTGTACAACGGGGTCAGGAGAGAATTAATGCATTCATCCGAATTTCAAACGGAATTAATGCGCTCGTCAGGAGCATCGTGCAAGCGGCTGCGTTCATCTCTTAATTTACAAAATCACTGTCTTTTTTGTTTCTCTCTCTTATTTTTTTTTTTTTGTCGTTTTAGCTACGCGGAATACGCTTGGAAATATCCGGCACAATACCGCTTGAATTATCACGACTCCTTAAAAAAAATAGCTATATTTCTGTAAATAATATACGCGCGTATCGTCAGTCTCACGAACGAGCATTGTACGAAAGGACGATAAATAATTGCGGTGCGTGAGCGCAATATTGCCGCGGTGGTAGAAATAATTATCGCGGCGCAACACGTGGCCGCAGATTATCGAAAAATCGGACTGCTTAATTGGGCGAAGCGCGCGCGAGCGAGTGTTATTAATTCCCCATATACGGAAATAAAACGGTATACGACGATTAGAGACGGTACATTTTATTGTTGAACAATCTCAGATAAATCCAACAAGGCCAGACGTAAAATCCCACCACCTTTGGATAATCTTTCAGCGCTCGCTGTCTTACGATATTTAAGACGTCTGATCGCGAAACAACGTGGAAAATATGATTTAATGCGAATTCTCTCGTCGTTCCGTCTGACGGATTCATACTCGCAGAGCAAAAGGGTTGCCGGGGTGGTAGGAGGAATGATGGGAAGAAATGCGGATAGGGAGATGAGAACGAGGCCGGAGACGAAGGAGGGGGCGGGAGAGGAAGAGAAGATGGAAGAAGGGTAGACGTTTTACAGCGGCATTTCGAATGGCGGTGCAAAATCGCTGTGCAATTTTCTTTCCGCCGCGCGGGGAGAATCCACCCGCGCGGGTTGCACTCGCGCGAGGGGAGGGAACGCGTATACCGCGTTCAACGTTCTACGTTCTACGTTCTCCGCGTGGCCACGTGATCGGTCGTAAACGCCAAAAATATGCGCCGATCGGCCGGTCGTCCGGCTAGCTTTATGGTAGCGCCGGTATGCCGGTCGGGTTTTATGGTTAATTTTTGCAATTTTGTAATTGCCTCATAGCCCTGCGGATGAGCACTTTTCCCTCGTTCTCCTCGTCATTCTCCTTTTCCTCTTCTCTTTCTGCTCTCCCTCAGCCGTTTCTTCCTACTGCTTCTTCTCTCCTCTCGTATATATTTTTCGTCTTGCCCGTTCCGCCTGTATTCTGTTATTCCGTCTTTCAGAATTTCACACGTGAGGACAATTGATAACGTTAGAGTATTAGACATTCTTCCAGGTCGCGCAATAACGATTCATCTCGATTCATTTTCGAGGATATGTTTTTGTGTCGATAATGATAACCAATCGTACATAATATTTTCCACGTTATTGCTACATTGAACATCAAGTTGCCTATGTCAATAGCGTTCTCTGTACTAAATACCGTGTTCTTTCAAAGTCGAGGACAATGTTTCGACAAACCTAGGGTATCATCGGCATAGAAAATACCGTGATATCGACACGAGGGATTGTACAGTATCACCGATACCGATAGGATCGTTAACAGTCCCGCGCTGAGTGTGTCAGAGACGCGTCTCACACCGTGAGACCACAAATAACTGTTTCCATCGGAATCCTGCGGTCTGCACCTTGCCATCGCGGCATCATATCGGCGCGATATCAACGCCTTGACGCCGACGTATTTAAAGCGTATTACCGAAGCGGGGCCGCCTCGAGTAGGTCATCGATCCTCTCTCGGCGAACAACTTTTCGCTCTCGCCGTCTCGCGATCGCGATAAGCCTCACGCGCGCCGTGCTGCACCACACCGATAGAGCAATGCGACCGCAGTGCTTAATGCAGGTCACGGCGGGAGATCGCGAATGTCCGCGATGCTCGACGGAACCACTGCGACAGAACCAAAACGAATCGTTTCGACACCGACGATACTTGGACGGCACTTTACTATTGTCGGATTCTAATCGTTTCTAATCGGGATCCAGCAGTGAGAGAAGAGATCGCCAACGGCGCTATCGAGGCTCAATGGAACCTTGAAAAGCTATACGAAAATGACACAGCCAGGAAGGGTCATTTTACCCGTAGTATCGTTTAGGTCAAGCTGTATACACCTTCCTTCCGTCCTTCCGTCCTTCCTTTCCCAGGAAGTAGAGTCAAGTGAACCCACCAACGCCGCCGCCGCCGCCGCCGTCGTCGTCACCGCCGCCGTCACCGCCACCGCCGCCGGAAACTCCACTAATGACTAAACTTGCTAATTTCGGCCAATTAGGCTTCCACTGCTTCCACCACGCCTGCCTTCCACCCTCGGTTCCGACGTTTCCTGATCTTCAGCTGCTCGACCGCCTTGTCTAATGCGCGCCGCACTTACCTTGACCGATAGACGCTAATTTTATTGCGCACTGCGGCGCACTCGCATGTTCCCGTGGTGGTTGTGCACATGGGAAGAGGGATAAGGGGAAGTTTCATCAACTACATACCTCAGAACAGTAACATTATCTTGCAGTATGTTTTAATGATCCGCAAAACTTACATATGTCAGAAGCGATGTAATACATATATGTATATTATATATATTTTATTTGGAGATTATCATCCTGAATTGCATTAAAGTATGATATCTCTCGGAAGATTGTTGCGGGCTATTCGCCGATCAACGAGGTCGAGAAAAGTTTTTGAAGAAAATTCTATCCGCTCGTTTCCGCAGGGACAGGAGTGCATCGTGGCGCACACAAGGTATTAAATATAAAATATAAAACTGTTATTCTCTCTCTTCTTCTCCCTCTCGCGGCGAAGATGTGGAATGGCAACTGTGCGTATTGGGCGAAACTGGGTTTGACCCTTGACGGCCCCTATAAATATCCAACGTTGGCAGCTTGTTACTTTGCGCCACGTGAATCTCAAGCCGACCGTAACGACCGATAGTCTTCGGCAGCGTCAATACGAGACATTGTATTGACTAATCATTGTTTTTTTTTTTATCTATTGACCTATCCTCTTATTTTTCTTAACTTTGAGGATTGTGTAAACGTATCTGCATGCAAAAGTATATTCATGCTATTTATCTCGTTACAATAACTTTCTCCAAGTGCTATTCGAGGTTTATGAATCCAAGTTCCAAGACCGTAAAAACGAAGAGTTTACCAGTCCATGAATCTCCTTATTTAAGAAACGCAAAGAGTAATGAACTTAAAAATCCTTAACGAGCCAAGAAACCAAGTTCAACTTACGCGAGTATTCCAACAGAGATCCGAGAAGAATCAAAAGAACAACTCGACGCTCGAATTGTTCCGATTTGAAATTTCCAAGAGTAAGGATTGCGTCAAACAAATTCAGTGAACATGGCGGGCCAATACATGGAAGAAAGCCGCTTTCTTCCTTCGTCTGCATTCCTCAGTAATTGCGTGCCGTGGTCCCTCGTTGTTGTTCCTCTTCCCTTTGCCGCCTGTTTCCTTCGTCGAAGGAAGAAGAGCTCGCATTCACGCGCGCGCCCGCGCACGCCTTTTCATTTGTACACCCCTCCTAGGATACACTTATAATAGGTGGGCCGTGCGTGGCAAACAGGGAAGAGGCCGCCGCGACGCGCCTAATCACTATAATCGTCCTCGCCAATAATTAGATTATTTTCAGTGTCTTCCTCGTCGCTGTCCCTCTCTCGCCTGTGATTACCGGCCTGAACTTATCATTACATCCCTACATCGATCCTCGTTCGCCTCGGGCGCGCCCTAAGAGAATGACCGTGTTTTTTCGTGCGAGACCAGGGCAATAATCTTAAGACATTTGATATTCCCGAAAAGGCAAATTAGGACATTGTAAGCTACCTATATAACTAAGCTCTGTGTAAATTTATTATTATACAAAATAGATGGAGGAATAGGAGCGTTATTTTGTTTCTCGGTGTGGGGATATTATGAATCTTTATTTAAATAGAGTTGTGGTCGAGCTAATTAAACGAATTAGTAGTTGTAAATATTTACAATAAATTTCCAAGAATTCTGGATACAAATTTCTCACGACGTTCTTGCGACGACAAAGCAGTCGTAACTTTCAGAGTTCTTTCTCTCTCTCTCTCTCTCTCCCTCCGTTACGTCGATTGGTTCTGACGCACTTCTAGAACGCGCGTTTCGGCACTTGCAGACTCGAGGGTGTTCATTATGCCACTTGAAGGTTTATTACGAGATACAAAATACTCTATTTTATTGTCGTCGACTGGCTACAGCGGAATTCTTGAACCTTCCGCGTAACGTATTATTGCCGCGGAATTGGAAGATGGAAAGCCCGAGGGTGAGTCTTGGTCATCATTACCGGAGTCTCTTTGAGGACTAGCGCATAACCTCATATTTTTTTTTATTAATAATAATCAGAGTTGCTCTTTTTTCCCCCACACCGTGGGATGTTGAATATATGTACATAACTATCAGTTATCAAGGAAAATAATACATTAATAAGCAGACCTTGATGTAAATTCGCTGAGGTTGCATTTCTCGTCTATGATGGTAGAATAGCGTGCGTAAAAATTTTCGCTGCGACGTTGAAACATTTTGTCTATGTCACTTTTTGACGTCTGATCGATGACTGATGAAATCAGGAAGCTGATAGCATTCTAGTTAGACTATCGTTCATCTTTTAAAATAATATCCCTTATTTTAGCATTAAATTTATGAAGATTTCTAAGCGCGTCTGTACGCTCTCTGCTCGTAAATAAGCGCACGATGAGTTATCGTCTTGGAATGAAATTGTAGCGCCGATATTAATTTTGCGGGATCATGTGGGTTACCCGAACTGTACCATTTTATTGGTCCTTAAGACAACGCCCTACCACATGATTTCGTAATACTGCCGATCCCAATGAAACAGCAATTTCCAACGATGCGATCGCACATACAAGGGGAGATGACGAAGGAGGACTTTTACGATCTGGCAATTCGCGAAAGAGTTTGTCAGTCCAAGAAATATTTAAATTCAATTCGAACGTAGATGCTGTAAACCGTGACGAATCGAGGGGAATTCGTCTGAATAAAGAAAAAAGGGTTTGCTATAATGAAGTCCGTGCTGTTTTGTATCTTATGTTATTTCGAAATGTTATTTTCATACATGTGGGTATTAGCCAACAGTGTTTAAGTAACATGTGTCTAAAATATTAAAAGCATGTGGTTGGCGACCTTGAAACGGTTGAGGCAAGCCGGCCACCAAGGGGTTGGATGTCATCCGGAATGTAATGTTCCATCCCCGCAATGACTACAAGGATCGCCATTAATCCTTAGGCTGACTTTCTTTCCGCTCGCTGTCGTATAGAAACGGGGCGTCCTCGTTATCGACGCTTATCGCTAATAAGATCGCTGGACCGCTCGTTATCGTCGTCGTCGCACTCGCCCTGTCCTCATTTTCGTACGATTGCGATCGTTAATTATCCCTATCGCAGCCGATCGCCCTCTGCTGTTCTCCTCCTTCGCCTTCCACCACCACCCCCCACCCACCCACGCGCTTTCGTCGTTCTCCTCGTCATTATCATTCCGGTAATTACCGGTGTATTCCCTCGTTATCATCTTGTTATCGTTCGGCTATCGCGCTTCCGCGAGGAGCACGGCAAACGTCTCTGGAGAGGTCAGGCCTCGTAAATGCGTGGGAGCGAGCTGATAACGAACGACGGGGAGCATCGGCATCTACACTTGAAATTACAAGTTGTCAGGCCGACCCTATATTTTCATGATACCGATTTGAATAAATGTTCCTTATGCTTTTAATTTACTTGTTCGACAACGACAATCCCCACAATTCCCACAGTGCTGTTTGGTGCACGATCTGGTATGAGGTCGCGATCTTAACGCGATTCAATTATTTCGATTTACGATTGAATGTGATGATCGATGTGATAATTTGCGATAGTTCTGAAATCCCAAACTTGTGAACGGAGCACCGTGCGACACGCGTGCGGCGCCTAAGTAACCGCATTAAGAAGAAGCCGACACGCAGAAACGCGGAGCGGGCGAGTCCGTAAAGGCATTAATGCGCCGGAGATTTATGTGGTAACGGCGAGGATGAAATTCCATCGCGGTAGGTGCTCGTATAAGTGGCACGCTGCTCGCTGGCGGAGGCGCGAGAGAGTTATGGTTGCCCATACTGATATCCACTATAAACTCCCCCGTCGTCCGCCCTCCTCCGCGCGTCCTCCTACGCTCTCTCTACCACGGCATACTTAATTAAATACGTATTAAGAGCCTGAGTGTGTTCCGATGTACCGATGTGCGCCTGCATCGTGGAATAATATATGCTTCAGCGCGCGCGCGCTAATTACTTTCTCCCACCGAGGTCGCACCGACAGTTTTACTTTCTCCGCGTACAGTGGAATCGCATTTATCGAAACGGAGCGCACCCTTTTGCATAACAAAGAAATTTTTAATGTTACACACGCTTATCTCTCTTTATGAGATTGTCGGACCGACGAATTTATTATCGATCGTCGTTACAAGAAGATAATTACTTCTCCATTATTCATTAATTATTATGCGTACACACACACACACACACACGCGCACACACACACACACACACACACACACACATCGTTAGATGTTATTAGAGAAAACCGTTATAGGCTAACGTTCACCTTCTCACGAGAAGAGAATATTCCTGTAAGATATCATCCGCCCTTAAGGCCGATCAAATAAAGACCGCTGTTGCGTCCCAAAGGACAAGTAGACAAAAGTTTGGAATGGAAGGTTGGTTGGTCGACACCCGCTGAGCTAGGGATGAACAATTACTATTAATTAAGATGGGCGTGCCGCACAGGTCACACTTGCCGATCTCAAAGCTTTTGACAAAGAACAGCTCAGGCTGTTTCATGAATTCTAATGCACTCTCAAATAGTTAAAATTCCTTACATTTTGAATTCTATAATTTTTATATCATGTTATAAAAATAAAGTAGGATTTTTTGAATATAGTAACAACGATAGATAAAGTACGAGAAAGGATATTAAGGATGTATCAGATATATAATATGTTGTAATGCGTCTTTAATTTATATAACAATTAAGATTTTACTGTCGATTTGCTAAGAAAAGAATCAAGGAGGAAAATAATCGATATGATGAACTAGTTTTTAGTATCAAACAACGATATTTGTATCAGAACTTTACTCGATTTATCAATCAATTAACTGAAAAATATTTATTTTATTGTTACAGATTTCACCGAAGTACCGGAAGAAAAGAGCCGGTGCCGAGACGCAATAGAGCGCCGCACAGCCGCTCCTCTCTTCTTCGTTTCGCCGTTGGAAACCGTCGGTGGGCTCTCTGAGCCCACCCTCTCATCGGTCAAACTGGCGAGCGCGTTAACCGCTGGCATGAACCCCCACCATCCGGGCCACTCCGCAGCCTACCCCCACCATCCCTCGCTCTCGAGCAGTCCGCATCATCCAGGGCCCGGCGGGCCGCATCACGCGTATGGGACCGGTGGAGGTGGCGGAGGTGGCGGTGGCGGCGGCACCACGACCACCCCCGACTTACCCAGCCCGCATTCACCTCAACATAGTGGTGGTGCCGGCGATCCCGCCACCCCTTATGGTGCCCTACAACCTGGACAGGGTATGGGCAGCAACGGACATCATCATAGCGGTGGCGGCATGATGCCAGATCATCCACATCACCCTGGACACCCCCATCCCCATATGCCAGGGCATCCCGCGTACCCGCCGGTTAATCACAACAATAATTGCACGCTCAAGGTGAATATCGTATTTTTGCATAAAATCCGATTTTATGTATTTATTGACGCTACGTTTTGTGTTAGCGCCGAGACATTACCGTGTCTCCTAATGTCTTCGGAAGGTTATTTTTAAAATATCAGTGTTTCGTTAATATTTTTTTATATGCGCGTATTAAATTACACACGATCTGAAATTCAATGTTTTCTTGTACGACGAAGTGAAGCGATACAGGTGGTTCCAAAGATGAAGAGTGGTGAAAAATTCCAAGACCCTCCGACTTCGTCATAAAGGACTCGAGAACGGTATAACATAGGGTCACAGGGTACAATTCGACAGTATTATCCGTCCGACCCTCACTTACCCCACCATTGACAAACGTAACAATATAGGCATTTATGATGGAGAAATATAATTGAATAGGGGCGGAGGGGCCCGCGCGGTTCCCTCTTGCAGTTTTCTGCTCGACGCTTTACCTGCCCCTTTTCCTTTCGTCTCTTCCCTGCCCTTGCATCACACAACGTTCTGCCTTTTTCAGAGTATATTGCTTCTCCAACTTTCATTCTTTATTCACCTTTCTGTGTTGACTGTACCCTGTCTTCCGGTTTCCAACGCCCAAAGACGTACATACATCTGTTGCTCTACTTTGTGAACTGTTTTTCGACGATTGCTACTATAGAGTCTTTTTTTCTCAACTACGTTCTGGTTTAAATTCTTTAACAGCAACATTTTCTTATTTTCTAAATAATTCACCCAATTATTTGGCTTTCCTCTACTATTTGTATAAATGTATGTAACGTATGTAACGAAATTGTGTTACGACCACAGTTTAAATTATATCTCTCTTTTTGAGAAAAATGTAATCAGGATTTTATTTTGTCAATTATGATTAGAAGAGGATAATACCATATTGACTTGGATGACATCAACAAAAAAATTACATGTTTTAAAACTTTCTTACATAACTAGTCACTTTCTTGTATATCTAGAAACGGATGAATCGTTATTAATAGTGGCTGTTTTGGAAATCAAGATAAATACTTTTTACAGGCATCTGAAAATTATAAAATTTTATACTGTTAAATTTTCTAAAATTTTTTTTTTTTCGTGATTTAAATAATCAGGTGTCACAATTGTTAATGGGAATCCATCGGTTATTTGGATTCTTGAATGGCGTACTGTACATTCATACATTCTTTTTTGGATCTTCTTTCTTTATCTAATTTCTTGTTCCACTCACAATACTGTCACCGTCTCACTCCTGTCCTTATTTCTCTCGCATTGCTCCTTTTTTTCTCTATATTGAATCTTCTCTATTCGTTATTCCTTCTCTTTATTTTCTCCTCGCCTCTTCTGCCGTTCTCCTTATTTTTTTCTCTCAAATTCTCTTATGTTTTTCGTATTTTTATCTTTACCTTTATATCTTTCCGTAATTTTAGATTCTCTTCTACTTCTTCTTTTCTATCCTTTATTTTGCTTCTCTTTCTCTATCCTGTTTCGCATCTCTTTTTTCATTCCTGTGCTTTGATCTCCTGTCTCTTTCTGCATTTCTTTCATAATTTGTTTTTCATACTACATCTCTTCTTTTTTTTCTGCTACTTCATTTTTTTACTTTCTTTACCATTATATTCCATAAACGTATACGTAATGTATCTGAAAATTCGCCGCAACTTTCGCTTTACACAACATTGTAAGACTCACGGCACTTAGGAAGCCTGTCCCAGAATATATTCCTCTCTCACCTCTGTCTATCTTTGTTCCTCTCCTGTTCTCTCTCTCTTTTTCTTTCTCCCCCTTCCTACCATTCTCTTCTCTCAACCGATGCTATGGAAAAGACCCCTTCCCCTTTCTCTCCCCTTCCCAGTCGTTGGGTCTCTCTCTGTCTGACACACGAATGGGTCCCTCCGTTCACCTCCCCTCTCAATCCGCTCTGTTTCCCTTCCCCTCGCCTCGTTGATCCGTCACTCTGTCTTTATCTTGCCTTCTCTTTCAGCGTCGGTTGGATCTTTTCTAGACTCGCCTTTTTATATTCTCCCTACCCTCAGACCAAGGTACCTGAACCCGCGCAGGCCCGCAGGCATTCGGGGGGCCCGCAGCACCAGCCAGTTGGGTCCCGTCTGTACGTTGCTTCGCTTCGTTTCGTTTCGTTTCGTTTCGTTTCGTTTCTTCTCTTCTCTCCTCTCATTCCCTTTCTGTATACATACGTCCATGCACCGCATTACGCGAGGATACGGCATCGCCGAAAGTGGCAAGCTTCGCTTATAGTTGTCTGGTTCTTAGGTGCTTCGTTCTGATTTTTGTAGTACTGTGTAAAATTCGACGGGGAAGCGAGGTCCTCCGGATCCTTGAAATCCCGCAAATCGCGGTGGGGGAAAGTGAGTGTATCGCAACGGGAACTTGTTCGAGGTCGAGTGATATCATTGGCCGAGTGAATCCGGAGTGCGGCCCGAGATCAGTTTTTCGTCGTTGTTCTTTTTTTTCCTTTCTTTTCTTTCGCTCCGTTTCTTTTCCTATCTCGTGCTCCGCGGTGAGAGAGAGAGAGAGCGAGAGAGAGAGAGAGAGAGCGAGAGAGCGAGAGAGCGAGAGACACACACACAGTGAAGTGCGTCATGGAGGTCCAATACTCGTATCAATACAACGCGATTACGCCACGGATGAATAAGTGGATCTCCGGCATCAAAACGGAAGTCAAAGTAAGATTGCATGCGCCGTTGAAAACATTTTTTTTTTCTTTTCTTTTCTTTTCGCGCGGGAAATATATCTTTTTCGAAAACTACGCTTGTCGACACGACGCAATAGCAATTAACGCATTCGCTCTCATATTCTGTGACGCAAGTCGAATGAATATTGTTGCGCGTAGCGTACCGTGTCCGACTATTCGCATAACTGCACGGGCAGACGTTGTTATTTGAAAGTCATCCTACACCACGGGATTACTACGTTGATAGATATTAAATATACGAATGTAACAAATACAAGTACACACGTTAAGTATGCGTGTATCCAATGTGTAATTTTTGTGTACTTTTAACATAGAAATCTATAGCTACGCTGAGAGAAAAAAAATAGTTGCAATTGCCATAATTTAACTATATAATTTATAGTCATTTTCGGTAGCAACTCTATATTTTTTGGGGCAGAGTTATAAATAGAATTATTATTAACAATATAACAGCAATAACTTTAAAAATAAAGCTTCTAACCATAATTATTATCTATATTTTACCATACAATTATGGTCACAAATATTTTTCTCTCAGTGTACATCTGCAGCTGCAATAACAGCGCATCTGGCTTGTATTGAAATCGACACTTGTTTTTAATCACCGAATTGTTTCTTTTCTTTTTATGTGTGTATATTTCTACAAATAACTACAGATAAACCAATTAATTTTACATTGTCTTCAAATTTTTTTATACTTTATACACAAGAAAAATACACACACGTGTCATTTTTTTTTCATCTTTTTAAATAAATATAATTATCGAGAATTAGAAGAAGAACTCGTTATAGAGAAAACTTATTAGTATTCAACTACAAGAAGAACTTATCATTAATTCAACGAAACTGCACTCGTACAAGACCAGTGCAGTTTCGTTGAATTAATGATAAACTAAAGTATTTTTAACAATACTATATTGAGCAATGTTGCACAAAGTGAAATTAGCGAGCAAGTAGATCCCGCTAGCAAGAGTTACGTTCGCCTACGTGTGTTTGCATAATCACGAGTAAGCATTCATAATAAGCGCGCACTTAAGACGCCGTAATGATTTAGTGTTCGTTAATGACTTTCTGTTTCGCATTAATTACCACGATGCTTGAATTTCTACTTATAATGGGCTAGAAACGATTCCCAAGTTCTATGGCGACTCGTCCTCTTCAAAAAATATGTCCGCCATCGTTTTTTTAGAACTCGAACTTCGTAACCAATCACCTCTTTTGCTGTCTCGAGAAAACAAGTAGTAACAAGTTTAACTTAATACAAATTAATTAAACTGCATATTATATCCTTAGAGACTAGATACAAATTAATTTAAATTACAGCCTGCTATTTATGAATTTCAGGTAGTATATGTTATACACTGAAAAAGTGAGAAAAATGAAAACTTGATGTTACAGCAAGAAGGTGTCCCTAGCGGGTCAACGGGCCTTCGGCAATGCGCCGCCTGCGGTGTACAAATAGTGGAAAGATGGCTGTTGCTAGCGATGGACCGCTATTGGCACATTGGCTGTCTCAAGTGCACGTATTGCAACGTAGTATTGGGAGAGATCGGCCAGTCCTGCTACACCAAAAGTGGCATGATCCTCTGCAAGGCCGACTACAGACGGTGAGTCGTGTTGTTAACTTATCTTGAATCGAATATATCGAATCCATCGATCAACGGGAAAATAGCCAAGAAAGTTGAAGAAAAAAAAAAGGAAAGGAGAATGAAAAAGTTCCTTTTTCGGTAAACGTGGAGAACGTCCTCAGACGTTCGGTGAAGAATTCTTCTTCACATATCGCCGCTTATCACGTCGAAAAGTTGATAAAGGTGACTCATGAATAAATTAGAAATTATCGCTTCCATTAAATTAGGTACTCCGTCGCACAACATGAGACGATGAGACATTGGATAGTCCGGCTTTACCGGCGCAGGCGCGATTCCGCGTGGCCGACAGAGAGAATCGGCGCCGTCTAATTTCTTGAAACTAATAACAACGCCCGACGCTTCGTTATTAATAATAAATACTGTTATTGTGCGCGGCCATTATGGCTAATTTATCGTGGTACTTGCCGCGCGTTCGTTTATACCGTGCCGAGATTCCTGGGAGCCAATATCGTGTAATCAACATTCCTCTCGTGCAAAATAGCCGCGGAACTAGGAAGTTGCCGTTTTACGTCATAATCATATTTGCCTTCTTTTTTCCAATACCTATGGCAATTATTCGCTATATTGTTAAAATATATTTCGTACAGCACGCGGACATCGTTACAATATCTGAATATATCTGAGAAATCTTAAAATCTGAGGCTTCGTGTGATTTAGGAATGTAGAATTAAAATCTGAGATTAAAAAAAATATATATATATGAAGATCTAAAGCGATGATTGGAAGTAAATCTAAAAAATGTAAAGTTATACCGATACATAAGTAAGACAAATAGTAATAATACAATAGAAAAAATACATGAATTGTCTTTTGATAGACGAGACGTCTTTAGATACTTGAAAAAAATGGAACAAATTTTATATGTCTTTATAATTAATTTCTAAGTGTTATCTCGCCTATGATATACGATATTACCGCACACAATACGCAGATCCATAGTATGTTGATCGTTTATCGATGAATGATTGAGACTTCGGAATTACCACACTGTGATATGAATATGCACCTAATCGGCGTGGCCGTTCCAAATTTAGATGATTCGAGGTCAGAGCGCAATTTAATGAGAAACAGACGCTGAACTTAGTTAGTCCCCCCGAAATAGATCGGCACAACCTGGCCCGGCCGCGCACGTACCGGAGGTAATGGAACTGTCAGTCCTTTTTTTACTCAACCAACCGGTTATATCCGCACGAGGAGTGACATTTCTTGCATTTCACGCTGCAGTTAAGCGCGTTCGGCCGTTCGTGTTTCTACGTTTCATCATAATACCGTCGCTAAAATATTATTATGCAACACGGAGATGCGAAAGGCAGGGGGGAGACATTAATAGGTACGAACAGATATTTTTATTATCGATCGCGTCGATCGGTACGCTAGCGTTGATATTACAATTTCGTTGGTCCTGTCCTTATCGCGCGATTGCTATTACTCAACCGTGGTGCACGTACGTCCTAATCTGTTGGCATAGTCGAACGATTTAGTCCGGCCTAGTATCAATATTTGACTACGAGACGTCCCCATCGTCGGGATGGGTCTAACATCGGCCATCTCGGCGCCCATCCGCTTGCTTTCGTTGAAAAATGAAACGCGGTAAACTATTTGAGAGTGTTAGTTTCTTAAAACTAATTTCAAAGAAGAGAAGATATTATCAGGAAGAAATATGAATTATGACGGGATAAAACGATTGAAGAATTTAAGGGGATCAGAATGGTTTTAAAATCATACTTTGAAAAATTTAATTTTTTGTTTTTTTTTTTTTTACATATTCTGATAGTTGTGTGATTCTTGAAGAATATTTTCCTGTTTATTTTTTTTTTGTTGAGAAATTCGAAAAATCTAGCTAAGGAGAACCAAAAAATAGAAGAAAGGGATAATGAAAATACAAAGGACTCCTGTCGATGTCTTTCGTATTTATTTCTACTGTTCTCTGTAAAGCTATGCTCGATCCTAAAGAAGGGAATGGTTGATAGAATTCGATACACAGTGTATTTTTGCTATTAGTGTAGTTTGAAAGATTTATGAATTTTTTAACAAAAATTTTCTTTTCAAACTTTTATCGCGTTTTTCTCGAAATAGTATTTTTCGTTGATTTTGCCACGATAACTCAAGAACGATTGTAGATATCGACTTCATTTCTTATAAATAAAATTAATAAATTTGTTTGCAAATTGAACCTACTTTTTTGTATACGAAAAAATTAATTTTTAGATCCATTTTAACAGCAAATAACGTGAATTTTTCGATATTTTCAAATTTTTGACCGCCATTATTTTTAACTTGATGGTTTTTTCTATTTTACGTTCAGATTCACTATAAAGAGGGACCTCGTGAACAAAATGGCCCCAAAAAAATTGAAAAATTCCAACTCGTTCATCCGGAATCGTGACAAAACCACAGCAGTGCGTAAATGACGTAGTTACTTTCAATTACCCATATCTCCCTCAAATATTCATATTTTTTGGACTTTTGCATCTGATTTTGTTTATCAAAGAAGTCTTAAAAAACATAAAAAGAAAATTGATGTGTAATTGTTCGTCCGTCCAAACAAACAATTTTTAAAATTTACCCAATCTTCGGTCATTGAAATCCTTCTGATCCTCTTAAAAATATATACAACAAAAATTATACAACGGTAGATATATTTCTTCGCTCTCTTACATTTTCCGATATCTAAAAATCACATTTAACAGACGAATCCAAATCGATGGCACTTGTGGGATTATATCATGAAAAGTTCATCAGACTTCGCGTATGACTGTCGCTTAAGGCAACAATAGCACATTCTTACGGAACACACGGTGCATCATATCACGCTAAGCGCTTTATATCCTGCGCAGCTTTACAATCAAACTACTGTCGGAATTGAAACCAACCGGTTGTCTCGAAACACCATCGGGTGTCTCCTGTGCGCGGCAGCAGCGTCTGCTGCAACCGCCTCGTCGAAAAGAGAACGACGGATATATCCGCGCGGGCCGAGTGGATAGACAGATGGATAGAGAGGATAGCGAGCGCGGTGCGACTCGGAAAGATAGCGGGGAGGTTGGAGAGACGAGAGAGAAGGGATGGCGGTTCGTTTCTTTTGGATTCAAGGAATGTTTCAATCAGTTTGATTGAAGGGCTGAGCCACGGCAAGAGGGTAAACTCGATTTACAGCCGTGTAGAAGGGATGGCGCGGTGGACGGAACGAAAGGAGAGAGGGAGGGAGAGAGAGAGAGAGAGAGAGAGAGAGAGAGAGAGAGAGAGAGTGAAGGGGGTGCAGAGGGGTGGACGGTGGGTGCCACAATCACCGAGATGCGTCCAATCACCCCCAGCCCCCGACGCCATCGGGTTTCGGGCGTACGGACGCGAGGGGTTGAAGGGATCGAGGAAAAGGGGAAGAGAGAGAGAGAGAGAGAGAGAGAGAGAGAGAGAGAGAGAGAGAGAGAGAGAGAGAATGTGTGTGCGGCCAATCATCGCTCGGCTTTCCGCTGGAGCGACATCGTCGTGATGCTGGTTTGTCCTAGATGTGCAATCAGACGGCTTCCAGTTCTCTAGCTTGCTCCGATGGTTCCTTCTCCCTCCATCTTTCTGGCCGAATACCAAATTCCAGCAATTTGGTAGGTAGGTACTTTGTTGAATCAACATGATTGGGCTTGACGGAGACCGGCGACGCGCCATGCCGCGTAGCGCGGCGCAGCGCCGCGACGAGCCGAGAACGAGCTGAGAAACGGATAGAAACTGGTTCCGCCATCCTCGCTATCCTTTCTGGAACGAACATTTCGTTGATCTTAAAGAGTTCTTTCTTGTCCACTTTTGCTTTTCATCAGATTGCTAATTTAATCTGATTCCGATAATGCGTTAACGTGATAGCAAGATCAATATAGTCGTCGCAGATTAATGTAGTCATCATTACTCTGAACTGATTACAATCTATACAAACACACACACACACACATATATATATATATATATGTACACATTAGATCCTGTAAATCTAGAAAGAAATACAAGTTCAGCTTGAAGTGAAGAAAGAAAATAACAGAGTGACGAAATTGTGATGAAACATGGATTTCATTCACATCGATAATAATGGCAACATTAGAACGACAAGAGTAATAGTATAGCGATAATAGTAACAACGACGATAACAGAGAAAGAGACTGCCGATCGCGTTCGCGCGGAAGAGAACACGGCGTATTTTCTGCGCTCGATTCAGCCCGCATCGCGTCGAGGGAGGCACGTACGTAGACGGTAGGTCGCCGGAGGTGCTGAGGGAAACGAAGAAGAGGGCGGGAACGGGGCACGGAGGGGTGGCACCGGGCGATAAGGGGTTCATTAGAGGCAGTTTATTACTGCCTTTGAAGTCTCTCGCGTGTTGCCGTTAAGTCGCTCGATATCTCGTAATATCTCGCTCTAATCTCGCGAGGAGAAGTTAATTGCTACCTTCATCCCCCTCCCCCTCCGCCCGCCACCTTCTCACCTCCGTCCGACCTACGCGCCCCCATCGCGCTCGCCGCACCACTTTCCGCCGCCACCCCCGCTAGCGGAGTTCCCTCGCACATGTCGCCTTTACAATTAGACGCTTAATTCGGGCCACCACTGGGCTGAAATTTTCACTACCCCACCTGTTTCCGACCCTCTGCTACCCCTTCGTCCACCCACTTCGACCGCGGCTCGAGAGGTCGGGAATTTCCTGCCCTTGGTCAGCAGCCGCCGTGTCGCTCCTCGAACTTGGTAATTTCTGAGTTCGATGACCGTTCGATGAACGCTCGCTCTAGTACTTCAAAAGTGCGTGACTCCGTAAATCGTAAGATGAATAGACAGCGTGATAAAGTGCTTTGAGAATTATTGAATTATCTTCCGAAATACAAAAAGTTCCTATAAATTCATAGTGCTATCCGATACACACGGAGGCATCTAGCCTTATGAGAGCCATGTTTTATTTATGCACTTTAGTATATATTGATTAAAAGAAATAAATCTATTTTTGGCCAAAGCCAAGAGTCTTACAGCACTTAAATATTTCTCAAAGTAAAGTTGTATACATACAACTTCTTTAGTATATTGTATACATTTGAGGTATACACGGCATACCTATTTCATATATAATATATACGTATATTTACAAAACTCCTTGGAGAGATCAGATAATGTCGTGGGTTCAAGTAGTGCGTTAATGTGAGTCGGAATTGCGTGCCGGCGCGCCTTTTGTAGGATGTACTGAAGCTAGCTTCCACGTATACATGAGTGCAAGGGTGCGCGTAGCCGTGGCACCGATTCGTAATTATTCGTAATTATTATTGTAATGTTCACCAGTAGGAAAGTTTTCTACGATGACGATGACGAGAACAGTTTTCATGGGCGAGGTGTGCGTGAAACGAATGGACGACGAGATTGCCAGTGGAAAGAAAAAAAGCATCGTGACGATTATCGTGGTAATATTCAAAAGCTATTTGTTTTTGAATTATCGAAGACTGTGATTGTGACAGTTTAAGACAGACTTGAACGTGACTATCCTTATTTTCGACTATTATATTTTAATTGCTGAAATACATATGTTGCAACATTTCGCATTTATTTCTTCCTGCAATCGAGATTTATTATTGTTGTTATCATTCAAGGGCAACGTCCATACATGAAATAATTTGAATGACTCGAGCTTCGAGCTCTATTTTCGATAGGAATCCTCCAATAAGAATCTAGCCAAGCAGTTTCGTATCTAGGGTAGTAGTTTTAACAAAAATCTGCGAAAGAGAAAGACGTACATTGACTATGTCTTTCTCTTTTTATTCTGTATCTTTTCTTATCTATTTCTCTCTCTCTCTCTCTCTCTCTCTCTTTCAGGAATTGTTAAAACAGGACGGATCAATCAAAAGTGGCATTCTTATGTCCAAACTCTTTGGCCGGTATTCATAGCCAGATCTTACATTTAAGACCGTCTTAAGTACACTCTTAAAATGTAAAGAACAAATCAGAGAGCCGTATTAGCATCTTAAGACATTACTTAAAATAAGAACGAACTATGAATACCGCCCTTTTAGAGGATTTCTAGTTTTCGAAAAAGCACAAGCTTGTGGCGGAGAAACAGCGCGTAAAGTATCAGCCGGAGAACCTCACATTAAGACTGTATACAAACAACCGAAGATATTTGAGCGACAATTTAATCGAAGCATAATTCAGCCATTAAATCAATACCGTTTGTTACAATCTCGACAAGATTACGCGAGCAGAGAAGTGCGAGAGAGGGGAGAAGGGAACAGATAGAGGGAGGGGGGAGGGGGAGGGGGAGGAGGGGGCGAATAGCCGCGGCAAATAGAGAGGAATTAATCCGTTCAACTTGACAGCGATTTCACGGGGGAAATTAAGAGAATACCGCAGAAGGTGGTTACGCTGCTGGCGGTGGCAGCGCGTACGCGCGATGGTAGAGGCTGATTCATGAAATGTTTGCGCGATTTCGCGATATTCGCGTTTGACTCCGCAGCAAACCGAGTAATGATATTTGAACAGGCCCTCGTGTGTGATCTAACGATGTTCCCCTGGATGAATAGATGGATGGGTTTGAAGAGAAGGACTCCCGGCCAATCAGAGGACTTCGATCGACTGGACATGGACGTACCGCTTCTGGCTCGATTGTTTTGCAAGCAGTCGTTTAATCTACGATGAAAATCATCGGTTGATCAAATTCGGTAATTGGACTGATGTAATAACAAGTTTCCTCATATTTCTACTTAAATTACGAATTTAATTAGACCGACGATTAAGAAATCGCGAGGAACAGGATGGAATTCAATTAAGTTTGTACGAGAGATAGAGTTGGAACTTGCCAATGAATTGATAATCGAGAGAAAGCTCGTGCTGGACAATACCGTAACGCTAAGAATATATCTGTAAATTAACTTCAATTTCTTTGAATAGGACTTCACTTTGATGACAATGGAAAAGAGGAACCATTATATGTCATTCTTCGTGTAGAACGTACTACGATATTTACGTAATTTATGGAGATATAAGGCTCTCGCTCTCTTAAACTCTGCACCTCTATATTTCTCCATAAATCTAAGAAAAAAACAACCGTTTACGTTTACTCCAGCATAAAATCGGAAACTTGTAACGAGAATCGCATTATTCGTGCATGAACCGTACGTGCAAATGAAGACATCCGCGTAAACTGCGTCGTTTCGTAATTAAATACAACAACCTAAGTACAGGGTATGCGCGCGCGGGCTTGAGCAAACGCGGTAGATTTGCTCGGAATCCGGCGGAACGCTTTGGTCTCCCTTTGAGAGAACATTTTATGCACGTCGTGCCCGACGAAAAAGAGGAAGATGTCCGTCACATTTATCATTGCCGAGATATTAGGTGGCATTTATGCCGGCTGCGCGTTGACAAGCCGCTTTTGAGGTTAATAATAGCCATCGTGCGGCGGTTAAACGGGTTTTTAATATTTCCAATGATCGCCGTGCTCTACTCGAGAGAAATAGAACTCCACTTGCGCGAAAGCGCGAGAGATGTGAAAATTCAATGATGCGATTATTACGAGCAATCAATAATCTCATCGGGGAAAAGTTTAGCATTAGAGGTAGGTATTCGCGGATTAATTTTGTGCTTTAAATGCGCAAAGGGAGTCCTCCTTTCTCTTTCTTTCTCTTTGCTTCGTTAATTTATTATTAATTCCTATTTTTTTCGAACACAAATTATTTCCTCAGCGAGCTCGATCGCTCAACAAATCGAGCGTGCTCATGGAAAAGGAACCTAATCGCCAAAGTAAAGCTTGCATTACGCTCGCGGGTAGGTTTATCTGCGATCGAAATACACGCAGGGGAGGGCGAGCCTTTTCCACCCACTGAATAATAAATAACGCGATCGTCGTGCTTCGAAACGTATTTGTCCCGACGTCGTCCTGGTGTCCTTTGACAAAACCGTTCGATATCGTCGATACTCATATTCCGTAACTAATCCCGAAACGAGGAATCAACGAAAAATGTGCGAGAAACAAAAGAAAAATGAAGGATATTTGCACACGAGTGTCAAGATATCGGAATGATAGATGTTTACGATTAAACGATAAATTTTATAACATTTTATTATAGGCGTCAAGGGATCTATGCTAACGATTAAGAGAATCAATAGCTACCGTAATACCGGAAACGTTACGGTAAATACCGTACATTGCGGTTTGTCATGTCACGTTCGAGGACCGTGGCGTTAACGAAAAATAGCGCGAATCCATTCGGTGCGCAAGATATGAAAGTACGAGTGTACGCACGCGTTCGCGTATCTACGGTAGAGCAATTATTTTTCATTTGTCGCACGCATGCTAATTACAGCACGACGCCCGTAGGTTTTTCGGAACGAGAATTTATTGGGGCTGGCCGGTGGCGTCCGTCCGCCTCGCCGGGCCTATTTCGCGATGTTATCAGGGTGGAAAAAAGCGTATCTAATTGATACACGCGAATAAAATGGAATGGGCAGACCGATGAATGACTGGTTGAGAAATATTTGCAATAATCCGGCGTTTTTTCCACGTTAGAATAAATACATTTTTCAAGTATATTCCTCTGTGTATTAATTAAGATTTAATTAAATTTCTACACAGTCATTCAGTCTTTTCTCTCTCTCTCTCTCTCTCTCTCTTCCTCTTTTTCATTGTGGATTTCCAATTCGCAAGGATCGTAACATATTGTAGTATCATGGTCTTATATAGAAATGATTAGATTCAAACGAATTGAGTACAAACAATAAAATTTCCCATTAAACCATAAAAAGTACTCAGTGAGAATGAGAGAGTTATGAGAGTAAATGGGGTAAGAAATGCACAAGAGTTAAAATTATCGTTAAAGTTAATAGAACAAAATTCAACTACACGATAAACTTATCACGTGGTTGGACTTTTTTTTTTTATTTTGATTACATTCACTATAGATTACATTTTACACATTTCGTTCCACATATTCCAATGCATAAATATCCAGGGAATCACCCTCCCCCCCCATCCCCTCCCCATAATGAAAGCTCGGCTGGGAATTTAAAATATTATAAATACAATAAATGCTCGCGTATAGCTGTTATCGAGAAACATCGATCAGATATTCTTTGGTAACCGCCGTTGTCAAAGGCCCGCGACAATATTCCGGGCGATTCATTAGGCGCAAACGAAGGATCAGCATGAATTTGCACATATTCGCGCATTAATGAAACTGTTCCGGGCGGGACGTTGGAAGGAAAATAACGAAAGCGAAAAATAGAGGGAGAAAGAAAGAAAAAAAGAGTACGCCAATCGCGTCGCGTCGCATGGATTAAGTGCGCGAGAGCGTTAATTCGCGCAGGCGGTTTTTCGCAAATTGCAGTTAGATGTCCGCGCTACTTTTACACGCGGACGATAACGACTGCGGGAGAAGGGTAACGCTCTGCCCGTGTAACATCGATGATAAGCTGTTTGTATTTTAGCTGGCGCTATCGATAATGGAAGTCGGTACGGTTCACGTTTGTCTTTTTGCGTCGATGCGTTGAAGCGAGTTCGACATTTCTATTAATCGGTCCCGCCAATTCCACGATGAAACGGTGTCAGGAAAATTAAGTGGATATTTCCCGCGATGTTCCCGCCATCAATGGTTTTCCCACACCACCACCACCGTTGCCGAAAGTTACCGTTTAATATCTCAGCTTAATACACGCATTATTGCAAATTGTGAAAATTAATTGTCGCGCTCGTCTTCTATTTTTCCTATATACAGTTCGTCGTATTTAAAACATTGCACGAAATTTCCACCGTAACTAAACGCAGAAGACCTCCTCCTCCTCCTCCTCCTCCTCCTCCTCCGCCGCCTTCTATCTCCCGCACTTCAGGGTGGCTCCGTCAAAGTTGGCGAGCGCGCACGGCTATAATAATAATCCTATTTCGCGACTGCGAGCAGCATAGCAAATAGCCGCGCGATCTGAATCGACGAGGCTGAGCGAGAAGAGGGTTAGAGGAGCGAGGGGTGAAGGTGGAGGAACAAGAGACGACGTGGAAGGGGAGAGGGGGATGGATAGCGAACAGGTCAGGGGTCGTTCCGATGGGAGTTTGGGAGGGAGGGGGGAGGGTGGTTGGGTGGTTGTAGCGTGTACCCAACCTAATAACCGCGATCAGCCATCGCTTATGTGTACCTAATATATCAAATTATGGCGGCGTGCCTTGAATGACAAACCACTGTGCTAGACATAGAAAGGGGAAGTACCAACGGCAGGAATATCTGGATGTCAGCCATATCATCCTTTGAGGAAGCCGCCTCTTCGTCGCGATCGCGTATCCCTTTGACATGCGACAGTCCTTCTTCCGAAATTCTTTATCGATACATACCTTTGTTGCGAACGTATGTTTGTTATTGCATATTGTTCTTGCGCGATCAAAATTGAAGATTAGCCGTTCGATCGTTAGCTTTAACGACTCAATCTCCATCCAGTATTCGTTTGAACGCCTCGCTAATTTATTCCGTGCTCTTTAATTATGTATTCCCGTGGCCGTCACGAGAATTATATAAGCAGACGAATCGTATCTCTCGCTCTCGCCAGTACACAAGGCCGTTTATTAGGTATTAGGTAACGCGCATACGTGTATACACATAATTACGCCGCAAGTACGTGCAAATACACCCAGCCAATTAACCACGAAAACGGACCCATTCCCCGCATCCGCCACCCTCCCGCCCTCTCTCTCTTTATCCCACAGTACATTCATATCTCGTAAATCCTAAAGGGCCGAGAACGCAGAGCCCTCCGCAATGCGCTTATGTTGTTACCGTGTCCGATCCACCCTAAAACATCAGTCCACCGGCCGGCGTACAATCCTAATTAACTCTCGCAGAAAAGTAAATTATTATTATTCTTTTACGCATTCGGGTATATTAAAACGACGCCTAATGTGATACTTTGGTCTTTTTTTTTTTTATGACTGGTATATCCAGAGAAATATTAAATTCATGCGGCTTTTCAAACGAAATTGCCCGAAAGAAAGTTAATGCGCGTATCACAACAGACACAATCTTCGAGCAGCTCCGAAAAACTATCCTCATCTGTTTCTCTAAATGGAGACAATTTGACAAAATCGGCCGTAATTTATCGGAAATATTGTATATCTATCTTTTGCCTTGATTGAGGTGCGTGGGTGTGTGGGTCTTCTGTCTTTCATTCGCTTCACTCTATTTTCTCTTCTCTTCCTTCCTCTCTTTCTCTCTTTTACGTTCTTCTTTCAGTACCTTCTGTTTCATTTTCTATAAGCAGCTCTCCCTCGTTCTCTTCTTCTTTATCTCTTTCTCTCGCACGCACACGCGCACGCACGCACTCACGTACGCATATGCCCGCGTGAACATATACATGTACACACACACAACACACATCAGCAAACCGCCTCGTTATACAGATACACGGATGCGTCTCGTTTCATCCCTGGTAATTGCTTATTAAATTCCTGGGGGTTGAGGTAAACATCCACCCCTCTCCCCCTGCACTAACCCTCTTGCCTCACTCTCTCGCGAAGCTATCGCCATTTCTCCATCTACCTGCAATGGAAGGGAGAAACGTCCGACAGAATTGTTTTCCCCTTACCGTGAAAATATGCCAGAGGGCGGATCTTGCTGCGTAATTGGATTATTAATTAGATTGTTAATGAGACAAATTTCACGTCGAAGGGGATCGTGAATAAACCGCATGACGAAGCGTCGTGTCGACTTTTCGGTCGAGTTCCTTGTTGATGGATCTTAAATAGAAATACTGATTCTTAACTACGTTTCTACAGAGTCGTGTATCTGCTTTATTAACGTCGATC
Organism: Acromyrmex echinatior; assembly: GCF_024713525.1. Classification (NCBI taxonomy): domain Eukaryota; kingdom Metazoa; phylum Arthropoda; class Insecta; order Hymenoptera; family Formicidae; genus Acromyrmex; species Acromyrmex echinatior. Next base: position 7,000,101 of record NC_141862.1, on the reverse strand, counting down.
GAATATATTATCCGAAGGTTTCGATTATAATTGTTTCGAGTATAACATATCGTTCATGTTACGGAACGTTTCAATTATTCTGAAACGTGAAATATTGATTTTGCATTTGTACATATTGTTTTGTACATTTCATCTTTACCAGCCTGTTATTGTGCACATATACGTAACTCTGCGAAACGTTACATTAAGCCTCGATAATGTCCGTAAAGTCGAGTTCTTTGTTTTTTTTTGTTCTTTTAAAAAATTTTTTTTATTCGATATAATTTTTTCCAGCCAAGTAATTCAGGATGAACGAGCGTTACAAGCGTAACAGCGGTATACTAATTTATAGCGGCCGCAGCGAAGTTATTAAGCCGTCAACGTAAAACGGCTCGGCGCGAAAAGTAATTTCCGTTTCAATTTTGATCTGATCCACGAGTGACGCCGGAAATTCGATGACGCGTTTCGGCCGGCCCATAGTTGGCAAGATTAGAACTCGTTTCGAAATGCCCCGTGCCACAGGTGGTTGCCAAGTGTCTCATTCCGCGGGTCGCCAAATTTTCGACGCGGCGTATCGGTTTTATTGGTATATCGAGTATTTTCTTCGGCCGCGCGAGCGCGCGCGAGCATATCGCCGCTCTGTAATGCGATCGAGTTTTCGTGCGCCTGTTTCGCGACCGCCGCGTTATCGGTATCCTGCGAACAATCGTGAGCTTTATAAACAACATTTTATCTCGTCGAGTTCTCTGAACGGACGTATAGGAGATTATACTTGAGAAAGAAACCGGTCGATTGACCTCCCAGATATATATACAACAATGAACGATATTGAGAGGGATTTCGAAAAATTTTGAGGTTCCCCCAGGAATTTTCAAGGAAAATTGAAAGAAGGGGGGAAAAGGATATGAAAAAAAAAAAATCGTAAAAATCGATGGGTTTTATATTACGACGTCAAAAATCAATACGCGCGGACTTTTATGAGTCAGCCAATGGCCGATATTCGTCGTGACTTATTCCCATCGGCCACCTTTTTTTGGTCTCACCGTGCGAGACAATTATCATTAAATTCGGGGTCCCGCGGCCTCACCCGGCATGTCGTGGCACCCCCGTCTGTCTAAAAGGGGGGGAAAAAAAAAAGATGTGACATGCCGAAACGATGGCGATGGCAGAAGAAATGTCGTTCAATCTGCATAATGATTAACAGAAAGGAAATTTATTTAATCCCGCGGGCGAAGAGAGTGGAGGAGCCTCGTTATTTCCCTTGAACTAATTTGAATAGATTTGCCCCGTGAACGCTAAATTAGAATCCAATTTCGGCGTAATTTTGTGCTATTAAATGCGATTGGACCCACCGTCCCGCCTCCTCACCCCCATCGACGATTCCCTTTTCCTTTACCAATACCTATGACGGTTTATTGCGATTCACCGTTTGCCTCTCCTTTTTCGTCTTCCTCTTCGCGTGTGCTTGCCGTCTTTTTGTTCTGCAAAACTACCTCCGATATAGATACTGCTTGTTAATTTCATTTAATTAAGCGTGCGCGTGTTTATATTCACGCAGCTGTCGCGGCCTGACGACTCGATGGCATTCAACCAAGTTGAATACTGCCAGTTTTAAAATCAGCCTTAAGCCTTAAGCCTTGTATCCACGATACTAGAAATCGGTCCTAGATCTCGAATAGAAGTAATTGTACTCTGATGACTATATATAATGTATGTAGTCGAGAATGTGATGTTGTGTAGTTACCGTAATTTATTTATTTACCTTACTTTAAAGGTTATTTAAAGATACATTATACGTTTCTATCACGTTGCCCAACATTAACTAGCACATTGAGAATTAGTAATTAAGACTGATAATAACGAGTGACATCAATATGAAGTTAGTGACTAGTACGGAAAAATGGGATAGCTAGGATGTATTTTTTGGTACGAGATCTCTATACGAGATTTTCATCCGAGCTTGCTTGTGTCCCCGATTCGAGTTTTAGTAACTTTTTCTCGGATTGAAAGGACTCGGACCGATTTCTAGCATCGTGAACGCAAGGCTTTAAAGGTAGCGTGTATTCAATTTCATGACACAGACAGAAAACACGACAGCACACGCAGACGAATCGCATGAAATAATGAAGGCTGCTCTCGACGAGGTATTAAATAATCGTCCAATCAACGTTCCCGGAGAACCTGGGGAACTAAAGTCTTCTGGGAGCAATCTGCATGTTAAGAGGTAGTTAATACCTTTTTGCCTAGCTGGGTTCGGCCAGTCCGTCGATTTCGCGTATGTCTTTTCGTGCGAGGTGAATGTGGCTAAACCTTGATTGGCTCTCTTTAAACGCGCATTGAACCATAGAGTTTCAATATAGAGTCCTTTGCAATGTATATGTCGATCAAGGGTGCTAATCGTTTGTACCGTAACGAATAGGTGCTATCTCGAAGCCGCAAAAAATTCGCCTTACCGGAATAATTAACACATGTCTGCGTTTAACACTTCCATCTTAGTCTTCGATCGAAGACGCGTATACTAAAGATACATAAAAAGATAAAAAAAAATACAATTGTATTTTTTTGCGGTAGAGAGATTATACCGATTAACTGTTTTCACATTCCCTCGCGCGTGCCCCCGAATTTTTCATTCTGAATTTCACGTTAGGGGCACGTGAAACCACGTGGATGGTGGGGTGGATCGCTACGACCGCGCATCGTCCAGTAATGCGCATTTTTCAAGCTCTATCTGTCGGACACCCCGGCGTGCGCTATCTTTCTCTCATTCGTCCCTCCCGTGTTCAGCGGAAGGAGAGTTGTGGCAGGAAGGGTGGGAAACCGAGCGCGCGGGAGTAAGTTGCGGGAGGGTGGCTGAAAGGGGTGGACGCGCCCCGGGTATACTCTGGTAATGAGGGAATGCGTGCCACACTCCTGATAAGGGTGTATCTGTCGCTGCACTCGTGTTTACACCATGAGACGTCCACGTTACGCAGCTGCGGCTACATACGCGTTCTTTTTTTTTTCTCTCTCTCTCTCCCCATTTTATCAAGCGCCCGATAAAATTCCCCGCATTATTCTTCCGGCAATCTCGTAGGTAACACGGACGTAACACACAGAGAGGACACGTATCGCGTGCCATAGATGACGGACAACAACCGTTTAGCGAGAAATTGAGCGAAACGATTTGGAAGTTTTCGTGAGAGGAACCCGCGACAAAACCGACGCATGTATTGACGCGAGTTATTTCAGATCATTGAGTATCATTGCGTCGTCGTCGTACCGTCGCCCATCGCATGTGACGCAAAAGATTTCTCCGAGATTGTGAGATACTTTACTCTCACGAACCGTATTCAGAGGGCATGAATAAGAAATTGTTATCACGTCTGGATACAGAATTTGTGAATTGTCCTCTTCCCGCTAGAAGCGGTTAAAATTTACTCGAGGCAAAACTGCCCGTCGTTATCCGTGAGCCAGAATATCTGACGTAATATTAGCGACGTTTCGCTCGCAGGGCATTTATTATTTAGCACCACGAAACAGTTTTACCACGAGACGGAATCGAAGCGGAGCGGAGCATCGATTTTACGATTACACGCGCGTGTACGCGATGGAGGTCTATGTGTTTAAACTGCTCCTAGATATGTATCAATACGCCGAGGGTAACAACCCTGGCGCTTATAAAGCGTTCTGGGCTTAATATTTCAAAGATTCATTAATAACGAAACGATACAATGAATTCGTCACGAGAGACCACATGCGGAATTGTTCTTCCGCCTCGCTCGCGAGAATGTAATACAATAGTTTCGAAGAGCAATCGCGATAAGATTTGTCGAAATAATAGAAATTGTCGCGACGCCGTATTGATGCGTGAAACATAATACAACATTTAAATCAAATTATAAAAGTACAGGATTCTCGGTATAAAATAATAACAAATAGAGATTTTAAAGGGCGAAAATGAACGAATCAGAAGATTCTCTTCATACCAGTCAGAATTCCGGTTATCTCAACTATATAAGACTTGTAATAGATTCAATTGGAAAATTTTGATTCGTCCATTTTCAACGAGAATTTCACATATCAGACATTTTTCTATTAAAATAAAACCCGTGAAACCTATGAAACGTTAAAAATAAAAACGAGAGATTCCTTCGCGTACTTGCATTATTATTTTGGAACGACATCGCCATCTTTGGGAATATCGTGGCGGAAAAACATCAACACACTCTGTCCTTTTATCGTGCGACGATTACGCATTCGACAATGCCGTAAATCTTTCGGTGAGTTTTCGCACGTAGCCGGTATTTAACTAACATTGCCACAGCACGCGAGCGCTCGTAATATCATCCGAGTCGCAACGACGGATAACTCGATGCGCCAAAGTGCATACAGGCCGCGTAATGTCCGTTGCGCGCTCAACAAAAGTTTCTAAACGGTACGGTAATAACAATAATAACTTTTGCAACTCCGTCGCCGCGCGCACACGACGACGAAACGAAGAGCTTCGCCCGCCCGCCCCGTTACGCTCCGCTCCGCTCCGCTCACAACCGCGCAGCCTGCGGCGCGTAAATTGAACGTCCAACTTGTATTTATATGATAATAAGCGCGTTTAAATATACCCAGTGTACCTAAACTCGCTACTTAAATATCGGACGATTACGCCGGCTTTCTTCCGGACGTCGCTTTACCTTATGCGCGCCCGCGCATTACGAATCTATATACGTGCATATATATATATACACACACACACGTATACGCGACGCGCATCCGCCTCGTGTCTATATGTATGCGCGCGTAATAACATCCAGTAGCCTCGTATTTACATATTTAGAGAGCCCGCAACTTTCCACGAGTTTCAGTTAAACGCGCTTTTATCCCGCCGGAGAGTATCTCTTCTTCTCGTACTTCCGCTTTCTTATGGACCTACCAGCCTCCTTCTGTACCCTCTTCGTCAACTCCTACCCTCTTTCGAGTCTTTTCGTACTCTTCCGATTCTTCCCGTTATTGAGCGTACGGAGTTCGTGGAAATAATTTTGACGATCTCGCGTATTTTTATACGCGATATATGCCATTTGTACCGTCAATATTCCTAAGATTACTTTCCAACGTCGATACATGAATTTTTCCACGGACGAATAAACGGATTTCGTCGACTCACGATTGTTTATTCTCTCTTTCTCTCGCTCTCTCTCTCTCTCTCTCTCTCTTTCTCACGCATTGTGATTCCCTCTGCCTTTCTCGTTTTCTCTCTTTCGCCGTTCCCCGGAATGGCACGGGATCGTTGAGGTGATACAGGAGGGTGGTTATAATTTTAATGACGGCGTGTCCGCGCGCGCAGACTATTAAGAATACGCGTCGCTAGAAACTTTTAACGAGACGCCGTGCCACCTCTCCTCTCCTCTCGTTTTCTCTCCGCTCCTCTCTCGAGCGTCTCTCAGTTCCGCACGGGACCTCCATCGGTCGGTACCGAGGGGAGAAGGAGAGAGGATCGAGGGAGGGGCAGGGAGGGGAGGGGAGGGGAGGGGGAGTTATGCGGTAGAAGGCGACTCGGCATTATGTATTTTATAATGATCTCACAACAAAATTGCAATTTGCAGCGAGCGATGTCGTATCTTCTACGCGCGCGCACTTTCTTTGCTCGTCTCTTTCTCTCTTCTTTCTCTCCTTCTCCCTCTCTCTCTCTCTCTCTCTCGCGCTCTCTCTCTCTCGCTCGCTCGCTCTTTCTTCCTCTCATCCAGCTTTCTGTCCTCTCGTTTACAGGGCTGGATCGCGAAGCGAATTGTTAGACGCCCCAACAGATTTGCGATCGAAGTAAAAGGTTTTTTTAATGTCGATGTGCGTGGAGCCGACTAGGCGAGCGACTTTTTAAAAGCCACACGTCATTAAGGAGGATCCTTTATTCCTCCTTTCAACTTTTTCTGCCTGTTCTTTAGCCTTCTCTCATTTCTTTTAACGTCGACGCATCTTAAACGTTCATTAATTTATACTCGCAATTTTTTCTTTCAATCGTAATGTGACTAGCGTTTCGCAGCTGAGGGAAGTGTTACAGGAAAGAGAGAAAACCGCTTGGGTACCGCTCATTGGTAATGCTCATTTCTTACAAGTTGCAATTAGTTGAATTTCCGCGAAGTCAATCGAGATTTCGCATTAAAGCGAAATTTCGCTTTAGCTGCAATTTCAGGCTCGTGTATACCTACATTCCGTATACCCGGTTTACGTATAGTAGTTGCCACGTGGATTTCGTTTCTCGAACGGCCCTGTCGACGACGACGCGACGGTAGGTCGGTCTGGCGCTCTCACATCTGCGTGCGAGAGCGGTCCCACTTTACCTGCCTCTGCGATTCAAAAGAAGTCCTTTCTGTGTCGTCACTCCTCGTCCTTCTCCCGCTAGGGGGGTTCCCCGGCCGGTCCTTCCAGGCAGCACCTTTCCCTCTCCCCCGACCCCCCTGTCCTCCCCCTGCGCTCCCGTCAATTTCCCGGTTTTTCTTTTCATTTCACCCTTCACCCCTCTTCTTCCCCTAACCTTCCTTTCCGCGTTCCCTTTTTTCCGGGCACGTCGTTATCTACTCGTTTAACTTCGCCGCTCGTGGTCTACCTCGAATCAAGTATCACGTGCACCTAATGGCGCGGATTTAAAACGCGCCGCGCGCGGTCAAAGAACGGGGCCCACCGGAGTCCGGCCGAGGGGAGGATCATCGGCGACCGGTCATCAGCTATTTAATGCCACTTTGGTATTTTTATATACTTGCGCATACTTTAGCATACATCTAATTTACATTTAGATATAATATGGTAATGCACCCGTTAATTACATCTGCGGTTATCGTATTAATTTTATTAAATGTATTTTCGGTCCTTTGACAGCCAGGCCAGGCGGCCGACTGCGCTGCTCCCTCCATCACCACGTCGCACCGCGTCGCGCCGCCCGCGTCGCCGAAGACGGAGAGGAAGGAACGGCGATTTACCGTTTTGCTCTAAATAAAAACCCGATCGTCGCAACGTGGATACTTGTACGCATTTATTATGTATAAAGCGACGTGTGCGCGCGTGCGTGCGTGTGCGTGTATGTGTATATGTTAACGCACACGCACGTGCATACAGTACTAGTCACGACTGATCGATGCCTCTGCCGCGCAACTCGCTTGTTACGGGGGGGGAGGGGTGGTTTGCGCGGAAGAGGAAGAGGATATACCAGGATGGACAAACGGGGCAGGACGCCGGGGGTTGGTGATGGAGATTAGACTTGGAAACAAAGCGCGCAATCGGAACGTTAATTACATTAAAATGAATCGGAGATCGGACTGATCGAAATTTGTCTTGCGCCGGCGATCGTAACAGCGAATGTGGAATCCAATTTTCCAAGTTAGATCACGATAGTCCGCACTCCACTGAAGAAAACATTCGTCCGAGCGGATCTTCCTTCCTCCGAATCAGATCAAGACGCGTCATCTTAGATTCGCGACGATACGGAACGCGACGAAATACAGTATCGAGTATCTTTTATCGTTTACTTCCACCTACGTATCGCTTCTCCTTACGAATAATCGCCGTGGATCGGCGAATTAGATATCTCGCAGTCCCGCTTGCTCGATCTCGACGCGCGTTCGTTTCCGTCGCTACCACCGTCGTTCAATATCTCAGACAGCTTCTAATACGGCCGTTGTTCGCCATATATTTCCAAATTGCGCACGGCGGCTAATAGGAATTTTGATTGACCAAATTAAATAGTTATCGAAGGAGATCCATGTGTTTTTATTTGGCCTCTTTTTTTTTTCTTTCTTCCTGGCATCGATTAACTTTATTAGGAGCCCGCTCGTTTGTGGAACATTAAAAGTGGGATGGTAGGAGGAGGACAGAGAGAGAGAGAGAGAGAGAGAGAGAGAGAGAGAGAGAGAGAGAGACGGGGGGGAAGGGTGGACGAGTCCTCGCGCGGGTGCGAGCGGATTGCGGGAGGACGATAGTGGAATCGGGGCGGAGGGGGGGGAGGAAACGGGGTGGCAAGGGGACCGAGTGGAGGATGGGGTGAAAGGAAGTTCACCGAGGCAATTTGTTGTTAAGTCGGAACTCATTTTCTAGAACCCACACCCGACTAATGCCGCGACTGGGCCTGCAGGCCACCTCATTACCAGACCTAGTCAATTTCAATTTAATTTGCCAGTCGGCTGTTTCGCGGAAAGGCAGGGTGTACGTGCGCGCGCGTGTGCGTGTGTATGGGAAGGGGGAGGGGGGAGAGGGGGGGGAGGGAGAACGGAAAGAGTGGCGACCGCATAGCTTTTTAATTAAACTGGAAACCGAGGCCGCGCGATTAATCATTATTATCTAGAAAAATTAAAGCTAGCAGCGAGAGAATGTGTGTTTCGTCCGTTGTGTGTGCATATGCCCACCGCGCGCATAACGCGGCAGATTTTCTGCTGTTCGTGCGGGAAGCTGTGTTTATTATGTTGGACAAAAATAAGAAAAGGTGACAACATTCAACCTACAACCCTGCAATTACACGTGTGTGTATGTGTGTGTGAGATCTTGTAAAGAACAAATAATCGATAGATTCTACAATCGAAATGATGCGTGGAAGATCCTGGCTAGATCGGATAATTGCGAAATAATACCATAACACGGTTTGCCGACGATCGTCAAGGAAGTTCGCGCGCGAGGACTCGTCCACGACTGTTCAAGATGCGAATGAAATTGATGGCTGCCGCGCATACAAAAGCACGAATCCCGGTCGACGTGCCGGTCCGAAATTTGGATTTTTAATCGCACAAAGCGCTAATGAATCCATTTAGTCTCGCGAAAGGGGGGAGGGACGGCCAGGGAGGCTCGACCCTCGCGCTCGATACAGGGATCTTGGATAAACGGACAAACGAACCAAATAATTACGCTAATTAAAGCCGCCCAATTTGTGCTTTAGACAATTAAAGTGCCGAGGGTAAGGTAGTCTAACTCATTAACAGGCGGGGGTCGCCTACACACACGGGCGCGCGTTCTTCGTGTGTGAATACATCGTTTCGGAATACGCGCATCCGCACACGTCCTTGTGTGTCTCTTTCTCTCTCTTATTCCCTCTTGTTAGCGGCAGAGTGTACGCGCCAAAGGGGCACGCATAATGAGCGAGGGTGCCTGGGTGAGAGGGCAATCCCCGGGGTGAGGGTGGAGGGCGCACTTGCTCGCGAATCTTTTGAAATTGAGGGTCACGCTATATTTTATAACTTGTCGCTTGATATAATCGAGAATCATGAAGCACTCGTGCGATATACAATATTACCAACAAATATTCATGCTACAATCAAGTCGTGTCGTGAGGTTTATATCAATTTCATCGTGTTCTCATTTCGTAGATCGATTTGGATTAATTATTAGTCCCTGGAGATCTCATCCAATTCTCGAATTACTGCTTCGTTGCAGAAGGTACATGCGTGAAACGCGCCTTTAGAGACGCTTGTTAGAGCAGGCAAGATTGACACGTTGGTCGCAATTAAAACGTAAGGGGGACCGCGTTCGCGCAAATTGCGTATCAAGTTAGAAGAGTCGGACAAGGAGGGGCGAGGCATTCGTATTATCATTGGTGAAATCAACTAATTAGAAATTGCGTAGACCGCTCGTTAAAGATCGCCCTGCCGACCGTAATCGCCAATTACTCTCTTAGTGCGGACTGCAGTGAACTTCGCTCATTAAAATTATTAAACGCCGCGGGCGACGAGGCTCGGCATTTGACGTTTCTACGGTGAGTGCAGCGCGCACTACATTGTGGATCGCGCCGAATTTTTCCGATCCACCCGGCCGTGGAAGATTGTAAGAAATATAAATTGCAAATCGTATTTTTTACGGCGCACATTCTTTAACCAAGTCCGGTTTTCCTCCGGAGATCATATACATAATAGAACGTAAATTTGTACCGTACGAATAATAACAAGTGCAGGAAGTAATTAACTGTATTCAGAGTTAAAATATTGTATATTTAGCTGTAAATTTTTCCTACCTCGTTTAAGTTTAAGTGTACACACGTGTACGGATTCCGTACGCGAGCGAGATAAATCTTGGGTGCGATCGATGTTTTATCAAAGATGTATAGGGATTGTTATTAGTCGGTCGTGCGGCGCGCGATAATATCGCATCATAACAGACGGTGTTCGTTGTCATTCATCATCGGAGCTGAACCGTTATTCGCTAGTTACTTTCGATCAATTACTCCACCAGCAGGGCACGAAGTGCCTCACTCAGCCTATTAGGATGGAATACTCGATATTTAATTTAATACAACCGTTCTGATTACGACGAAGATCTATACAAATGTCGGAACGACAAAAATTCTACCGCAGCACTTTAATTAACCGCTCCGACTATCACGTTTGCTGCGATCAATATAGTTGTCAAATACATCGAAACTGTTAATGAGCAAGGGGCTCATTTCAAGTAACGATAATTAAGTAAAATAACGAATAATTTGCGCGCTCTGTTTGACATTTTTTACGACTGTCATAAATAAGACTCACGGATAATCGAAAATTCTTGCTTGTCATCAGCTTTCCAGAATGGTCACGTAAAACACGCGTGAATAATGATACTGGTAATGGCGTCGGACGATTAAGAGGCCAGAACGAGAGAGAGAGAGAGAGAGAGAGAGAGAGAGGAGAAGGAGAAGCAGATTTTATGGCTGATCCTCGATCATCAGCTATATAATTCCTTCTATCCGTTCTAGCTGATTGACTTGGCCGTCGGCCTCTAATTAGCAATTATGGAGAAATCGAAAATGCGCTGAGTGATTCGACCAAGCGGGATGCATATCTACATATCTCCGGTTATTAAGTTCACGAGCGATTCGGCCCGGAAGTAGATACACGACCGATTCGATGTATAAAGAGAGACTGCAATTAAAATCTACCACTTCGATTCATTTATGAGAGTCGCCTGACGCCTGAAACTTGCCGAGGAAACGATATCCTTTGATTAGTATCTCGCCCACGTGCGGCCGACGAGCGATGCGTCTTTATAACGTCTTACATAACGCGCAAAAGTTTTAATCAATGGTTAATTGGTTTGTAGAAAAAAATAATTGAATTAATAAACACGTCGGAATTTTGAATAACGATTTCCCGACAATCGTTTTTATTCGCATTTAAAACGTAGATGGATAAGACGCGTCTCACGATCGATCATCGTATTTAGTTAATGCATGAAACACCGTGTATACGATACTTCGCTTTCTCGAACTGCGTGTCGATTTACACACGAGAAAGTAACAACACACGTTTGAAAAATCTCACACATTTCCAAATTTGCACATTGCTATTTTCTTGCCGTAAAAAGTAGGCAAAATTGTCCGAGCCAGGGCTTGTTTGCATCCGCATTTTGCAGCAGAAGAGAGAGAACGCGCATTTATAATTGAACCGTTGCGAACGATTGAAGACAAACCACAAAAAAATGAAAATAAAAAGGGAAGAAAGAAAAAACAACAAAAAGCAGGGAAAAACGAGAGAGAGAGAGAGAGAGAGAGAGAGAGAGAGAGAGAGAGAGAGAGAGAGAATAAAAAGGGAAAGATTGAAACGTCATTCGGGGGAGCAATCATCGAGATACTGGCCGCGTGATCAGCTGTGGATCCCGGGCAGATAAATTAGCAATTTAATTATAGAACTGTCAGCCGGTAATTAAATTAATAACGAGAAACCTCAAATCCAATCCGCTCCGTCGTCGTAACAGCCTTATGCGCGCTCTCGGAGTAAAGTCCGACGCAGACATCAATATGTCGACTACCTATATCGCGCGTTTCAAAAGTCGATTTAATTAAATATTCCATTAGCGTTAATTGCGAAGTTCGATTTTGACAGTGGCACGTACACTGTGACTTCGGGGAACGATTTTATATGGCTCGAGATCGATCGTTAGACCAACAAATCTTTTTCCATTTGACGCAGAATCTCAGCTTTTTCAAGTTTCATTCTTGAATCCGCTATTGAGGAGATGACGTGCGTGTGCGACCGGTGTGTACCGGTGCGTCGGATGCGTCGGATGCGTCTCCCTCGCGGAGGAGCTTCTTACACCGTCGTGCGGATTGGAGAGAGATGTGAGATCGTGGCGCTCACCTCGAATCCCCATTCGACATACCTATGTATCGTTACGTAGCTAATTGCTGCATAAACAGCCGACTTTACGAGCCAACGGGTATATGGCTGACAACCGCTTCGCAAACATTAACTGCCATTAACGCAGGATACGAGCGCATCGTGTCGCATCGCGGCGTATTTCGAACTCGATGTGTTCGATGCGAACGAAATTGTTGAAAAATAATAATAATAATTGCAGACCCGACGGCCATAGTCAGACATCTGGCGCGGCTGTTCTCGGAAACACTTTCATCGTGATAATGCGTTTTTGTTCGGAATATCGCGAATCATCAGTTGTGTCACGATCTTCAACCAAATCTTAATCAAATCTTTTTGGTTTTGTCGCAGAATGTTCGGCAGCAGTGGCGTCTGCGGGAGTTGTGGCAACGCGATACCCGCGAACGAAATGGTCATGAGGGCTGGCGACTCGGTGTTTCACGTGAAATGCTTCAACTGCAATAAATGTGGCGGTCAGCTCGTCTCCGGCGACAGGTGAGTCTTCCGCTCGTGAATTTTTCCTCTTTCTTAGACTACGGTTACAGTGGATGGTTCGTCTTCTGATAAACTTTTATTCTAACGAATTTGTCTCGACTACAGGAGAAATTGGTGGTTCCAATAAATACATATTCTAATGAAATATGGTCTTGTAATCTAAAAGTTTGAAGTTTTAAGAGCTTTGAAGGTATTCGTATAATTGGGTTTTATTTTAAGATAGTCTTAAGATGCTAAAATAGGGCTTTGTGATTGGCTTATAACATCTACAGATTATTAAGACGTTTTCGAATATAAGAACTATAGCTGGTATTCATAGTCGAGTCTTATGTTTAAGATTAATTTTAAGTATAATTTTAAGATATTAGAAACCAATCAGAGTACCATTTCAGCAAAAACATTGCTTAAGACTGTCTTGAAAGAAGAACTAGGAATACCGATCTTATATACCTATTTCTATTAATGTAGATTAACTTTAGGATTTACTTTTGATGTTTTCCTAGTTCTAAGAATTAGGGCTATATTTTAAAACGTTCTCTCCAAAGAAAAGAATTATAGTATATATGTTACGTTACTATATATTTTGAGTAAAATTTTCCTCGCAGAGGATACTTAGAATGTATCCTAGAAAAGAATAAAGAGTACATTAAATCGAGATTAAAGTTAATCTACATTAATAAAAATGAACATTAGTATTGCAATTACACAAGATGAATGATTTATACTTTAAAAAGTTTATTATTAAAAATTTTATTTGTGTGTAAAAGAACTGTATACGTGAATACAGTGTTTGCTTCAAGAGAAAGAAATGGAAAATACTGTTTCTCGACTAATCTCCTATTTCTTGCAAGATACGTCGGTTATAATAAACTTTTTCCCTTATATCCTACAGACTTCTATTTTCGAACTGATTAATTTCAATATCCATTCCAGCAAGTCACACGAATTCAGACGAAGAAATAAACTCGTTTAAACGACAAATATATTCGTCAGAACACGCATCCACTGTATCCGTATAAGCCTTATTATCGGTTATTTTGCTTTACTTGGCGAGAAAGCCTTTACATGACACGCAATTCTCACGATTTCAGATATTACCTATTATCGGGCTCGCCGATTTGCGAATCTGACTGGCACAAGATAGTGAAATCGTCGAGCGTCGCGGCAGCGGCAGCCGCGGCGGGCGGAAACAGCGGCGCACCCGTTAGGAAAGGTAAGGTCGGCAGGCCTCGAAGGAGCCGCGAATGAGGCGGCAACCCGGTCGGTCGCCCGAAGAAGGTGCAACCCTCTCCGCAGCCGACGCCCCCCGTCGTACCTTCGCCTCAGGTAGATGTAGTGGACGTCGCCGTCGGAGTGGATCCCTATTCGCCGCCTCCGCCGGGTCATCAGCACTATCATCAGTATCACCATCATCACCATCACCAGATGGCACTCGTGCATCCGGGTCTGGCGGCTCAGCAATCGCACCTCCAGGCGTCCAGCTATCAGGACTGGTCGTCCTGGGCTCAGGATACTTGCGATTAGACTGCGCTGTCCGCCATAACAGGGACTGTACCCCAAAGGACATCGCGATGAAGTATGAGCCTAATTTGCCTAACGTTGCGTGCCCAGACTCTTCAAGAGAATCGCAAAGAAGGAAAAAGGCCAGCACAGCGTACCTTGGAAACCTCCATCGGCGACTCTACGAGTGTCTCTGGACTTGGAACCGTGTGATACCGAATGTGTTTGAACTTGCCGCGGTAATCGAATGTCTTCGTACATGCGGTGCCGTGATGTTGAACGTAATTGAACTCGCCGCGGATACCGAGCGTTTTTATGTTCTGACGTGTGTTGACATGTCGAGTGCGTCCAAACTTTACGTGGATGCTGAGGAATCTCTGAACGTCTTTGAACTTGGATTCACAGAATCACAGATATATTCTCTGGAACTTGAAACGCGAACGTTTTGGTTCTACAGTGGATGTGCAAACTTCTTTGATTCAAACTGACAAAATAACAAAACTCTTTTGAAGAAAGGTTTGCACCAATGTCGAGATATCGAGATGTCACGAATATCGAAAGCATTCTTAAGTTAATTCAGCATTATTTGGACACTATTTTTTGAAAGATAGCGTCCAAACTTTTAATCTGAACTGTTGATCACATCTGCGATAAAAGTTGAGACGACACTCGACACCGCATTGCAGAAGCACTTTCGCCACGAATCCGCCGGTCTTCTTAATAATAATCTTTGCTCAATTGTAAAGAATCGAAGAAAGTTTAAGATACGACCCATCGTGCATCCATCATCAGCCGCAATAGTATGACGTCAGTACTCTTCTTTAAAATCCTTTACAGTCATTGTATTACGATTACTTTAACACAAGATGCGAAATGTAGAATTCATTGACATTAATACAACCTGCAACAAGCGATTTTTCGCACGATTTTTGCGAAATATCCAAATAATTCCTTTCCGTCGATACCATTCTCAAGATCATTGCTAAATCATTTTGACGTCAAAAGTCTTTATCTTATTTTATTATACGATTAAGATTATCTCAATTTTCGTTACGATTTTAGTCTAAATTTTGAAATTGAATGATAAATATATATTTCCGCGAGCGCGTTCTGTCGATTCTTAGTTGTCGCCACTTCGGAGACGACACGCGTCCTTGGAACGATGTTGCGTGCTAAATTCGACATGTCTGATCAACGAAGATCTAATCGCGCGAGAAGTATGGCAATCGGAAGGGGAGGGAAAGAGAAAAAGAGAGAGATAATAATTCGACGGCGATCGAGAAATACGAAACGACGGCAACGCGCAGTTCTGGACCCTTAGAAAATTATTTTTCTTTCAAAATCACCGTTCTCCCGTCTATCCGCCGCCGTGCTTCGTAAACTCATTAGGCGGCCCTTGTTCCCGCCATCGTTAATTGAGTGTCGAGGTGAGACGAACGACACGGAATTATCATTCGAATCCTTCTTGTTAAGCATCCTCTCTCCTTTCTCATTCTTTCTCTCCCTTTCCTCTTTCCGTTTTACTTGTATTTTTACGTTCTCTCTCTTCCTTTCTCGAGAGTTCATCATTTTCGAAATAGCATAATCAATTAATCCCTCTTGGGATGCCACTTTGAATTCGGTAACCTGTTAGTAACTCCTACTGATGATTGAAGAGGAATTTTTTGAATTTTGTAATTCGATCGCTGATAATGATTCCAAAGAGAGACGAAACGTTCTCCGATCGACATCATCTTCTTTCATTAAAGTAATAAAAGTTTTTATTCTATAATTTATGTGCATCTTTAACCGCACTTTCATTAGCCTTATTTTTGCCTTATCATTGATATCAATTAAGTCTCTCGTATACAAGACAAAATCCTCTCGCTGCTATGTTGCACAACCGAATTAAATTTTATCGTAATCATAATTACTTTACAAAGTTTCATATAGCGCAGAGGCAATCGATGTCGTTCTCGAGAAAGAATACAGCTCAATTATTCCCCCCTCTCTCTCTCGCGTTTAGCGAAATCTACATTATGCATTTATTGTTAAAGTGAATCAACAGGGTTGTCTGAAGAAACGTACGTTTGCCAGTAACACACAACGTTACGATAAGTCTAACTCTCGATCGAAAGAGCGTCGATCCTTCGTCGAGATTAAACTTAACGATTTCTTGTTGTCGCAGTTCTTAAATACTCGATGTTCATCCGTCGAGCATTTTCAAAGAGTAAACGCGTGCTACTGGCACGCGAACCGACACCCGTTGCGCATACCTATACGTTAGTGACATAACTCGCGGCGAGCAAGAAATGACATTGGCATGCAACGGCGTGCTCGAAGCTCAAAGTACAACGGATTCAGAGGCGGAATGAGTTTCGGCGTGAAATGTGTATCATAAGAGCAAAGTCGCCCTGTTACTCGTTTCATTCGTCAAATACTCTCATTTTAAATGACGATTCTCGAGCGCATTGCCACAATCTCCGATTGAGCGTCGCTCGCACTTTGAAAGCTCGCACCGTCGTGTTATGATTCATGCGAGCGGAATGCCGTGAATATCGGAACCACGGAATTTCACGAAAACGACGCTTAAGAGTCATGATGATCCAACGACTCGCTACTAAAGGAATTGCGAATCCGGACGAGAGCCGGATTGCGAGATCACGATCGCTAGTCGACGCCGCCAAGGATCGAAGTCGATTTCATGACTCTGCAGGCGACGACGCCGACGGAAACGGTAAAAAGCGGCGATAAAAATATACAGAAGTGTACATGTAGATTGGGCAAGAAGTCGCGCTGAAGGATTATGTCAAGGATGCACAAACTCTTTCGACATCGGCTATCAGATAGAGGGCAATGGCGCTTGTCACAGATCTTCGATCAGACGCACGAATAAATTCCTAAAAAAAAAAATAATTATCTTAATTCTCATTTTATTATTCTCCACATTTTTCGGAGTGAGATTTCACTCCAAAGAATTTAGAGAGTACGTTTCTCGGATATACAAATTAGCAGAAATTCGTGTAAATTGTGCGACTGAAAAATTTATATGAATCGAACTTGTATATTCGAACATGCAATAATCGGGGAACAAATTTATTCAGCTTGTTTCTGTTTCTTTTCGTTGGCACGTGCGCGTGTCGGATTGGAGTTTGTGCATCGTTGAATTGTGTAATTTAATCTTGTACATAGGGTACATTTTGTATATTGTTAAAAGTTTGTGTGATATAAATGGTTATGTATTTACTATCGAGCGCGAACGGCGAACGGGGCATCAGCGCGTTTATCCCACGGACGATCGGCCGATACGCGACGTGCCATGGTTTTCCGTGGTCCTGCATCGTCGAGTGCGGTAACGTCGACGACGGAATACATTACTTGCGAAATGTCGATTTCGCATCGATCCGAAGTTTTGCTCGGCGTCAATAAGTCGAATTGTCCCGTCTCGAATGTACATAACATTAAATTTTGCATCATTTTTTTTTTCTTTTATTTCCTTCATTTATTCGTTCATTTAACGTTTTTCGTTATTGCACGTGATCTAAGGAAATTATTGAAACGTAGCGTTTCGTCGCCGAGCGAGCGATTGCTAAAGTCTAATTTACAATATGCTCTTTTCTTCTTGTTTCTCGCTTTTTTTTTTACCACTTTTTACTTCTTGCTTTTTTGCCTCTTATTCAGTTTCTTTGCTTTCCGTCGCCCGAGATAAAAGTTGATGAACTTCGGAAGAGACAAGAAACGCGATTGTACAACAAAAAAAAACAACGATCGCAAAGAAAGAAAAAGGCACGAGATAAAAAGCAAGAAACAAGAAGTAAAGAACACATTGCAGATTAGGCTTTCGAGATTCGCTCTTCCGATTGATGCGACGAGAGGCGACGTCCAAGGACAGTGACGTCGTGAGAGTGACGAGGCGCGCCGAGCCCGAAGCGTGTGATCCCGTGACGGGATCTTCGGGCAAATGGCAACGGTCGTGAATGAAATAGCGACGCGACGCGTGCTGCGTACCGCACCCGGCAACGCACTTTACGGACCCGGAAGCGAATAAGCGATCGCATCGCGCGACGCGCGAGGAGCACGGAAAGTCCCTCCGTCCCTCCGCCCCATCCCGCTCCGCTCCGCCCGGCCCGGCCGAATGGCACGCGTGCGGACCGCGACCCCGGTCCCGCGCGCGTCTATAGTTAATTTTGTTATTTCATTAATCTCGGACTCTTCGTAATCGGGACCCGACATCTGTATGTGGTTTCGCGGCCTCTTGTAAAATACAATTACACCCATGGAACACACACGCGCATACACACAATCGTACGCGAACACGATTTATTAATTAATAAAAATCACAAGTTTTTAGAAAACGGGGGAAGTCCCCACCCGTGGTCGATGTCATTGATTTCCCCAGTCCCATTTTGTAATCCCAGATTCTCTTTCAGGACTACTGCTGTGTGTTTCAACGTCGGTGTGTAGCGAGCAGACGCAACGTTAAAATTCCTATTACTATTGTGAGGGTAAGAAGAGAAGAGGAGAGAGTACCCGGTTAATTTGGTTAGCATTAAGCGGAAGGGGAAATCGATCACGAAACCATTCCTTACCGCCCACTCTCAAGTGGCTGAATTAATTCGAATGATTCGAATGTTTCGTTTCAGCGCAAGGCCGGTTTTCAAGCCGATGCGACGCGACGCGACGAGACGCGACGTAACGATGAGAGTGCGCGCGAGCGAGCTACCCGACATTCTCCAGTCGGATAGGTATTTAACGGACGTACACGTGTCCGACCATATTGCGTTTGTGTCGTTCGATAAATAGGTGGCTAAGCAACTCCAACGGAAACCCGTGTTAATTAACGTTGAGTTTCAGGACTGATTTACGTGGCGTCTAATTAGCGGGCCTGCTGGCGACGTAGTAGGCATTTTGATTGGCCGCTCCGCGAATAGAACGCGGTCCGATTGGCCTTGCCGCCGTGTCGTATCGATTGTTTTCGTTTCTTCTCCTCCTCCTTCTTCTCCACTACTCGTTCAGAGTTTCTCTTTTTGTTTCTTCTTAAAAACAAAAGCCGAATAGATGCGCCAAAGCGCACTCCCGAAACGAGAAATGCCTCCGACCGCGATACAACGACCGATTACGAATGTGAAAAAGCGAATCATCAGGCAATATTCGTAGTCCATCCGTTCTTATATATTTCAGATTCTAATACGATTTTCTGATTAGTTCATGACATCTTACACGATAAAAAAATATTTTGTATTTATGTTAAAAATTATCAATTCAAATCCTCGTTAAAATTTTGTGTCGAATTTTTAGTATATCCGAGTGTTAATTTGACGTAACATATTGCGTTATTTGAATGATTTAAATTGATATTCAACATGTTTTAATGTCAAAGTGACACAATTTATGAATATGTGAACAAATAACAAAAATAATTAAATTTCTTAAAACGTAAATTCTAAGATAAATGACTGAAATATATTAATTTGATATATATTAAAAATTTATTAAAATATGTTAATTTGACATATTATAAATATTAATGAATTTTAAAGAAGAAATACGACTACTTACAAATTCTGTCAGTTTTTTGCGTTAATTTTTTATATAATATTTAAGTTACTTTCTAATATATTCATCTTGTGCTAAAATAAAAAAATTTTATAGATCTTTGAAACATATAAAATATCTTAAATTTAATATAAATTTTCCAACTGTATAACATTGCACTTAAGACATTCTTAAATATTGTATACATCACACACACATATACAATTGTAAATATTGGCCGTGATGTCGTAAATCTCATTTTTAATAGGATTTAAAAAAAATAAAGAAACATCGTCTCGATGATTCATTTTTTTAGCGTCCAAAGGTGTCGATTTTTCTCGTTAATCCGGATCATAATTTTTTTTTCGCAAACGACAGGCATAACCGCAAGACGGTTCGTTACGTGAAAGTGAAAGAGAGGGAAACCTCTCCTCGCTAATTAAACCGCTCGCGTTACGTCCTAATCTTTTATTTGCCGGCTGTCTTGCAAGCGTATCAATTAAATCCGAGGTCAAACGGGCGCGGTTACCAGCATGCATCACGTGCGCAGTTGTACACGCGTCTGTTAATTATATGAGCGTGTCACTGACGTAATCCGTTGAGGTTCTTTCCGTGCTTATTTTTCTGTTCCTCCGCGGATCGGGAGTCGCGCGCTGAATTATCACAGGAACGTTAACGAGACCTTTTAACGCGACGAGAAAAAATTCGTAGACGCTAATTCCGGTGCCCGATATTGAAAACAACAATGGGGACAATATACAAGTTACTATCGCGATCTTGAATACGATCGCGAGCTCGACGCGATGCATTTTGAAACGTCAAGCGTGTGCAGTTTCTTGAAGTTTTGCGGCAATTAACAGTCGACGGCGAATAACAAACTGAATTTAATTAATTGCATAACTGCGAGCGGAGGCGGTCCCCACCGTCTGCCCCTCTCTCTCCCCTATCCTCCGGTACCGTGCCACCCAACCCCCACACACTTCTAATCGAAGCGGGGTACATATTGTTGCACCCGTTGCGCTCTACCCCTCATCATCCCCACCGGCAATTAATTATAGCATTCCAGGTTAGCCCGGGAATTAATTACGTCCAGAAGTTGGACGCTGGCGAGGGGATCGTTAGAAATCGTCCTTCGTTAGAGTTAGGTGGGCATGGGTCCAGGTAATTATTGATGGCCTCCTATCAGCTCGCTCATTGTGTCGATAACGCGCCAGTCGAAGAGTCAGTTTAAGAGACCCGGGAAAGAGAAGATCATAGACACTTTGGATTTTTTCCAGAGACTCTATATAACCAATGTTGAACGCGCGAGCACGTTATTGGGATTAATTTCGCGGTACTTGAACTTATAGTATTAGAAAAACGTAAGCAATAAGCGAATCGGCAATAATCACGTCCTCTAAACTTCCTTAAGTTATTTCTTGGAGACAATAAAAAATCTTCTTTCTCGAAGAATTGTATCGTGTGAAGTTTTTTGTGTTTCTAACTTTACTCCCATTGAAGGCGGTTCTTTCCTTTGTGTCTTATTGCTTACGTTTTTTGATATGCCACTGATTTTGTCGACAAGGCTGAGCTTTATTCATTCAAGACAATTTTCCTCTCTAATCTCAAAACGCGAAACGAAGATCAGCGTATGAATGACGAAGGAGGCGATCACACGATACTTCTTCGCAGCGAATAAACATAGCACACTGTGCTTTATCAGACGCCTCGGAACTCCGTTGATGATGACGCGAACCACTTGTCCATCTACTCCTTAATCCCTTCTGCTTGTTAACATCGCGCTATGCTCCGCTTGCGGAACATTGCCGGGGAGACAAAAAGGGGATCGTTAGCGCTTGCGGCTGTGAAATACGGGTGTACGTGTTTCGAGCTTGAACTGTGAGAGTATTTCGGATATAGCATCCAACCTTTAATCCGACGTAAAGGGTTTTTTTCAAAACCCGAATTCCCCCGTCCTGTCGGTAATCAGGAAACGAATAAGAATAATTTCACCATTAACGTCATGGTTCTGAGATTCTTTCGAAGCGTCTACATCGCGGAATCGCCGATAATGAGCCATTCTCGCAAAAGCAACAGGTTTAAAGAATAGATTTATGCACTGACGCGCGTCCCGTCGTTTAAATGTGTTAATAAGCGAGCGACGCGCGATATCACGTCATTACATGACATTACGCGAGTTGTACAAGAGCGTCAAATTTCCTTCTCAGGTACAGGCATATCCGCGTGACGGACGGCGGGGTGGAAAAAATAAAAAGAAAGAGGAAAGTAGGGGAGAATGTGAGTGAGTCAGAGAGAGAGAGAGAGAGAGAAGGATCCGGCGCGGCCGTGAGACAGATGAGGGGTTGCGCGCGAGGGTGGATCGGTTGACACACTGGCGAGGCAATTATTATTGTGAGTGGTTGGCGACGGGACTCCGATGATATTTTATTTAAGAAACAATCGGGTAATAGCTCGCTTCAAGAGGATAGATAACGCCGCGAGCGCGAGGCAGCCAGAAAGGCCGACCGGGGAAAAGTTGTGGGGGGATAGAGAGAACGAGCTACGAGAAAAGGGAATTACGAAGGAGCGAGGGGTCGGACGGGCTGGAGGCAGAAAGATGAGGGGAGGCAAAAGGTGAACTTTGAGATGGGCTGGTATCGGGGTAAGCTCTACATTAGCGAATTACCCGCGCGCTCTCGCGAGTCTCTCCCAGTCTCTCCGGCGGTGAACGATAAATATACCAGAGTAATTCGAAATTATTGTTCGAAAGGATTCGCGAAAAATTTGTAAAGGAAAATCGATGGAACCGCCGCCCCGAGGAGAAGATCTATAAAATTTGGCATAGCTAAATTTGTATCCTCGATGCACGCTTGAGAGAATCAGTTTTTGAATCTTTTATTGCGTTCAAGACGGAGTCTCAAGGCAGTCTCGCGATTACAATAATAATCGCTATTTATTTTCTTCTTTCGGTACTCTCGGAGAGTGAGATTTACACGGTATTCGATTATGGATCGAGAGCTTACGATTGAAATCGACGAATTCGAGATATATCCATGCGAGGGTATAATCAGTGCAACGCCCTCGTTAGGAACGTTGGCGAAACTAATCCCGATTTATTTGCGGGAAAATTGAACAGTGGCGTCATCTAGCAGCGAATAAGTATAGTTATCGAATTACACGTCACTTCTTGCTAGACTGATAATCCTAACCTGCGACGACTTTCTTCCAAGCGGAATTCAGGGAGAATATATTGATCTGATCAAAGCATAAAGGTGGAGAAATATTTTAACAATATATAATGAAGAAGATGAGCAGATTATTAATTTTAATTAATATTAAACAAGGTGAAGCAAGGCTCATATAATCTCACGGAAAGGTTAAAAGCGTAAATCCACTACCCGGTGGATATAACATAACAAAACCTCTTTTAAGTAGAAAAGTATCTAAGAAATTTTTCGTGAAGATATGATGGACAGCAATCACTGCATGCACTTTGTTGAGCGCAAGAAGCGATTCTGCCGCATGACAGTGCAAAAAGGTCATCGATACTGTGGCGAGCATCAACTGTGGGACATCGCTGGCTGCGATACCAGGAATGAGAGAGTGCCATGTCCGTTGGATCCAACACAGTAAGTATTCATTAAATTTGATGCATTCTAGCGCGGTATCATGATATTTGTCTCCTTTCAGCACATGCTACAGATCCAAACTGACGAAGCACTTGGGCGTGTGCAACGTCAAGCGAAGGCTGGACGCGCAGCCGACGTTTGTGGTTGAAGGAACAAACTTGGATGATGAGACTATCGTGACGCCGCCGCGCGTACCACTGTCGCAGCTCAACGAATCCGTCGTAAGAATGGTGATAAGGAAGATTCATGCTGCCTATGGTATGATTAAATCATCTGCATTCAGGGTTGTGTTTACATGTAAAATGTAGTAATCTGCATCTACATACATATATGTACAAAGTAAACTATACATGTAAACTGTAATATATATCATCTATATGAATAATTTATGACAAAGAATAATTTATGTTCTTTGTTGTTGTTTGACTGTGCAAAAACTTTCATCTCGTTTATATAATATATTTTCATTTGTCAATATTAGAGTCAGATGTATTAACAATCGCAAAACTTAATTTTTTTCAATAATAATTTACATATTTTACATTTCTTATATTATTTATATAAAGAAAATTCATGTGAACTTAACGTAAACAATATGTAAATATTTCATGTAAACGTAATCTTAAAATATATGACACAACCCTATTAAGTATAATTTGATTTGATTAAAAAATGAATTTCTTTTTCATGTCTTTATATATGTTGTGTCCCGTTTAGATGAGCTACCAGAATTTTTCCAAACGATTCTAAGGCATAACGTGCTAGAAGACAAATTAAATGATGAAACCAGCGGCAGTAAAGTTAGAAAGCATTTGCTCCAAAATGCATCTCTGCTCGGGCATCTGGAACAAGCTGGTCTTGTGCAAGACGACACTTGTTTTATCGAATTTGGAGCTGGAAAAGGTATATTTTAACGGTATTTGCTGATTCTCTTAAATTTTTTTTTTAATGAGTCACGCTATACTAAATGAAGTCGTACTTTAAACAGCTCAGTTAACATATTGGTTGGGGCAGATTATAAAGGATAAGTCAAACTCTTGTATATTACTAGTCGATCGTTCTAGTCATCGGCACAAAAGCGACAATAAGCTTAAGAGAGAGGAAAGTCGCCTCGCAGTGAAAAGGATACGCGCCGACATTGCTGATCTGCAGCTGAATCAAATCTCGGAGATCCAGCCGATCAAATACAAGGTCGGCATAGCAAAGCATCTCTGCGGAACAGCCACTGGTACACTCATTTTGTCACTATTGACAATGTTTTATTTTTATTTTATATTATAATCGACAACAAAAAAAAATGATATTTCAGACTTGGCAATACGTTGTTTAGTAAAGTCGATGAACAGCGAACCCAAGGTCGATGTACGCGGTCTAATCGTCGCGTTTTGTTGTCATCATAAATGCGAGTACTCGTCATACGTGGGCAGGAAGTACTTGCAACAATGTGGCTTCACTACGGACGAGTTTCCTGTTCTATGCAGCATAGTCAGTTGGGCGACTTGTGGCTGTCGTTTAAAGAGCGACGTTAACTCGCCAAGTGACGCAACATCAGACACTGCTAGCAGAATTTCCTCGAAATCAGACGAACGTGAAGCTATCGGGCGCAAAGCTAAAACACTGCTGAATTGGGGTCGTTTGGTTTTTTTGAAGAGCGTTGGATTTCAGGCTGAGCTGCTTTACTATATTTCCACCGATATTTCGTTAGAAAATATGTGCATTGTGGCTACTCGAGAACGTTCGTCGTAATTGAAATATGTTGAATTTATCAACTTGTACGTTGTCTTAAAAATTATTCTCATTTTTTATAATAAATTACTTATTTACGTAAATTTATATTTCAATCAAAATATCAACATGAGGTTGGCTGTTACCGTCCGTTGATTTCCGCTTTTACTTATCATCCTAGTCGGTATAGTTAATTTTTTGATTTATCAATCTCGAACTTACCGACTTAATTGAATGTGAGTTGAAGTAGTACGCAAGTCACAAATAATCTCCCCCACTGAACAAAATGCCCCGCCCAATACGAGTGATCTAACATCGTTCAAACATTCCATCGTACGTTCGAGGTTCGATGTGAAGTGTGGAGTTGGTCCAACCTGCTCCTTTTCTTATCGTCCAACTTCCAGGATAGCCCTTTACCACCAAGAGGAATTGGTATCGACAGCACGAAGAGAGGAGAAAAAAAAAGAACCGCCATTGAGGTATGCCTAAGCCGTGAATAGGACGCGCGTGACCCGTGGAATTTATACGTAAGCACGTATACACATTTGCTTTTGACCTAAATCAGTATCTATTTTTACCTGCCTGCTTGTACTTGTACGTACCGTAGTAAAGATTGCCAATAACGATAGCTATGTGATTCATCAATCGGTGTACACAAAGTTGTGTATACACATTCTATGTAGTACGTCGCGCCAAGCCACGCCTGATAACTTGCGACATTCATACTGCACTTACAGAACTTCTCTCTTTCCTTTTTTTTTCAGAAAATAAGCAAGTAACGTGGCCGTTAACGTTGTGACATGTCTATTCTAGACGAGCGCGACGAATACTTGAAGAATCCGTATTTTAAGGAGCACTTGTACGGCGACTTCACCGCATTCTATGTCACAATTGCTCTCTGCACCGTCTTAGGCGTATTTCTATTTATCTTGAACATCGTGTTCTGTTGGTGCTCGCGACACCGTGAATATTGGCAAGATCGCAACTCCGGTGAGTTAGATTTCTTCAGTCTCTGTACGTAAGAGTACACATCACGTAATTTCTTTTTGCGGGCGCGCGCGACTGATACAGTTTCTCTTATTTTTTAATAGCATATTATCCTGTTGGGATTTAGGCAATAGGTGGATCCAGCCTCTATGGACTGTATTGCCGCATAAAACACCGCCGCTTGATCTTAGCGAGTTAGAACCTGGTCTCATCAAGTATCCTCAAGTGAGGCACGAGATTGTTCAGTATCACGATCCGGAGTCTCAGGGTACTACGCCACAGCCCCAAGAGTACATGGAGATGCAAAAACGCGAGAGTGAGATCTAAAGTAGCTGGCAGCACCAACTGGCGAGAACAGTGTTGGAAAACAGTAGTAGTAACACCTACGCTTAAGAATACGTTCAAAGTCAAAGAGTTTAATTGAGTCCAATAGAGTCTAATTAGTCCTTTGCACCCAGTTAATTGCATTGTGAAGCCTGTGCCTTAGCTACTATACACTGAAACTTTCACCACCAACATTGTTTTCATAGATTTATTGACCTGCTTTTACGTGTATTAAAAGAATAATTTTTATTTTTTTATAAAATCAATACAATTTAAAAATTAAGACACCACTGCGACTTGCTTCGCAAGTTATTTCAATAATTGCACACGACACTAGTTGCAAATAGATTGTAATCTCAGACAGTATAAAAATATCTTATTATGGGTTTGCACGTTTTCTGGCCTGCCACGGCCTGCCTGACTCTCTTTGTAGTTTGCATTATAATCGTGATGCTGAAGTATGGCGCACGTTTCTGCAAATTACGACATGAGCCATTGCCATCTGATCAAGAATGGGAAGGCAAAGCGTATTCCAGAAAATTATCTCTCTCCATGGCGTGAAAACAGATATTACCGTTTCGAAAATGTACTCGTATCGCACAGCTCTTTCATTTAAAAAATATATAAATGAAACTGCCGATTAGTACTTTTACTGTAAACGTAAATTGAACGTAAATAACTTCCAAACTATTTATAACTGCTTTTTCTCTGTGACACACATTTCATATATATAGACACAATATTGCATATACACAATATTGGTCATGTAAGTTAGATGATTATATCCGTCCATTTACTATGTATTTGTACTAAATATATTTTTTATCAATATAGACTCGTACGTGCCTTTTTCGAAAATTAGTGCAATTCCTAAGGAATTTTTATGAAATGGAATTATATATAAATTATAGTAAGACATTTTTTTTGAAAAAGAATTTTTTATGTCCGTCCACGTGTCTCTTTGATATTATTAAATATACATTGTTCGAATAATTTTTTAAGTATTAGGTGTTGAAATTAATTCGTAGCGTTTTTTAATGAAAGAATGTTATTTATTTCACATGAGCATTAAAAAATACATTAATGAAAGTACTTCCCATCACTTGTAAAACGCTACGAATTAATTCCAACACCTAATATAATGTTGATAATTGAGCACTTTTGTAATTTTTATATTGAATTATTCATTTTACGAATAAAACACATATCATGAAAATCTCTACCTCGAAGATCTTTTTACGAAATTGTACAAACCCCAATCGACACAATTTGAATGGATCACATCACTCTTGTATATATAATATTTTACTTTTATTGACAACATTGGATTTTTGTTACATGTGTAATGGTTACACAATTATTTCAATAAGTAAGTAGATGCATTATACAATTTTTATAGTAGTTCGTAAAGAAAATCATCGATTTCATCGAGCTACAGTACATCCAAAATTCAGGAGCTATCCTAAGCTATACGATCTGACGAAACTGTCCATAATGAAACAACTGCGCGATCAGCGATTTATACAAATAACATTTAACAATTATTTATCTAAATCGTTGCGAAGCAGTTATCGATTTGTATAACAAATTGACATCTTTGGAAAATGTACAATCGAATTTGTTTAATCTTAACGAAATACGTAGAAAATTTTTAGCGATCTGTCATACCAATGGAAATGGTCAAAGCAGTCTAATACAATTTCTATAATTGCACTAACAAGATTAAACCATCAACAAGATCGACGATCATGAAACTCAACGATCCGTAATTAGAAGGGTGATTTGTATGTCTCTAATTATTTTAATTCTAACGAATAAAGTTTTGAACGATTCTCTTATTATAATATCTAGAATATCTATGATTTATATATATTCCGTAGGATGGATGCAGTGCACGCAGATAGCAAAAAGCTGTCCTGGAAGAACTATCGAGAGGGATTTTCCAGAGCGGAATTATATAATTAAAGACAGAAATTAAAATTGTGCTATAATCTTTCTTGACAGTGTCGGAGCGCAGGTGCAGATTTGCAGAATTTAATTCACGATTCATTAAAAATTTGCGTAGTCAGAGAGAAATCCGCTTCGAAGTTTCTCCAAAGGAGCACTGACATTTGCTATCGACGCACGCATTCTCCTCGAAACATCCTGTAGTTTTATCGAAGGATTTGAAAAATTAGTCTCTAGGTTTACTGATGTATCTTTCTATCATGCTATGTTACAATGCGATTAAAACATGGAGAGCTTTCTGCGAGCTCCACACAGAGAAGTCAAGCACGAGACTCGTTACATCTGTTTTACATTGCCGAGATAACTGCACGACATATTCGGATGGTTCAGAAATTCCGCAATCCTGCATGATCGTTAAGAGCATAAGATTCCTATGAAAACTAAGAGGCATGCAAACTCGCGCATTTCATAAAAAGTATAGCGATTGCGCTTTTCCGGAATCGTCTTCGGACACCGAAAAAGCTTTTTCGAGAGGAATAGCGTGAGTGATCTCCGTAGATTACGCATGCAATTAGTACGCATTATAAAATAGATGTAACGTTCATGAGAGACACATTGAATGCTTTTGCACATAACGAGTCGACTTCCGTGGTGTGTCCCTGATACGAACTGGTCTCGATGCGGAACACAGCTTCGACCTTGGCAATTCGAGGTGGAGGGAACGACGAATGTATCCGGTGAAGTCGAGTTCATCGGTTGGAGGAATTTGTGGGATCAGTGAGGACAGTAATTAGCGAAGAGTCCATAAAACGGAGATAACGCTATCCTAGTTTATCGATAAAATTCGCTTCACGCGTAATGATGATATGCTGTAATACGGGAGCTAGAACTAGGCGCTTGACGATGACGCGCGCGCGATTCCGCGCGTACGGCGTCCACAGGGTCTTAGATGAACTCCTGGAGGTCCTCAGAATCCGACGCGTGGAAGAATCCGCCGATAATCTCGACGTTTGTTCTCGACTTTCGGAGCTGAAGGACCGAGCCTCCGTGTATCGAAGATCTAGATGGAGATGAGGAAGAGATACCTTCAAAATATTATTGTATGCTTGTATGTGAAAAATACTCTCTCCTCGGGTCTCATCTACCCCTATGCATTCTTGCGAGACACATCCGCACGACGCAACTCGCACTCGCGTGTAATACCAAACGCGCAAACAGGCTTAATTTCTTGTCATCGACGAGCCCTCCGGTTATACATCTAGACTTAAAAACGAATTACAATCTTGTATGCAGGGAGGAGGGATTTGATTTTTGTAGCGTCGAAAAGATATCCAGTGATCTATCTCTTTTTTTCTCTTTCTCTCTCTTTCCTGCACGCGCGAGCGTGCATGTTTGACGAGACGACGAGTTATTTCAGTTTGATTTTCATGCTCATTGGCGAGTTTCCATAATTGCCAGTTATCACTTGATACAATATTATTATAACGTTAATTGCGAATATTAACATCGGAAGTGACAACGTCCTGCCGAGAGGAGCGCGGAGGATTCCGGATAAATTCATCAGGCTCGCGCGAACATTCTGTGCTAAATAATATAATATATTTTTTTCGTATTTTATTTCAATTCTCTCGACAAATGTCATTTTGATGTGTATCGTTTGATCGTTCATTCATTTTGATTTCATAATTTTTGATTCATCGTGACCGTTTTGAAGATGCCACACAGAACGGATGCTTCTCGCTCGAGCATCCTTGTTTAAATTGATGAACCTTCGCGACGGCGTAATAATTGTCGGAATATCTCGCGCATGTTATATGATACAGGACACAGTTACTTTGAACACCGAACATTGTATATTTACGTGACAATCGAATGAAAGCTGTTTAGTATGACAAATATTGTACATGATTTTAAGTGGATCAGCAGCTAAGCCAAATGGGGGTCGCTGCTGCTTCTTGTATGATAAACAATAATATTAATAATATTAATAATAATATAATATCGCTGTGGGAAGACGAGAGAACAACTTTGGCGGATGATCTTATCCTCTGCGAACCCGAAATGGCGGCTGCTGCTAGTCAGGGAGCTCTACGATGTGTGCTACGCTCATTAATCAAACAACCAGTGGTGCAGATTTTGCAAGAACACGCTAAGAAAGCTAACTCCTGAATCCTTACAGATCTTTAAATATCCGAATTCACAAGGCATGAAAAAATGTCGCATCGAGAGATGCGAGGGTCAAATTCGCGAAAATTCAATGCACAAACTGCATCACTATGTGTCTAGACGATCGGCCCTGTTCAGCTTTCGTCATCTCGAACATGTTACGTATCGGTTCCCAATCAATTCTTCGGTTGATTGCGCGGCTTAACCCTCCAAGATCTCGCCATCGTCCATTTTTAGAATACCTTTATGCGATCAATAACTCCTCTAACAGGGGAACTCGTTGCAAATTATGTCAATGGGTTAAATGGAAGAGTCTCTCTCTCTTCGACACAGGCATACGCTTATGAACGTGATATTTTCCATACAAACCTCGGACCTATTATTAAGTGTAACCAATCTAATATGTTTACTCGGAAGTTGAAGTTGTCAAAACATTTAAGCCAAAATTTAACGCGCAACATACACCTGATATAAATATTACTAATTAATAGTAATACAATAGCACAAGAAAACCCTGGAAGGGTTAATAACGGAGTTACTGTCGAGAACAGATGTGATCACCGAAACGTATGCAGTATCCCGTAATTATTAACAGTAATTAATCGACGGCTGCAGCGCACTTTGAAAACGGTTTACAGTCACGCGGTACGCGTCTGCATCCAAAATGCAAATGATTCCTAGGCAGTACATATATATATATATGATAAACATTTCAATCGACGATCGATTCAAATTTGTGTTCTGCCTCTGCCTCGCAATTAATTAGCGATAGGAAAAGGGATCG
Source organism: Acromyrmex echinatior (assembly GCF_024713525.1). Taxonomy (NCBI): domain Eukaryota; kingdom Metazoa; phylum Arthropoda; class Insecta; order Hymenoptera; family Formicidae; genus Acromyrmex; species Acromyrmex echinatior. Next base: position 6,968,998 of record NC_141862.1, on the reverse strand, counting down.
AAAGAAGTTGGGGGATCGTAGAGATGAAAGTTTCGCTTTCGTTGCCCGATTAGAAGAAATGATTGGAGATTGTGTGGCGGATAATTACTGCTTGCCCGATTTCTTGTTCGATCGATCACCTGGAAACAAAAAAAAAACAAACAAGGGCTCGCGCTTGCTGCTTAAATTTTCTTCACCCTACGAGTTATCACGACAAATCAATCGACCGAGAACGAGAGGTATTACCTTTGGCAGATTTCTTGGTGTTGGTCTCTGGTTTACACCTCTTGGTGAGCCGTCGCGTCTTCTCACAGGATGTATCGCTGTTCGCTTTCAAATTATCGATTCTCGTCATCATCTGATTCGCGCATCCGCTCCACGTGCCTTTCTCGTATCGACATGCTGCGATCAACGATCGAATTAAAATGTATTCCCGAATTCGCTTCTTGCGACGATGCGTTAATCGCGGACTCACCTTTCTTACATTTCTTCTGTATAGTCTTAGTCTGCTCGCAGGACTTGTCGCCCTTCTTGAGGCTCAGAGTGCGCGACCGCGTGTTGGTATTTGAGTCGCATTCCGACCATTGACCCTTTACATATCTGCACGATGAGGAGCTGCCGGATGCTGCGTCAGCAAATGCGAAACGTCAATAGAAACAATTGGACGTAACGTCGATCAAGCGAATAGAGAAAGAGGAAGAGAGAGAGAGAGAGAGAGAGAGAGGCTGAGAGAGGAAAGAAGGGAGACCAGGGGAGATTTTTAAGGTCGACAAGGAACGACTTCTAATTACGCCGTTTATATACGTATGTTACATATATATAGACGGTCTATATTCGCGACCGCTCGATAAAACAACGTCACGATGAAAGGGGGGTAATAGATTAATTACAGAAAGAAGCACTCACTTCGTTCCTTAGTACCACGTACTGTCCGTACAAGCACCTCCTTGTCATCCTCCTCCCACAGATCAGCTTCCGCTCGCGCATTCGTAAGAATCATCAACAAGGCGACGGCCACGAGAGCCAAACTCCAGCATAGCTTCATTCTGTTGAAGAAAAGGAAAGAGAACGCTCCATCAAGCACTCTTAATTACAACTTTAATAGTTAATTATTATACAAAGTAAATTCACAATGCTAGAAGTGAATTGTTTCGACATCGATAAATATTTCTTCACAAATACGGTCCAGATTGTGGTTTAATAATTTCGCAATATCAACGACTTTTCAAGTTGAATCAATAAATTAATTATTGTGATGAATCTCAACGACGTAAACTACCGAACCGAGAAACGTAGCTTCTCACAGCGACGCGCTTTGATTTTTTTTTTATGTGCATTCGCGCTTCGTTCTCGCGAGGCAGTCGGCGAAGCGAAGACTTCTTTATGCTGGATTTCACGCTGACGTTAATTAAAGCCAGTCCAGCGTCAATCTCTATTAAAGCGGCCTGTCATTGCCGATAACTCGCGATCTACGTCACGAGGCACCGACAGGCTGGCACAAAGGAAGAAGCGCCGCGACGCGACGTCGACGTCGAATTCGCGGAATCCCAGTTGATGCGGTTATTAAACTTTTCGGGGCGATGCGCTCCGTTCTCGTTACAATTCGTCGCGATCTCTCGCGATAGTGGCAAGTGGTCCTTAACGAGAGAACCGCAAAAGATAATTAACCCCGATCGTAGCATCGCTCTGCAAATGGGATCGCTAAAAATAAAATCTTACGTCATCGCGACTCATTCGCATTTTAATCCTTAGTACTAGATAGTAGATAGTCTGTATGCGGTCGTGGCGGTTAAGCCATTCGCTCGTTCTCGTTTCAACAATCTCGTCTGCGCTTCCGCGATAGCCGCGGAAACTCCTCGTCGATTTTGATAACGATAATAATTCACAAACGTAGTTGCAGCGTACTAAAAATCTGTGCATTCAAACAGTAAGATATCTCGTTGTTGCAGCTTTCAACCTAGTTATAAAATAACCATACAGTGGAAAAAAAAAAGTTTCGTTGCATTAATTAGAATTCTGGTAGATTCAATCAGAAAAGTACAAACTAGACTTATAGTTGAAGCTATGAAACAATTTAGTCGAGATAACCAAACGTTCAATTACAACAATCAGAATTCTGATTGGTATCAAAATTCGTTTTGTTTGTTTTCTTCTCGTCTTGGTACAACCAGAACATTTTTTTTCCGTCTAACAATCGGCACTCTCATTTTCCTGGAACGTTAACAATAACGTTAAAATCCATTTTAATATCCCTGCAAATCCGGCGAAAAGAGATTGGTCCGCACATCAGTCCTGTCCAGTCCAGCGTGCGGAAGCCGAAGATTGATTTATTGGAGGGTGCGCGGCGATACGAACGCATAAACGATTGGCTCAAGGTCTCTTCTTAGATCGATGCCATAATTTCGCACACGATTGGAGGTGATGCGCCTTCGACGACGATGAACCAGGCGACCATCAAGGCCGCGGAACTAATTAATCATCAACGATAGTAGGACGAGTGTCGCACACGTTTCTATATCGACAGATGGTGATGGATTATTCTCTATGTAATATCGGGATTCATGAATAAGCAGCGGCATAATCTCAGCTGCTCCGCTCTAAATCTGAGAAGCGTATTCAAGATTCAAAGACGGGTCTCTCACGAGTTGCGGAGAGACCACAGACCTCAAAAGCTTCCAAGATCCCGAAGCTCCAACTCGATTCTCAGGGAGAGAGAGAGAGAGAGAGAGAGAGAGAGAGAGAGAGAGAGAGAGAGAGAGAGAGAAAATTGAAATGGCGACGCTGTGACGTATGTCAAATATGGTTCAAAGACCTGAGATACACAGAGTAAAATGCAAGTTTAGAACCCGGAATAGAACATAGAAGGTGGATCTAGGAAAAATCAAAGAATGTATAATCTATTAAAAGAACGGATGTGCGAGAATCCAGAGAACTTGGAGACGACGCGTTTCGCTCGTACCGTGCGTTTTGCTGCACGCATCTTTCCAGTCATTCTGGCTATTAGCCGACATTGAGACAATCAGCACTCGTCAGCAATCTTGTTGGACCACCACCGGTCGGTCGGTCGGTCGGTCGGTCGGCTGGCTGGCTGGCTCTCCTCCCCACGCAAATCTCCACTTATATTTGAACAATTCGTAGGGAAAATCGTCGCGCTCGGATTGATGAAATTGACAAAATTATCGTCGCATCAGAAACAGCCGGACGTGAATGAGACGGCGAACGGAAGTTGCCTTGTTCAAGTTCGTCGTCGGACTTATTGTCGGTCCAGCAACGTCGCGGTACAAATAAGCAAGAGAAAGAGGAAAAGGGGAAGGGAGGGAGAGAGGGAGAGAGAGAGAGAGAGAGATGCGAAAAAAGATGCGGAACGAGAGAGAAAAAGAAGAAGAGAGATATCGAGTAGATAATATGTCGTCGAATATAGACCGGGGACACGCGGTCAACATGTTCGAGAGCAAGGGGACGTTGGCCGATGTCCAGACTCTCTTCGTGTGTCCAACTCGCGAGTACGAGCACACCAACTCTTGTTTTCCTTTTTTCGCGCGCGTAGATGTTTCTAGTCAACCCTACAAAAAAAAAATAGATCTTTATTTTCAACGGATTAAACGGGGAAAACGCAAACGCGTGTAGATGCTTGATAAAAAGCCTGTGAACGTAAAGCATTCATTTTTTTCATTCGATCATATATACATGTAAGGATACAAATGCCTTAACACCTGAAGTTAAGTATAAGAGAAGACATATTAAGGTATTTGTGTACCTGTGATAAACAGGTGTCTGGCTGACCGTACACTCGTGCAGAAGGACTGAGGAAAAAAAATCGTCACGCCAAAGTGTCATGTAGCTGATAGAGTATCGCGTTGTGTGAAAAATATGATACCGTAGGAATGAGCGTTCGAGGAATGTAAGAACGAGTGTTCAGTTTATCAACAAAAATTTATCAATAAAAAAAAAGTATAATAATAAGTCTTGTAGATAAAACACGACGTTGTTGCGCACGATATAAAAGATAAGAGAATTGACGGCATGAATTATAAGCGAAATAGACGCTCGAAAAGCGCATGATTCATGTCGCTGTCATTTAAGACGTGTTATATCGAGGTGCAAGCAAGGCTTTTTCTCTCATGGATCGAGTCAATTTCAACAATCGAATTTTCGAACCGCAAATAAATTCTTCGTCTAATATTTGAAATTCTGTTGGCGCGAGAACTTTTATTTCTAGGGTATATATATATAAATGTGTGTGTGTGTGCGTGCGTGCGTGCGTGTGTGTGTGTGTGTGTGTGCGTGCGTGCGTGCGTGTGTGTGAGTATGTTTCGGGATTTCGGAAAACTTTGCTGTGACTACCGTTCTTCAGAATCCTCATCTTTTTAGAAAGTTTAGGAACTTTTAGTACCTTAGAACTTGGATTGTTTTCAAACTCGTACAAGAGTAGGAGAATAAAAGAAGAGTTTTCAACTCCGATTTTTACGGACTTTTATGCACGTCCTATTACGCTGTACAAATTTATCGTCCTGAAAAGCGTTGATTAGTCAATCAGCACCAGGGCACAACAGAATGAAAATGATTTATATGAGTTGTACACAAATAGCCCGCCCTTCGACCTTTCTTTTGTCTTCTTCTCCTCTACCGGCGACTACCGACTCTACAGGCCGATCAAAAAGCAATACAGAGACAATAAATTCATCCTGTATTTTACCGGGGTCGTTCGCATTACTTTTTTCCGTCTGTTGCACAACTTGATCTGGACTTTTTTGTTTACCTTCAGTATATATATATATATATATATATATATATATATATATATATATATATATATATATATGGTAAATAGAACGAAGTGGTCTGAGCGACTTGGTCTGTGCGAGAGGTACGCGGAGTGGCTGCAAAATCGGCTAGAAAGCAAGAAACTAGACGTCACGTCGCCTAGAAACAAGCTCTACCTCTCGGCCTCCGTGTCCGCTACCATTGCGCCCGCGCGACACAACTTATAAATAGCTTGAAAATAAAGGGTTAAAAGGTTACAGCTTGTCTGCCGCAGCCCTAAAAAACCTTGCACCGTTTTACAGACCCACGCGTCGGTCACGCGGCTGTAGAAGTAATGAGGACGAATTGGCCGTCATTTCGCGTCTCGGCCCGCGCTGCTCGAGATTGCTGCTCGCTGCAGTTTTGCCATTCGTTCTGAAACGCGAAGGTGGTCCCCGACGAATGTGCAATTTCTTCTATCTACGCTGAAAAGAAAAGCAGTAAGCGGAAATGCAAAATTCTCGGGTTTCTGAGCGAGGAATAAGATTTCGCCGACTGTATAATCATTGAAACTTGCAATCAGCACGGTCCTCGTTGTTATCAATCGCCCCTCGGATTTATCGAGTCGACATAGACTTGAAATTTTATCAATTTTTTAAAATCCGGCTTCTTATCATTCGGTTTCCGAAATCTGTTTATAAAAGACTCTTGACCGTTTCAGATATTTTTGTAATACTCTAAATACTACTTTTATGATTATTCAACGATCATATAAACTTCAAAGATCATGTCCATAAAAAAATCACTGGAAGTCAGATAAGATTTCTAAATTTTTTGGGATCTAAAAATTGGGCCATGAAAAATTAAACAGAGGAAGATAAAGAAGCTCGACTTAAGATACGGAGCAAGAGCGATAGTGTATGAGGGGCGCAAGTGGATACTGAAAGAGCATCGATCGTCGTTGTGTAGTAGATACGCGCGTACAGTAGGAAAAGCCGCTTTTATAATTTCTGGTTCCTCGGTCCTTCTCAACCCGTATCAGCCGCGCGCGCTGCAGAAGCTGGACCAGCGACAGAGCGCAAAAAATTCTCGGATCTCCGCCGTTCCATCGGAGAAGAGCGACGAGAATCAGGGGCGGGTCTCCGCTCCGCTCCACTCGTTCGCGGAAAATCGATCAGCAACGCCGGGCGGCGGCGGTGGCAGCAGCGTTTCGTTCTCTCTCATTCTCTCTTTCTCTCTCTCTCTTTCACTCCCTCCTCTCACTCTTTCTCTCTCACTCTCTTTTTTCTTTCTCTTCTTCTCACGCAAAAAACTCACCTGCCACAAAGATGCCAAGCAGAGGATCAAGCTTGATTGACTTCCTAACGTATTTCCGGTTGATAATTATCCGCCTACGTAGCCGCGGCGACGCTCAACGAAGAGGATGCTGCGGACAGGAGATCCGCTCCGTAATGCGGCTGCGTGATGCACCGTAATCAGCGCGTCGGATGAAGAACGGATCTCGATGTTCTGTATGCCTCCTAAGCGTTGCGCTGCCTGGACACCGTTGACTGCTACTACGTGTTGCTGCCGTCACTGGTACTGCCGCTATCGCTGCCGACCAGAGTCATCCCCCTCCCCGAGTCAGTCCGGAGTCCGGCATCCCTCAGGCGCCATGCATATCCTCCCCGCTCCAGCCACCAATCTTTCCCCTTCTTCATCACCGTCACCATGGTGATCATCCCTCCTAGAAAAGAGAAAGGCGACTGGATAAATAGAAATAGAACTATGAGAGAGTTATACAGGATGTTTCAAAATGAAATTAGAGTCTATTACTGAGCCTTTATCGTTAAAAATTAAAAATTTTAGCACACTGATGTTGAAGAATATAAATGGGCATTAAGCATACTTTCTCAAAACATTGTGATTAAAAAGGAATGACGGGATTCTAGAATTATTTTGGTGATAAGGAAGAAATAATGACAACGTTAATTAGGATTGCTTTCAAAAATAAACATTTATTTCAAAATTAATGCTTACCATTAATGCTGTATCCTAAAAACTAAGATCTCTATCCTAGACACCAAGCGTGTTTAGGTGTTGTCTTAAGATTCCTTATGAGTTTACTGCATTGTTAAGTTGTGTACAATTTTTGTATAGTACCGTAATGGGCTTTATAGCGAATCCAAATCCTCGCTGATTCGCGAAATCACATGATACCCTTCAAGACTCACGCTTCGCCACTTCCAAGAGATCAAAACTCCAAAGATCCAAGGATCGTTTGACATAAGAATTTAAAAATTAAGCTGAATCAGAATTTCAAGAATCGCAAAATTTGACACTTTGAAATCCGGGATTAAATCAAAAATTTATCAATATAAATAAGAATTCCTATGTCTAAAGATCCTAAGATCCAAACTGGAAAATCCAAAAACCCAAAAAGATTTAAGGACCCTATTAATCCTTAAGATTTAAAGACCCGAAAATTTAACATCTTACATTCTAAATGCAACGCATTTGTAATGCGTTCGTACTTAATTAATTCGACGATCAAAATTATGTATACAAAACTGAGTTGCGCGTTATTTCTTATATCACCAAACACAATTCGACAGTTCTCACTCTCCAGCGTTGCGATAAAGAGTAAAATGATAGTACCGCTAAGTGATGATATCACATTTATGGTTCGGAGTATGCGCTATTGAGGACATATCCTTAAACAGCATCTTTCGTAGATTGTACCAGTTCATCAAATGACGTTTCCAGACATTGTCGTAGCTCTGCGTAACTTACTACTAAAACACTCTGCTCATCTCGAGACATGAGGCATATCTGTAATGGTACATTTTAAGATTACTTTATGTACACACATTCCGAAAGTGTTAAGAATCATTACCTTATCCTGTGAACCCGAATCGAGTTTATTCAAGCAAGATACAACATGCGCAAGATCCAGCCAAGGTCTTCCATCAGCTGTGACTTGATGAAATACATAGTCCCTAAACAATTTGAGCATATAACGATCGCCCGTCTCTGCCCACGTAGGTTCCATATTAAGCTCCGGCCTTTCGTTGATGGTTGCTAATTTGACCAGCAATTTAAATAATCGTCCGTTTTCTAGTTCCTTGGCAAGTTCGTTCTCCAGAACATCCAATCGTAACTGGGCGGCATCCAACTGTGTATAAAATCTTGCACCAATCATTGGCATGAGATCCGTGACACTCTTACGGGATTGATTCGACAGCAAGTACCTAAAAATGTGTCATACTATATTTAAAATATTTCTAATTTGTTACTGTAGAATGGATCACAATGAAATTAGAAATTATAATTTTCTTCTGCTCTGTCCATCAACACATTAGCATGTTTGTATAAACAAAACTCATACTAACTATAATAAATTTGAGATATACGTTGAAGATTCTTTTCGTGGATTACTAAAGCTTTACACTTAATAATTTTTAAATCAAGTAATTACGATTATCAATTGTCAGGGTTGCAAACTTACAGAATAAGATTTCGAAGGTCGGTGGAGTAGGAACGTGTAATCAGCTCGATGGAGGCTGACATATTGTCGCGATGGACGGCGATAAGACTTCGACATGCCAGTGCTAAGACTAGCTTGCCAAGTGCTACTAAATCTTCTTGTTGATAATGTGGGATGAGGGTAAGTGGATTTGTAGTGTTTCCATCGAAAGTGACCACATCTGGAATGGCGACACAACTCAAACGAAGTCGTGTCCGTGATGTAAGTAATACCTTGGTGGGATCTAAGCATCTGTATGCCAAACCTGTAAAACGTAGGTCAAGTTAATTAATTATTACAGAATTAAATTAGCAAGAGGAATTAAATAAAACGAAAATTTCAAAATTTGCGGATACGAAGTTACAAGTTATAAAATATTTATGGTTCTTTAAGGCAGAAAAAATAAGGATAACGAAATAGTATATACTAACCAGCGGCATGAATAACACGAAATGCGGCAGTGAGTTGAATGATGTAGCTCCAAATAACACTTTCTGGTAGCATGCTACTATGTTGCTGTCTTAGAATAGTGTTCTTGGTATGACTATAAGGCCGTGGTGCATTGGGATCCGACGAGAACGGATCGGTGTAACCGTTAAGCTCAGTTGAGGCAAAATGTTTATTCAATAATGTCTCCGAGGCAGGGTGATAATCGTATACAAAAACCATGGCTGGAAAAAAAATTAATTCGGCGAGAGTGCGATATGCATAAGTGATGACAAAAATAAATGAAAGTGCATCTGAAATACGGACAATGATCACCGAATGCCTTGGTGGTAAAAACTTCTCTCAGCTGAACTAGATTTGTATGTGACAATCGCTTCCACATGTCAACCAGTACCATAAACTTGGTGTTGGCGAGTCGAAAATCTACAAGCATCAAGTTCGAGCAAAATATAAAGTGCCAAGCTGATAATATTCTGTGATATTTATTAGTAAAATTCTTGAGTCAAAACTTAAACTCACCGTGAATACGACGTAAACAGTATCGAGTGCCAGTCTTGATACTGGTGGCCTTGTATGTGGAAGTTTGATATCCAAGAACCGTCGAAGCAGGTTTATGAATTGGCTCCAGAGGACATAGTTCGTGATAATTGTCAACTTCATTAGGTAAGTCAGGAAATCGTACGATATCGGGCTGTGCCAATGTCAATGCGTTCTTTTGCAGGATGTCCAGTCGCAAGTTTTCACTGACAAAGAAGCTGGGAGCAACCTGAGGGGGAGGTGTGGAGGGAGCAGAGGAATTATTAGAAGAAGGTGGTTTTGCCGTTTTCACAGGTTGTAGATGTGAAGGTGTACCCGGATAGACGTAACCAATCTGTCCCGTTGCTACGGGTCCAATCTAATATTAAAGATAAAAAAACAGTGCAAAATCTTCTTATTATATCTTCTCAGTTAAGTAGGTAAAACAGGCAATAAAGCAAGTCAAGACTTGGACTTACGGCTTCAGTGCCATCCTCAGATCCGACAACGTCGCTACTGGTATTCCCAAAATAGAAGTATGTTGTGCCACCTACATTTTCTTGCGAATGGGTGTAAGAGTTGTTAAAGAGATTCGGCGAACTACTATTGCTGCCCGTAAGGCCTCTTCCTGGCACAAATTCGGGACTGGCAGTTACCTTCTTTTGTGAGTCCAGAGAAAGGTTGGACAAATGCTTGGTCATTGAGTTTGTGCTCAAGCCTATGCCAGGACTTTGATGATTCTGTATAAGACGTATTTATACATATCCGATAATTTTATTTCCAAGATAATTTTATTTCCATTAATACAAAGAATTACCATGTAGGTAGCAAGCTTGGACTCCGATGGAACTCCATTTGTTTGAGGAGTGTATGCGACAAACAACGATGGGTCCATCGCTTCTTCAGCCACTGCATTTACCACTTTCGTACTTATCTTTTACCCTTACTCTCTATATTGTCCTTAACAAATTCACTATCCACTTACTTCTCTTCTTACTCACATTAACTTTTATAAATATTCTATCTTGACGTTTTCTTTTCTTTGCTTTGCTGCTGTAAATCGAGGTTCCAGCCTTCCGAGCCTGCAACATATTCTCAAACATTATGAATAAAAACTGAGTGAATTATATGAATATAAATAAATATATGCTTCTAAACATATATTAACATTCATTCAATAAATTCTTTGTCAGTCTAGACTCTCTTTGTCAAGCTTTATGTATATAATACATCACGTTCTTACGTTTATCTCACGAAAATGAATTCTCCCAAAGGATAAAAGATTCAACGGCTGCAAATCTAGGCAAAACAATGTATCTTGACAATAAATCGATCGTATATAAAGAAAATCTTCGCGATACTTAATTGGCACTTTTTTCTCCGAGGTCACGATAACGAAAAGACGAAACGAAGAAGAGTGAATCGCAAAAGAGGAGCGTTCAGGGGGATCAAGAGCGTACGCTATGGCACAACGAGATCGCCGACGCGACGACTTTCATGGCGAATGAAAATAGAGAAAAGAGAAGGAGCACCGAAGTCAGCAATGGCAGCTGATTTTGACAACAGGCCGACGCGACGGAAGGCGCGCGACGCGGGCAACGCGACGCTCCGCTCCGTTGATTCCGTTCGACTTGGCTCGATCCAAGGCGAGCCTAAGGAACGTTCGTCAACGATTGGAACGCGGGGACGTCGGGAATGTCGGGATACGACGGCGACCGCCGACATAACCCAACCGATTCGCGCTGTCACCGCGCGCCCGCGCCGCTCCGCTCGCCCATTAACCGCGTAGCGTCGCGTCGCGTCGCGTCGCGTCGCGTCACGTCGCGTCGCGGCGTCGCGCCGCCGTTTTTACTCGGCGCGCGGAAATTCCGCCGCGGCCACCTCGCCGCCGCGAATCAAATGAATAGACAGATGGACGAACCGTCGTTCTCTTTCCCCCCTCGGTCACTGTGCCCGATGACGCGCGATTCTTACAGCGAAGATCCAAGGAGCGTGGCGGTGCACCGTACAGTATTCACAGCATGCCTCCATTCAGCGGGCGATAAAGGAGAAAGCACACAGTCCACTCCATCTGCTCCGGCTGGCCGTGCTGCCGTATGTACGTGCGGGAATGAATACGTACGTGCGTGCGTGCGTGCGTGCGTGCGTTCGTGCATTCGTGTTTACGACGCGAGCTCTCGTTCTCTCCTCATTCTCTCCCCTATCGCAGGCTTCTTTCCTCTCCACTACTCGTGTGCGTGCCTATCACCACTACTAAGTATCCGGATCGCGACGCGGTCTCCTCTTCCTCCTCCTCTCGTTCCTCCTATCCCCCTTCATCACGCAACTCCATCGGTCGACGGTCGCCCCCCTTTTCGCGAAAGCGTGCGCTCCCGCCAGCCATCGCGGCCCCTTCGATCGCAGCTGTTCCGCGACCCGCGACCCGCGACGCGGCTCCACTTTGGAGTTCGGTTCGGATTATTCGGAGTTCAGTGTGTACTCGACACGGAGAAATGGCGGCCGTGTCAGGAAGTGTGGCGTACCGCGTACATGGATCATGCTCGTTGCTATGCAAATATTATCGATCATCGATACAATTTTTGTTGACATGGCATTTTCTAGCGAGAGACGGATGATTAATTTACTGGTAAACAAGGATGAAATGATTCATAAAATGAAATGATTAATTTATTAAAATGAATTAATAATGAGATTCATTGATTGATTCATTCATGAATTTTAACAAATGACTGCGTTACAGTGAGTAATTAAGGGAACTGATTTTGATGCGCTTACATTTGGATATGTTGTGGAGCATTAAATAATATTATCATATGTCCCTTCTTTAACACATTTCCTTTTCAGAAAATTTCTTTCCTTAACATTCTCATAACGTTTATAATTCTTTGAATGTCACAACGATCCTAAAGCACCGACGTAATAACAATAACTTTAATTCTGATCGTTATTGCCTATAATATAAATTGCAAAAAACTTAATTGCACTTTCTGTATCAGACTCTCTTAATATGAAGGTAATTTATATAATTTAACTTTGACTAAATTAAAAATTTGAATATAATATCTCGGTGATCGTTATATAATTAAACTGTCATTAATTCTATAATGCATTATCTCTATGAGTTATTATATCTTGATAAATTTGCTTCATTATTTTAATAGAAACAATCCTTATCCGTTTACAATGAAACATTTGATATTCAAAATTCTTTCAAAATTTCAAATTTACGTTGAATAATTTGACAAATTTATGTTCAATATATCTTTTTGTTGTAATTACTAATGAAATAATATAATTTTTGGCTCGTAGCCCCTTTTTTATTATACTAAATTTATTTATTTAATTGCTTATCTCAAAGTTTAGGAATCGAAATTAACCCCTAGGAATAAATTAAAAAATTTGACACCGTTATTAAGAATATGAAGTACTACAAAACTTTTAATTGTATAAGACATTTTTTTATACATATATTTCATAATTTTGCAAATATTAACTCAAAATAAAAAATCCATTATTTTTTAAATGTTTTGTTTCTAAACTTTGAAATAGTAGCAGATAATAAAATATGAATACTTTTTGATGCCCTGCAATTACAACATATTTAAAGTACATTAATTAAATGTACTTTACTTTCGATGACAGTCCTTTTGTGAGCAATTAATTTAATTGTCTTTTCTAAAGACACGACCATAAATCGATCTACCGAACATCTGTCTACGAAACATCAGGATAATAAGGAATAATAAAATAAGTGTTATATTATTATGAGTTAATCTAAATTTTAATCTATACTAATGATCGCGAACGGCCCAGAGAAAGGGGGGAGGGGGCATGCAAGTGCGACACATACATTTATTTCTCGAAAATATACATTATATAAAATAATCCAATTATACACTCACAAAAGAATGAGAAAAACATTAACTAATTGAAAACTTTAATTTTTTTAAATGCAATTATATGTATAGTATTGTTTTTTAAAATATTGCTTTCTCATATAACTCATTTTTAAAGCAAAAGGTCTATTCTTTTCAGCTATGCATCATTTATTTGTCGCCTCTTTTTCTCTTCATCTCGAAAAGAGAGAAAGAAAGCTACTTCTAAAAAGGGCATCAGATTTAGCTCTCCCGCCACGCACAATTTTTTTTCAAGCTGGAGTTTATTTAAAAAACGCCGAAATTTCCGAAACAATAGAGTGAGCATTGTTGTATTGTTACCACTTTTGAGAAAAATCTCTACTTGCGCCCATGTCAATTTTTTAGTTTTTTACGATCGGTACTCAATAGTGCGTTCTTATTTCAAAACCATCTTAATAAAATTAAAAAATATAAATATAATAATTAAATGTGATTGGCTTATGACCGTTTTATATAAGCATGATTGACTTATAATTATCTTAAGACATATTTAAGACGGTTTTAGATATAAGATAATCTATGATAAACTAGTATATAACTATAGTTTACATCTTAATAATTATAAGTTGAAGGATAAATTAATAAATACCTTGTCGATACATCTAGCCGTTCTCTCGAAAGGCATTCGCGTCTTTATTTCGTCTGATGGATGACAAAATAAAAAAATTTCTCAACAATTTATAGAAACTCAACCGCGATCATATTCGATCGTCTTATTTTTGTCAATATGCTTAATCATTTGGATTACCAACTGCAAAACTTATTATTACTAGATATTATTTTGCTTTTCTTGTCCATTTTCTACAAATTTCAATTATTTATTTAAAATATAACACTTTTAATTAATAGTTACGTAAAATATTTAATTATAATAATTAAGAAATTAGGTATGATTAAATATTACAATTAGCAATTTTTTTAACGCAGTCAGGCTAATCAGCCTAACGCGCATTTTTTTGTATGCTTGCAAGCGAAAGTCCGGGGTATTTGACCTGTAAATTCTAGTTTTGAAAATGATGTGGCAACCTTTTATTGAACCTTTTCGCAGATTTAACTGCACTTGACTGCACTGCAATGGCGCTTCCAATATAACGAAGCTTTATGACGTTCCATGTGCATGGAATTCAGATTGTCGTTGCGAAAAACATAAGAAATCAAGCTACAAATCAAGAGTTATCACGATGATCATTCCTGTGCGATGCTTCACCTGCGGAAAAGTCATTGGAAATAAATGGGAAGCATATCTGGGACTTCTTCAAGCGGAGTATACCGAAGGGTAAGAGCGTTTTGTTTTTATTTCTAACCTCGAAACTGAATCATCAATTGACGAGTGCCTTTTTTAATAATTAAGTCATCTTTTGTTTTATTTTAACGATAATAAACGAGTTTTTTAATTCATTAGCCGCGTTTAGCGGAATATTTATTTTGCGACTATATTTCTTTATACTATTTATACTTTTAAGTCTAGAGAAATTATTCTATCTCAGTGAAGAAACTTTTAATAGTTGCAAAATAAACATTCTACTGAATGCAGTCATTGGCTGCAGAACACGACAGTTTCGCAACCGTTTTATGATTGTCTGTTGAAAACTTCCAACAGTTACAAAATAAATGTTCTGCTGAATGCAGCTAATGATTAATTTATCGAATTAAGCACAAATGCAATTTTAATCTGTAAAAACAGTATTTATGTATAATGCAGTTGATCGATCAATAGATTTAAAAATTTGCCTATATATAGATAAAATATATTAAAACGACAAAAAGATAGGATTATAAAGATGATATGTATGTTACAGAGATGCTTTGGATGCGCTAGGTTTGAAAAGATACTGCTGTCGTAGGATGCTGCTTGGACATGTAGATTTAATTGAAAAATTACTTAACTATGCACCGCTAGAGAAATAAATTTTATTTGTTATGCCGACATTAATTGGATCTTTTTTGGAGCATTTACAAGATACCTGACTGTGTATATGTAACTATAATATATATTGAAAAAACAATTAAAGTTACTCTATTGTATAGTCTTAATATTTTATATTTTAATAATATAGCTTATAAGTTTACAAGGAAAAAAATAAAAAATGTTTTATTTGTAAAATGTTCAAATTATTTATCTTTTAATTGGTGATGATAACAAAACATAATTCTATTACATTGATATTTTATGTAAAATCTCATATTACAATATTACATCCATGATATTTCATGTAAGACAAAAAATGGAAAAATTATTTGAGGAATAAAGCTGTCTTTACAAAATGTAAAATCATTTATATTTTATATAACTTCAGCCAGTGCAATGCGTTACAAATAGCAAAAGTTTCATTTATATTGATACAAACTTTCATCCGCTAAAAGAGGAGAAACGGTACATTACATGTCTCCTATATAATCTATGATGTAAAAATACAAGATGAAACGTTTCCGCGAATGTAGAAGAGTGAATTTGAATCCAAATTTGGTTAACTGTTCTAAGTAAGCTACTGTTATTATATATGCAGGAAATTGCATTTGGATCCAAATTTGATTGGTTGTTTTCAATATGCTATCACTCTTATATGCAACGTTTTGCCTTGTCTTATTACATTATACATATATCAATTCGGAAAAGTATATTTTGATGTTAATTCTAAATGCAATGCAGGAAGGCTGTGTGATACACTTTGCTTGAGCAATATATTTTTTTTCACAGATAACACACATTCATTTTATGCAAACTCTGTAGTTTTTACGGTTCCAATTTTCATAAAAATATATTAATTTTTATATAATAATTTTGCAAAATACAAATTATTAAAATAACAAATATTAAAATATAAATTAATATAATATTAAATTGCAACATTTGAACGAAATTAATAAAATTTCTTATAGAAAGATATGGATAAAGTAGCATGTTTAAATTTTATTTAATAAATTTTATTAAATAAAATTTAAACATGCTACTTTATTCATATCTTTCTATAAGATTGTAAAAATAATTTATATAAATTGATAAATTAGCCTAAAACTTCTTTAATTACAATTTTGTATGCAGAACTTTTATGTAAAATTAAATAACAAAACATTCCAATAATATAACAATTATTTCCTACAGAAACTTCACGCATTCTTTAGGATACATTCGCACATTACGCTCACGATAATTCATTATTTTGCATTTTCTGTTAAATGAATACTGCTGTTGCCCCTAAATCTAAATCTGCTTTTAATTTCTGTCCTATAAAATATCCGTATGTTATTTTAAAAATTAGTCAAAAAATTTTATAAGTTTTTCTATTTATATAAGTATAGAAAAAAATATACTGATTTTCTATAAAAAGACCCTATTAAAATCAGCGTGGATCTAAAAAAAATTCATATTTATAAGAGTCTGAAATCTCAAAAATATATCAGAAAATTTGACCTATATACAATTTAAATACATTCGATTCTGTGAAATTCCAATAAAATCTACCTGCAAGTATATAATATATTTAACACCGTTAGTCATACCATGGATAGATCTAAATTTGATAGAAAATTTTGTTGTATATCATAGAAATATTTGTACTAGATAAAAAACGGAAAATGTTTTGTCTATCAAGCTTTGTACAATTTTACTATATCCATTATAGCACTACGTGATCCAAATATTAATGCCATCAGACCTATCACGCATATAATTATATTCTTCAAGGCTACCCAGTTTCCCGGTCCGAAGCCGACATCCCAGTAAGTTACGGTCTCAATAAAGACCGGAATAAGAAGGCCCAAAATGGAGAAACAAAATGCACCAATTAGGCCGATAAACGGTTCGATTGTCGGCACGGCCACAGCAAGGAGAACTGTATGAATAGTTATTCCATAATACATCATCAATTTTGTACTTAAAAGATATTTTTAGAATGTATATAAGATCTGAATACACACATACCTGCGCCTATTACTAGCACCGTCCTTACGAAATAATTGGCTAAAAGCGACTTCTTCTTAAAACGATGTTTTACACCGTTCCATGCAATATCGAGGCACACGTAGAATTGTAAACCAAAAGTACAAAAGACGGCTAAGGCAATCAATATCTTCACAACTTGTGCCGCTCTGTAAAGTAGTTACCGATAGAGATGTAGAAAATCAAATTGAATGATATATGCTATTATAAGACTAAAAGTTTTACAATTCTGTCAAATTAAACTCTTACATTTCTTCTGTTGGTAGATTTAGAGTGATGCTACCCAGCGTCTCATCCTGATACTTAGCATATCCGAGAAACCCAAGAAAAATATATACAAGCGTAACACCAGACATTCCTTTGTTGAGAACTCCGCAAATTCCTACAAAGTGTTGCGGCGTCTTCATGCTGTTCTCCAGAGGCATCACTACGCCAATCGCTTCCATAGCAAAGATAGTGATGCTGAAAAACTGCGGGAAGCTTTCGATTGTAGCTACTAAAGGCACTGAGGACAATGGCGGCAAATCCCAAACGAGATAATAAAATGTTATTCCCAATCCTGTTCCCATAAAAATGTTCGCCACCATCGAAACTGGCGCGAGATACTTCAAGTCGGGTATCCAACTAAGAAGGATCAGCGGTACCAGCAAATAAGCAGTGATCAAACGAATGTTGTATTCGCCAACATTAACATCTTGATAATGCTCGATAATCTGTTTAATATTAGCGGCCACGATTACTGCATACACACTGCAGGTACCGTAATATGTAGTAAATAAACTAATCTGTATGAGATATCTATAAACAAACGAGAAATTCGCTAATTAAAAAAATTGCTAAAGAATTAATCATATGTTCGAAAAACAAAGTTAATAACCTGGAAGGTTTCGCGAACTTTCTCGCCCATTGCGGTCCGATACTAAAAGCTGTTTCGGCAACTTCAGCAAATCCCATTTCCGCTTTTCGAGTTTTGTAATAGAGCACATGCGCACATTTGACCTGAAAATGAGACGTTAATCAATCCTAGCTTATGAAAGATGAAATCAAGTTATCTATAGTGATAATTACACGACTAAATATGAATCTTTATCTCTAGAAACTCACTAAAATATATGCGCAATGCGTGCATACGAATGCAACAAGTATCGTGGCAAAGATACCTAAAAGTAGTCCAGCACTCTTAAAAGCTATGGGCATAGCTAGTATTCCAGTGCCAAGAGAAGCTTTTAATAAGTGCGTTAACGTGTCGCAATCCCTGAAAATATCATAATATAATTGTTCACACATTAATCACATCAATCCAAATCATTAAAAATTAACAACTAAAATAAAAATATATAGTATATATCACAAAATTCGCTTTATAAATATAAAAGAGTACATAAAAACAAAGATAAAACTAAATTTATGTGTATATGCGTGTGTATTACGAGATTATTATTAAAAGAATGACGTTGATTCTTACGTTGTCGGATTATCGACTTTGCGTTCCGCAAAGGGATCGAAACTCTTCTTATCGCCCAGTGTGACTTCAACATCACGTGGAGCAACTTGTACTATATATCTGAGAGTTAAATGAATACAAAACTTTTAGCAATTCGCATTTCGTACGTTTGCGCATTATAAATCACATTTTGTTCTCTCGATTAATATTTTCAATAAAATTAATCGGAGTCTTACTTAGCAGACAGAACGCCATCCTTAAGATTGGATCCATCTTGGGGGAGGAAGGTATCCAACTCTGTCGGTGGCTTCTCGTTTGCGTTGGTCTATGTTAAAAAGATACAATGAAGTGTTTATTGTAATGACATGAGATGAGATGACATCAATAGCGTGAATGAGTTGCGCAAGATAATTATGATGCAAATAAAGATGTGAATAAATTATAAATATATGCAATAACAGAATTATATTGCGAAATGGATGCTTACCGTAGACATGTTGTTGATGTATTATTTGCGCGTCACCTGAAATATGAACAACAAAACAATCAATATTTTGATTATATTGTTTTGTCAAAATTTAAAACGCAAATTTATAAGTACGTTATTATAACACAAATTTTATTTATATACTTCATCATTTTACATTATTATTATACATTATATTGACGTTATTGCGCATCTTTAAAATATTACGGTTTCAGTAAAGTGACAGATTCCTCTCGATATTTGTATAGATTAAGTTCATTATACGTATATTCTTATCTTTGAACACACCTTGAACTTTGAAACGTCTGTGATGTAAAAAAACAGCACATATAAGATAACTCCTGCTTACAATCGACAGTGTCGTTATTTTCGCTTATGACAAGTGAATAGATGTGCAAATTTCTTACGCAAAATTGTTACGGTTCACTTCACGCGTTTTTACTGGCTATACATGGATTTGTCGCGCTACTGTAAAAGGACATTATGATTCACTTAACATTATTCTACCTTTTTGTTATCGTCATCATTATTATAGTCATGATCTTCAATTTAAGATAAATCGAAGAAATGAAAAACTTAATGTGTGTACGCACGCGAACAGAAACGCCTACTAATCTGAACTTGCCGAAATATTAGAACATATTCAAGATGCATTTCTCATTGAATATTCTCATTGAATCATGAATATGCGTCATAACTCACAACAGACAATTATTCGAAAAATGATAAAAATATAAATTAATATTGTTAATATTAATGTTAATATAGTACAATAATGTTAATATTAATATCAATATTAATGGTAATATTAATATATTACCATTAATATTGATATTAATATTAACATTATTGTACTATATTATATAATAATATGATAATTATTAATGTATTAATAATATTAGTATTAATAAATTAATAATTGTTATTATAATTAGAAAAGTAACTTTTATATTACTTTTTTTACGATAAGGAAAATGTAATTATTTTTAATTATTTTAATTAATTATTTTTAATTATTTCGTCATTTTTTTTATTACTTTTATATCATACTTTTATACAAGGGTATACCAAATTAAAATTTTTTTTAGGAGAAATGGATAAACTGGATAAGAAAAAAATCTTTGTAGAGATTTGTTTATTTTTTGCTATTTGTAGAAAATCGCAAAAAATAAAAATTTTTTATAAATTTTTTGCTCTAATTTTGCATGATTGTAAAAGCTCAACATTTTAACAATGCCTTTATTTAAAAAATGACAACATAAATAAATAAATCTAAACAATTTTAAGTAAAATGTGAAATCTTTCTTACGCTATTCTTTTGAATAAAATATTGTTTTAAAAGAAAGTTTTTATTTTTCGTTTATTTATTATTTATATATAACTTACGCATATTGTCACTTCTTTAATGAAAGTATTGTTCAAAATGTAGGCACATGCAAAATTTTGAATTAAAAATTTTTTGTTTATATTAATATTATTCATACTAATATTGATAATATACTAATATCATTTTTACTCTTAATATTGTATTATATTGATATTATTAATATTAATTTACGTTATCGTTTTTCGAATAATTATCAGTTATAATGTATGAATGTGTACACTAGAAATAAAGAACTAATAAGAAATACACACACTAGAAATAAGAAATAATGCCATAAACACATAAACATGAAAAGAAATGCAAGAAAATTTAAAATAGTGATTAGATTCCGTGTAAAATTTTTGGCTTTTTCACGTGTTGAGAATCATATTAGAATGTCAAGCACGATTAGATACTTAAATTGCGTTGTGTTCGCCGCAATTCAATTATGTTAAACGAGAATGTATTGTACATGTGATACGAAAGAGCGTTAACTTTACCACTTCCGAGTTCGTGAACTCGACTTTGTTTGGATAAAGTAAACAATTGCACATATGTGCAGACATTGATAAAATGCGATAATCTGATACTTTAATTATTAGAAGGGGCAAAGGGCAGATACAACGAAGAAGTTACACGTTTGGTGTTTTCAGAGAAGAACTCTTCAACGTATCACATCTTGAAAACTCTGTCGAATAATAGTATTTTAAAAATTGACGTGAACATTCTTGAAATTTTTCTACAAGCAAGCCGTTTTGTTTTTTTATTATATTTCGTCGTTATATTTACTCTATGCTTTCCTGCTATTTTAATAGATAAAAGATTGGTATTTTCAAGGAATATAATGAACATAGATAATGCATACAAGATCTAAAAGAAATACAATGAGAATTCATAGCAGAGTGCAAATTTTCTATGTGTTAAAATAAGCTAATGACTTTTTTTCGCGCTGAAATCACATTTTAGCAAATAAGCTGACGTTTGTCGTCATTTTGAATTATGTCATTGTAATAAATGAATGATATATATACATAATTATGAGGAAAACATGAAAATACAAGGAGACACGATGATCGTTGCCGGCGATATACTACTTGTTTTCACGAAAGTATTGTATTTATATTTCACGTGAATATATTTTTAGCGAAAATAACAAAAAATAAATGATCGAACGGACGGATGAAACGGATGATCCATCTATTTGATCTTTGTTTCAGTGATAATTTAAGATCGAGTATATACTTTAAAGCACACAAAAGTTTGCCAAACATTATCATAAGTGATAATCTGTTCTCACTATTTATTATCGATGTTATTACGGTCTGAACATAATTGGCTGTGACGGAACTTTTACACTAAATAGCATTTAAACCCACGAGATAATCAAATGAATGAATTGGAGATCGATGTACAAAAAAAAGTCCTTGATCCCCCACGACGGAATAGAAAGCTTCAGGTTATAGAACAAGGTCTATGATCTAATCTGTTGTATGTGATCGACTCGAAATTAAACAACAGCCGTTTGTCTTATTTATCCCACAATGATATCGAAAGACTTTATTACGCGGATAACCTAATGAAGAAAAAGATGAATTACGAGAGATAAACTCAGATAAACTCAAGTTACCGTAATAAGCTTGAGCAATTAATGTCATAGTTGATTAACGTCTTAGTTGATTCTTTTACTCATCTGACAATTGCTAGGTCGGTCATTAAACTTAGAACTTAATTCCCTATTAATTGCGATTAATCTTATGCCTAAAACATAATATCAGAACTGATCTTGACTTCCTTCCAAGATAATCAGACAGCAAAATACGTTTCATGTATTATATATAAAATCAAATAGATTTAACCGCATGTGACGCTAATCATCTCGTCGCCAAATTCTGAAAAAATTAATTTTAAATGCGCAAAGAAGAGGGAAGACTTTTCGAAATTACAAGAGCATCTTTTGTATTTTGTCCCTAAACGTGTTCACCGATCACGCGAGAAATATGATAATCATTTGCGCAAATCGCAAAAAGAAAACGAAGTCTCGTGTGCTTAACACGTGAATACTAATGTTACGTAACGTTGGTTTGGTAAAATAAAACAGCGAATACGATATTGAACATTTACGTTTTTAAATAAATTTATATAATGAATAAAATAATTGTATTTTAAACAATTAAAAATAAAAACAGATAAAACGGCATTTCTATAACATAAATTTCCCTTGAAAATAAATTTCTACTTGAAAGCGTAAAAAATAAGCACATAATATCACACGTTAAGGAACTGATTGATAACCCAACAGTACCGCATCAAATTGCAAATAATGTCGTTGAAGAAATGCAAGTTGATATGGTGACTATCTTATCAGAAGTTACCACTTGAAGGGTTGCGTTCTCCATAACTGAAAACTTTTGATTTTATTATACTCGGGTCAAAGATAAACGGTTCATAAATCGTCGAATTAAGTGTGGAAAACAAGGCGGACGCTGCAGTTATGTCGATGAAATAACACAGATCAGTATTGAAATTGCATAAACTATACATTATTTGTCCTCAAATGACTGTGTGAGAGAGAGAGAGAGAGAGAGAGAGAGAGAGAATTTACAATTAATAACTAATATTTATCCCAATATTTTCTCATAATGGACAGATGTGATCAAATGTTTATGTGATCAAATAGCGAATTTGATTGGATGCACTCGGTGTGCACTGGTGCACATTAAAACCATTGCACAGATTGATATAAAAATGTGTGTTTAATATAAATACAAAAATGAATTAAATTATGAAATCCTCAATATATTTTATTGTGCTGTTAAAGTAAAATCTATATTTTATAATTTGAAATATTTGCACGCGACTTTAATACACACTGGTACGCACTAGAGCATAATTCCAACCGAATTCGTTATTATATAATAGCTAGTAATAGTCGTTAGGGAGTTTTTGCAATAACGTGATTCAAATATGGTAAACGCTAAAGTCATGTTATCTTTTTCTTAATTAGTTGTTAAGAAGAAGATAATCTGACTTTAACATTCATCGTATCTGGATAAACGGTATTGAAAATATGCAAAAACTTCCTATTTTATTTCCATTAAAATTATAAAAGTTCAAACAATAAAACATTTAAGAAAATCGCGAGAAATTTCAGGATAGGCAATATTGAAATGATATGAGATACTTAGGGGGCTAAAGATACCTGTAGGAAGTCGCTAAATATAATATATTCGATGAATGCCGACTTGGCATTTATAGGACAAATCATACACGCAAAAACTTTTCGCTATTGGACTTAACTTCCTAGAATGAATGTCCAAGTGTATCTTCCTACAAAAACGTAATATCAATTTTGAAATTGCCATTTCAGATGTTACAAATCAGCAATTTTCTTTGAATCAGTCATTGTGAATGGTCTACATCACGTTGGCGTGATATTTCACACGTTAAAGAATGTGTTAACGTATTATAATTGCAAAATATTGGCATCCGTATTCGAGAAGTATACCCAATTCGAAAAGATTTACATTTTGAGCAATTCTGAGAGAATCTGATGATAAACATCATCCTTCGTAGAAGCGTGATATACTACGAATTTTAATCGTAGAATCCATAACTGGTTTATTACTCGATTCCGAAAGCCGCTACCTGCCTCAAAAGTCAACTTATCTTCCCTTCCCGTCTGTACATTCGATACGTCTATAGTCTCACACCTGTGTCAGCTTATTGCGTTTCGATAAATTTGCGCAGCGATAACGCCGTCTTTTCTATGACTATATCGTGGAAGAAATACGCGCGAGCGGCTGCCGGCGACCGTCCGAAACATCAGTACGCCGTTACATCATGCAAATGTACTGGTATAATGATAAAGACGCCATGGCCATAGAAGTTGCGAACATGACCATAGAAGTACTTTATGTGGTTTCTTTCACGAGCAGCTGCTACGTTCAAGGAAATATTATACTCGTACGCGTGACTCATCTTAGTGACATCGGGAAATACTTGAGATATAGGCAAATTGATGATCTTCTATTTAATTGTGATATTGCGTAACGATAATGTTAAAAATGATTATAGCATTACAGTAATAATGATTTATAACACTATATATTGTGCACTAACAATAACATATAATACTATATATTATACAACATATTCCATAAACTTGCAGACTTGAACAAATATGAGAAACGGAAAATAATTTTTATTTTAACAAAAATATTTAACTTAATTTTTATAATTATTCATTTTCGTAACTACATTTTTATTTTTCTTAATTTTGTGTGTATGTATCCATATATACACTCGCACACATACATATTTTTTATCTATAAGAAAAAATAAAAATAGAATAGAATAAAATTTCTATTTCCTTATAGATAAGAAATATGTATGTGTGAGTGTATATATATATATATATATATATATATATATATATACACATTTAATATATATTAATTTTGTATATATATATATAT
Source organism: Acromyrmex echinatior (assembly GCF_024713525.1). Taxonomy (NCBI): domain Eukaryota; kingdom Metazoa; phylum Arthropoda; class Insecta; order Hymenoptera; family Formicidae; genus Acromyrmex; species Acromyrmex echinatior. The sequence goes on along the minus strand of NC_141862.1, from coordinate 6,944,179 downwards.
ATATATATATATATATATATATAGGTCCCTTAATTATGCTTGCTTTACGCAACTACTATATCTTTTTTTAATGTGACATACTTTACTTTTTTTGTCCTGAAATCCTAATATTCCACAAATTTATCACAGTTAAGATCTCATGCGCATGAATGATGATCCGAAAATATCGACGCGGGAAAGACCCAGGATACAGACAAAGTTCTCGTGGCACAACCTACAGGCAGAAATCGAAGAATCGATCGAAAGAACGTGACGCTCACCTGCCAAGTAGTTCGCCGATGATAGTTTCTACGTGTTGCGAATGCCTAAGAATCAAGCCCGTCTCGCCGGCGGTTACCTCATTCCTGAGTACAGGATCGTCTGATGGGCGCGAGTTTCGGAGCGCGCTGTTCTCATACGGTACTTATATAGTTCCACGAATCGTTCAAAAGACCGCGGCCGACTGCCGCCGCGACTTCATTACTTGGCTACTTTCCACCGCCACACCGCCTCCTTCACCACCGTGTCTTCGCCACCGCCGCCATCGCCATCTTCCGAGGCTTTATGGCAGAGGTCGTCGTTCGGCCACCGTTATCGATTCCCGCCGATCGGCCTTTGGAACTTCGCGAGCGGCGCAAATCCGAGGTTTACACAAAACCACTGTTACCTGCAAAATTATGATCCTCAGTCTCTCGAGTATCTCGAGTAGTACACTATATTTTTTATAATCGCGCTATATTTTTATAGGACCTTTCAGGAAATATCAAGTCTTCTATTTCATCTAATCGTCAAAACGATTTGCACTGAGAAAAAAATGTGTACTAAATTTTAATAAATATTTATTTGAATAGTATCAACTAAACGTTTACAGTAAACTAAACTTACAGTAACTATTTACTCAATAAAAAGAGGATAGTTAAGTCAAATTAATGGTTTTTGTATCTAAATATAAATATATCTTTATATTTATTAAATATTTAGATATTATTAGTTATTATATATTAAGTACTATTCAAACAAATGACTTATTAAAAGTACATTTAGTACATTTTTTTCAGAGTATCGTTTCGTTGTATATGGAACTAAACGAGACAACTTGAAAAAAAAGAAAAAAAAAAAAGTGAACTTGTAGCTTCCACATCGTCCCTCACCTAAATCCGTATCGTGTGACGCGCCAGAAATGGCGGGCGCGTGAAGACGTCTAACAATAAGTCTGGCCTGCACGTGGCTCGCTGACTTCTCGATTTGAATGCACCCGGCGCATGATGAAATTCGGCAAGCCTATGTCACGTTCGCCATTGTGACGTACTGTTATCCGTGATGACGTCAACAACGTATACCGCGCGCGTTCATTATCGCGTGTGCAACACGAGCGCGTGGGATTCATGATTCTTGCTATTACCGTCAATATAAATATTGTATAATCAACGTCCATACATAGACTGTTCAGAATGAGCGCGTAGTGCTGATTAGATATAATTCTCCTTGAAGAAACTCGCATAGTTATAGTATTACCTGCAAAAAAAATATTCTTAAATACATATTTAATAGAAAATTATTCCGAAACGTTTCACACAATGAACGCTTTGTAATTTTATCAGAAACTCATAATCAAATGTTTTAATTTCGATTATTTAAGGTCACAGAATAGGCCAATTACATACTTTAGTTCAACTTCATAGCCGTCTAGAATGTTAATTTGTCTTCACTTAGTAAGGCGATGGCGGGACCGTAATTTTGTCCAATCGAACATTGATCGTACGAATAATTGGTCGGATGGATATTATAGGCAAGGTCACGAAAAAGGCAGGCATTAACTTGTGTATAAACGATAAAGACAGTCAAAATGATCCACAAATTAGAGGTTTCACATGAGAACGCCAACCATGTCTGAAATTAAATATCCGGAATATCATACCAGTAATATGATAAGAGCGCATGCAACAGTTTGCTGCTGTGTCAGAAAAATTATATAAAAATGATAACTCTATTGCTCGTATTCTGTTCTACATTTTCGTCAACAATTTTATTAATTGTAATTGAAAATTAACGTAATTAAATATGTATAATAATACATTTTAAATATAAGATATCTTTGAGAGATCCTATTTAAAATTAGAAGAAATTAATTAAGTATCCACATAAAGATTTTGCAAGAATAAATAGAAATTATACTGAATTAAAAGTAGTAGTTAAAATCTTTCAAAACGTAAGTATATAAATGTAGCTTGAGAGCTCTAAAAATATACAAAACGTAACCCTAATATTTACTTTAAATTCCACTGAAGTTACGTCATTCTTCTAAATCCACGAATTGCTATCTGCAGTAAACAGTAATGAATTATTAATTAAATCAATTGTATTATAAATATGCTTATTTTTTTGTTCGTTCTTCTGTCAATCATTTCATTTAAAAGACCTATTTGAAGCTTGAACTTTGATAGACGAAACAGTGTCAAGTCATTGACACGTCAGTGGCAAGCGTAGCTGTCAACATTGTCAATAATCTCTCGATCAATCATGTTTCAAAATTTTCTCACTATTTAAAATTTATCTCCAGTGAAGTTTCCACATATTAGCATTACAGTATTCAATTTCAAAGATAGTTCATTTAATGAAAAAATTTATTATGCAATCAAGTTAAAATTAACCAACCAACCATCGTTCAACAAGAGCAACTTACTTATGTAATATTGAAAAATATTTAATCAACAATGTTAACTGGAAAGAACCAAACGCTCGTGTATGAGCAAACCTCCCCGAGTGTATGCAAGGAGCATTACCTACTTTTGTTGGAATTATACGTTAAACAGGCGTCAGGCGACCGCCTAACCAAGTTGAATCAGATGTTTTTCGTACCTACCAGCGTCCATTTTGGATTCCTCGATTTCGTAAATGAGAATGATCTAGTGATCACTCCGGTAGATCCTCTTTTCCAACCGCAGGTAGGCATCATTAATGAAGTTGAAGTGTTTAATGTTGGAAAATCAGTACTGTTCGCTATCAATTCTGAGGCGGCTATGAACCGCGCTGCAAAAATGATCCTAAAATTGACGGTGAAGAAGCAGATGCCAGACGCCATCAAACCGGATGTCTTAGTAGGAACTGGCGAGCTGGATTTGTCCGGCCAGTATGCGGCTTTGCGAATAGAGATGATACAGGACTGGAAAAATAATGTTACAACATCCAAAGAGTTTGAGGATCAAGTGCCATTGCTTTATAATGGTAACTTGTCGGGCAATCTGGATATTTTTGTAAGAATCTCTGGTCTCGGACAGATGATTGTCACAGAATTTGACGCACCAATCGCACAAGATCCTGCAACATTTATTTTCGGCGCTGGAGAAGCTGATCAGATTTTATTGTACAAATGTCGTGAAGTGGACTCTCGTATTCTTGATATTTTCGAAAATTTCTGCGAAGATCTTCAAAGACCGATAACTTGTCCTGTGTGCATACCAGAGAAGTATCCTTGTATACCGTGTGGGAAATTAGAAGCTGTTGAAAAGAGGAGTGAGAAAATGAGAAAAAAAAGAATCGATGGGATGGTTGAAAGAAAATTAAAGGATATAGTATGTACTTAGAAAATTAAGAAATAATTCCTCGATTAGACATCTAAGCTCAGTTCTGATTTTTCAGTCATCAAAAGGCTCTGTTCAATATCGTGATTCATTTCAGCCTTGCGGCAAGCCGATAGTTCTTAAAGTATCCGGTCTCTTCGGCAATGGTGACGATCCTGAGAGAAAGAAACCTACAGTAACAGTTGCCGCAGAGTCTATTGCAAAACCAGGCGAGCCATCTGATCCTGACCATGATATTTTTGTCTTGAGAATCGGTAAGAAGGGCCTCGTTGGAGTTGGCGAGAAATCTGACATACAGCTAGAGATGAAAACCCCGAAAGGACCTGACAGAAGGCCCCCGATTAGATACGAGACCAGAGATGTGCAGACAGAGGAAAAGAAAAAAGCATTGCCGAAAGAAAAAAGAGCACTGCCGAAAGAGGTTAAGAAGAAGATTAAGAAGAAAAAATGAAACGCTTCTTTATTTAAATTCAAGAGTCAAGTTTTTATAAGCGTAATATTCTAAGCACAAATCTAAGGAATTAATTTTGTAGCGATATCTTTTCTTATTGTCAATTTTCGATTTTAATACATTTGTTTGTTGATACAACTGTTGTGTAATAAACATGTATTTACATTTAAATTTTTTAGATTTTTTCTTTTATTAAATTTTTTATTATTTAAATTTTTATTTTTTATTATTTATATTTTTATTTAAATTTGTTATTTAATTACTTATTTAATTATGTAATTATTTTTAAATTTAATTTAATTTAATTTTTTATTTAATTATTTTTTAATTATTATTTTATTATTTAATTATTTATTAAATTTTTTCTTTTACTAAACATTGCCAAAAAAAAAATATCATTGCAGATATAAATAAGATAAAAATGATATAAATCGAAATAAATTTGATGAAATTTGAAATCGAATTAAATAAATTGTTTTACTTTTGCGCGTTATATTCTCCTAATATCGAGAACTTAGCTTTAAAACTTCGAACTAGTAATTTACTTCAGTAACTTGTATAATTGTCAACCTAAATTATTTTGTATCCTCAATGACATTCAAAATTAATTAGAGTAAACATAAATAATAATTAAATAAAAATTGCTAAAGTATGTTCTATAATTAACGAAAATTCAATTTATTGTATTTTCATTAAAAAGACGAGTAAACATAAAATAAAAATTTTAAAAATAGTATAAATAATTTGTTTTATATTCATTGCAATCTCTTACATAGAAATATATGGCAGAAAAAGAAACTAATGGAAGGGGAACTATTGATTTTGATAGAATTATTAGTCGATACAGTGAATATTTCTACAATACGGGCGATCTACGATGAAATATTGTTGGCAAAAACATGCGTCTCATTTCAAGTAAAAACTTTATATTTATTAATTCGTTTATTAATTCACTAATATTGTAAAAATAATTATAGATATTGAACTTGCCTCCTATCAATATTTATCAAGAATCGCCAACAGAAGCTTGTGCCTGTACGCAGAATGGTCCGCAAGTCTTTAAAAAGGGCAAATCCTGTTTATTTGCTCTTTCAGACAATGTCCTACAGAAACCATTGTGCAACTTTCCCATAACAATGTCCGTTTACAAAGAACTACCGCCAGGAGTTTTGCCGGACGTGATGTTAATTGGTCTGTGAATTTTTACTTGCTCTGCTTTACTACTTTTCTTTAATATCCTTACATTCGAATCAAGGAATTGAAATTTCATCCAAATAAAGACATATATATATATATATATTCTTTGACACAGGCACTCACCAGATTCAACTTCATGGCCTTATGAACTCTCTGCTGACCATGTACACTTCTCAGCACAGTAATCCGTGCAGAACGATAAAGAACGCTTTTAAAATTACCACAGCGACAGGACAACATATAGGCGAAGTCACAGTTTTCATCCGTGCTTCGTGTTTCGGCAAGAAGATCGTGACGCAATTTCAGCTTCCTCGCAACAAGGAACCCTACCTTTTCAAAGGTGTGGACGATAGTCCTGTCTATCAATGTAAGAGAGTCGTTTCCGCTTCCGATAGACGACAGATACAATGCGTGTGTTCTCCCAAGTCTGGCAACGGCAGCGGAGAAGCTGCAAGGATTCGCTATTTTAGTGCCGATGAACGTCGGCGAAAAGAACGGCTGGAGAATATCAAGAAAGATAAATGTCTTCCATTTTGTCACGGTACACAAGATATCGTCAAGAGCAAAGAAACCGTTATAAAATGTGGTTGCATTATTAAAGAAGAACGGACTTGTAATTGTGTCCGGTCAAATATCAAATATTCAACATGAGTAGAGGACAGTGCAGAATTAACGTTCCTAAAAATGGATAAAAAATTCAAAAATCAAGACAGCAAAAGCTTTCAGCTAATCAATAATTATCGCATCGTTTCGATCCTCATCTATTAACATTGAGTACGTTCGCTCCTGCGTATTTAAATCTCCGTTTATTCCTGTCTAATATCGCGGAGGGCGCCGTGATGAAACCAAAGGGATGCGACTACAGGAGGAAGGGAGGCCCGGTCGACGACACCACCGCTCGCATCCCCGCCAACCCCTTACCACCCTGCGGGGTGCTAGGCCGATATTGTCGCGTCTGCGCGATGAACAACGTGTAAGACAGTCGGGCTAAACGGCTCCATGACAAAGATGTGCCGTCGCGGCGTCGTGCGGCGTCGGGACGCGTGTTAACCCCTCGCCGATCTCGGTGGAGACGCCTGACCGAGGTGTTGATGGCACCCCGGCGACAACCTAGATGCTCACGGACATCTTCGCGCGATCATGAACAGCTCGCCGCAGAACACGAACACCACCGGCACCGGACAACGGCGGACAGCCGGTGTCGATAACAGCGACGAGGAGGAATGGAGCGGCGTCGTCGAATGTGTAATTACCTTGCTTTTGTCTGCTTTCCCTCACACCTCGCGGTTATCCAACAACACCGAAAAGAAAATGGAGGAATTGTTAATTGTACTAGTATCATCGACCTGATCCGTTCATTTAATTTTTAAATTGACCCTTCCATTACCATTTTTAGAGATCGCACAATTTTTGTTTCAATCATCAAATATGACGATACTTCTTATACTTCTTTTCATTTAGCCAATAAGTTATAAAGATGTATAAAATAGACTTAAATGTATTATAATCTTACAGATAAGCATTTCTTTTCTTCTCAGGCTGTTCTCGAGAGAACCAAGTCTGATAGAGTTGCGCGTGCTGATGAAGATAGACGTCGCCGGACGATCATTGTCGAGAAGAAGAACGGCACGTATGGTTTCACATTACAGGTGATGCTGATTTGTTACTTTACTCGGATAATAAACATGATATCTCGACCTCGATCTTTCTAATGGAGTCTACGACTGCTCGTATTCTATTCTATTAAAATATGGATTAAAATCTGAAAAACTAAAAAAAAAATTATATTTTATTTATCAATATTTTACGTATTTTAATTGTATTTTATTTACAAATGCCTTTCGAGTGTCTCAACATATATGTGTGTGTATATATATATATATATATATATATATATATATATATTAGATGTTGGAATTAATTCGTAGCGTTTTACAAGTGATGGGAAGTACTTTCATTAATGTATTTTTTAATGCTCATGTGAAATAAATAACATTCTTTCATTAAAAACGCTACGAATTAATTCCAACACCTAATATATATATATATATATATATATATAAAATAATTAAATCTTGATCGATTTCACAGAGCTACGGAATACATTACAAGAGAGAACAGGAAATAGAAATGGTAACTTACGTGGATTACGTGGAATATGATGGACCTGCATTCAAAGCTGGTATGCGAGAAGGTGACGTAATACTATCTATAAATGGCCATGAGATGGACAGAGCCGATCACAAGACGCTAGTGAACTTTATCAAGAACTGTGATACCAGAATGCGAATGGTCGTATCCTTCGAAGATTGCGTTAGAAAAGTGAGCGAAAGCCCGATTGTCGTTGACAGTTTTCATAATCTTGCAATTTTAACGCGATCCTTTTTAATCCGACAACAATGTAACTGAATTTTGATAAATTAAATGTACTGACGATTCCAGGTGGAATTACATATGCGTTACATCGAGTTACAACGCGCTCTTCAATCTCGTCTGAGCGAATTGGAGAGACTATGCGAAAGAGAACGGTCTATTCTAATGGGACGATGGAAAACTCATTCACTGCCAGCGCGCAAAAGAACGCCTAACAGCATCGGCACTAATCCCAATCAACCATCGCCCTCTTCTAGCTTCAACTCTTCCACGATTCAATGCTGCCGGCCAGCAACCTCCACCGAACATCTTCTTCTTTATAACGTAATAGCCGCTATCTATATTTATCTGTAATAAGAATTAAAATATCGATACACATACAGTAAAGTTTATAAACATTCTGTAATAATTTTCGTAATTCCAAATCAAACAACGATAAGATTTTATAATTTCTTCATTATCGCTATTTAAATAATCAAACTTTTTTCAGTTTGCGGATGGGCGATCATGTCTTATACCACGTAGCGCCGCTTGCCTCGTAACAGTAGGACCGCCTCGTTCTCGTAGCGATCATCATCACTTCCTCTCGAAGATGTCGAGCGAATCTGCGATGACTTCCTTGCGTCACAGTTACCACCAGTCAAATGGTATGATGGGTACACCTGCGAAGAGCAAATCTCACAAGCAGTCCTGCCAGCAGCAACAACAGCAATCATCCACTGCTGGTGAAGGACAATCACTCCATTCGACTCCGCAAAATAATCTCTGCGTCGCTTGCATCTCCAGCGCAAATCGTCGCCGAGAGCAATCTGACAGTGTCAGTCTAGATGCTTATGATCTTGCCAGCCCCTGTTGTGATCCAAATTGCGTTCCTAGTCGTCGACGTCGCGAGAAACAACGACGTGCTCGCAATGAACAGGCTCTCCATCAACAGCAGCAGCAGCAGCAGCAGCAACAGCAGCAGCAACAACAGCAGGCTAATATGCAGCATCACCATGTTCAAGGACAACGAGACCAACAGTCGCAGCAACAATCGCAGCCTAATACTCATAGTTGCTCTCGCACATCCGGTCATAGTCTTCATTCAATTACCAGTAGCGACGTCTCAACAGCCGATAGCGTCGCCTCCTGCTCCACTAGCCTCAGTACTGACACTCTGTACTGGGATCCGAGTGTGCACCAGCGACCACCGCCATGCCTTCAGTACGCTAAGCCTAAATCTTGGGATAATCTGACCACCAAAGCCTTCGGAGGTTACGGCTTTGGTTACGGTTATCTGGATACTGTAACCATCAAGACTCATAGCGCGGAGCGTCCTGGTAAAGGGTCGCACAGCAGCGGTACCGGCAGATCAAAGACGCCGATCGGTACCGTGCAACGAAAGAGCAGCGGCGCCAGCGGCAGCACTGCATACTCCACAACTACGAGTTCGACGGTCAGCCGACATTTTCAGCCGACCAAGTCGACGGAGAGCTTGCTGATTCCGCCGGGACCGTATCAGGGCGACCTCGATCAGGCGAGTCTGAGCTGCGAGTGCTTGGATGGCGGTGGCGGTGGACCTGGTTCGCGATTCATTCAGTTAGATAAACATAAACGCGCCGACGAGGCAGGATATGTTCCGCCGATCCATGCGCAAGTCAGACATCGACGGTCTAGTCATTCCGATGGAAAATTACGGGCTATCAATAACTCCGAAGTCACGCGATTGTAATATTCTTAAGTATATCTTGAGTCAAGCTACGTGTTAATAAAGCGTCAATATATAAATACTGCTTGCATTTTTTATTTACCTAAATTATCAGATGGATGGAAAAGGGAACAACGAAAACGAATCTTTTACACGTTTGCCAAGTATCATGGAAACTGTGAACCTAAACAATTTATATCTCTAAATTTCTTATTCATACGTTTAAAAATTTTACATCTTTATATTAGATTTGCAAATCCTTTACCCGCCACCGCTGCATTTATTTTTTACATCGCTGTATAAGTTATTGAGTTTCGTCTACGTAGTTTTTAGTTTGTGCTAAAAACTTGTATTACCTATTGTCAGTCTAATAGGCATGTCACAATGTCCCTAACAGACTTTTTTAATAGTTACAAAGATATTAATAAACTTAACATTACTTTGAATATATTATTGTTATAATCACATTTATATAATATCCAACCATTTAATGAAATCTAAGTGGTTTCTTTGGCTAAAAGATAAGTATAGTAATTCAATGCACTGAAAGCAAAAATTTCAGTTCAATAAATACTGTTATTTCAATATATGTCGTAGTAAAATGTTCTATAACTCAACATATCTGTTTTTAACTCAGAATGACCGCTAATGCGCGCTGTTAAACTTTGGCCATTTCGTTCATACACTGATATTACAAAGTGGCTAATCGCTTTGACTATGCACACATACACGTATTTTTTTTCTATATACATATATACGTACACACATACACACATGAACGCACTTGCGCGCGCATACGTAGAGGGTATACACGATCGATTCGTTTACTCTTACACATGTGTGTGTGTGTATATGTTTACATACATGCTGGTTCATAGTGTGCAACAAGTATGTACACAATTTAGCGCATATGTATATTCTTGTGCATAATCGCATGTCTGTACATGTGCACCGAATATCGCGGTGTCGGACCATTAGGTAAAAAAAAAATAAATTGTGTCGTTACCTGTCCTCATTTTTCTCTAAATGCGCGTCCAAGCCCCAAGTCATGGATACTTCATTTGAATTAATAAGAAGCTTAATGATTGGATTACTTAACTGTATGCTATATAATGTGTACTGTACATCAAAAAGTGCAAGCATCGATTTCCTTTTCCGTAATTTGACACTCGTAGATCTTCAATTGGAAATAAGCCTTACAGGATCCTCGAACCTCTATATTCTAATTTATCTTCAAATGTACAATTACTAAGATGGTTATTGTTTCTTCAGATCCTTAGGCTTTCCATTTTCCAAACTTTTGATCACAGGATCTTTCAATCTTCAAGTCTCGGTATCTATAGTTTTCGACTTCTAGATCGTGGAATCCTCGAGTCTTTAAATTCTCGGAATCTAGCATAAGTCGCGTATCTTTGGATTTTCATATCCGCTGAGATTCTAGGACCTTTGTAACTAAATTACTCACGGATTATCAAATCTAAGATCATTTAGAATCCTCAAATCTTAGAATTTTAGTTTCCTAAAATTCTAAGCCGCTAAATTCTCAACTTTTTCTAATTTATGAGATTATAGGAAAAACACGGGCTAGCTGTCTAAATTGCCGCTTACATGCAACTGCAGCTTCCGTAGACGACAAAATAGTTTTGTTTTATAATCCTTGAAGCACCTTGGATACGTTTCTCATACAGAAGTGGAGCAGATGGGACTAAGGAAAGGTTTGCCTCGATGTTCCCTAGAAGAACTATCAGGCTCTAAAAGACACTTTCAAATGGTCTTCTTCGAGTTTTCGTTATTTGCGGCGAATAAATGTGCGTATTCCGTTCGGTTCGACAGTTGTGTCAGAACATCGTCTGCAAGAAATAAATAGACTTAAAGAAAAGACCTCGCAATATATTAAGACGACCGTTTTCTCACAGCAATTATATCGGTTTATAACTATGTCTTTTTAGTTGAACTTTTTTTTGTACCATTCATCTCTTTCTTTTTTTTCTTTCTGTTAAAAAGAAAAAGAAAATAAATGAATGGTGCAAGAAATTCAATTAAAAAGGACAGGCCCTACAAGACCTTTTTTTCTTACACTACACATTGGAAATAGATAATTTTTTTGTTGTATGCCACAAGTCAAATTCATAAAACAAAATCATAGAATATTATTTGATAACGCGCAATGAGTTGGCAACAAGAAGAAAGAATTTTACGAATTGACCAATTAAAGAATGCTTTAAAGCATTTGCAGCGTGAAATGGATCATACCCAATAAATTGATAACTCGTTCCCAAGAAATTTACAAAAAAAAAACGCTCGTACTAAAACATTTTTTGTTCTAACATATTAATAAATACATATATAATTCTTTCTTTTGATAGTTAATATGACTGCGATGAAGAAACAGAAGTCTTAATCGTGGGAGGAAATAAATCTCGTGATCAAAAGTGTTTACCAAAGCTCACTGTGTAAGCATCCTCGTTACTTCTGGCATGTTGAAAGATTCTGTCGGATTCCTCAGACTGCATACGTATCGATAACCTCAAGGCTTTCCTGAGTTCCGATTGGGTCAAACATGTTGCTGTTTTCGAGCCGCATATCTATAACATAATTCGATCGTGTAAAAATAAAAGTTTACATATACCATATACATATACATAGTAGACTTCTTAAACAGTCTGCACTTACGTCAAATGCAATCTCGACCTTGTCTCGTTCCGAAGACGCGTTTGCCATCGCTAACACGGTGAAAATATATTCTTCAAGATCGATCTTTCCTTTTCCGAACTATAAAATGATATACATATAAATTCTTTTTGTAAAATTAATTCATATATTTATATTACATACATTATTTAAATTTTATATTATATAAGAACCTTATCATGAATGCGAAACAGTTGTTGAGTAGTTGGATCCTTGTCATCCAATCTAAGGATCTGCGCAAATTCTTGTAAATTTACGTCACCAAAATTATAGGTCTTCTTCTGGACGAGTTCTTCTTCAGTTTTTGATGCCACTAAACTATAAATGAATCAAAATTATATAAATTGTAATTAATTACTTATAATATTTATACTATGATGCGACACCTACCCTAATTTATACCGAAGTTTATGGCTCTTTATGATATTTGACGCATGCGGAAGATGTAGCTGATGAGCCTTTCTAATAATCCGGCAATCATCGTACGTGTAATCCGAAACGGGAATTTTCAACGCCCTGTAAAATCGAAATTATATTCTTTCCAGAAATCTATATATTTTTAGGCATCCTAATCCGTTGTGCATGAAATACTCACTCTGCCATAAGACGTCGTACATTGTTTGCATATAGTTTAGGATCTAGTTTCTCTGCCTCGCTTGGATTATATACAGGAAGAAACTCAATCTCGCAGCTGCTATTTAATTGTGTTAACGTCAACCATAGTAATTTCAATCTGCAACGGATGTAAAGCAACGAATAAAACATATTACAATAAATAATAAATTACAATAAATATATTACAAATAAATAATTAAAAAAAAAAGAGAAAGATAATTCTCTTTACACTTACGCGCCAGGACCTTCCCACGTCCACGTTACCGTGTCCAATTTGTTAGGATATCTGATGCACACTGGTTGCACCGGTACACCGGGATAAAAGGCACCCGATTTGAATGTAATCAAGCATGACCGGTTTGTACAAGTCCCTTCGGGAAATATCATAACCTGTGGAGAATAGTTGGGTCAATTGCATCAGTAGATGCGAAGATAGCGATTTGTGTCTTGATTGCAAGCTTGCGTTTTGATTGCATCCATGAATTATCGAAATCATAAAAGATTATTACTTCCACGAATTTTATGAACTCAATTCTTCGATCTTTACAAGTTCTGCATACGAATGACTCTTAATTGTTTATTAATGGGAGACGAATCTAAAGTGAAACAAAATGTCACACAAGCGCATAAATCGTATTAAAATTTATTTTTTGAATTGTATTAAATTAAAGAAAATATTTGAAATGTTTTGAAATCAACTGTCGTAATATATATATATACGCTAGATCAAGAGATCTTAAGAAATCATAATATATATCAGTAAACATCAAGCCAGATTAAAAATATGCAGTATGTTAATTCTATTTATAAATAATTCATGCATATATTTATAGAAGTTTTTCTCTTTCTCTCTCTCTCTCTCATTTCTTACACGTATATATGCTATAAACTCTACTAATAATAAGTAAATAATTAGTAACTCTACTAGTAGTAGTTTAATATATTCTGCTTACTTGTGGCCAATCCTCCTTGGAAGTAGTTCTCTCAATGATCTCCTTGATAGTATTCTGTCGGGAATTTGGATCTTCCCTCCACACGTAGACCGGCTGTGTATAGTTGATAAGTTCTATATACATTAAAAAATAATGAAAAGTATAATCGATTTTACAAATACTAACTGATAATTATAACTTGGATCTCGCTTGACTTTATTTGGATTGATTGAACCAATCTTTGAATTTGTTGCATAAGAACTTAATTTGAAGCAAGTAACACATTTATAAGTCTTGTGAACGATTTCATGTCATGATCAATTGTTTAAAATCCGTCAGTCAATAATTATCTAAAACCGGAAACTCATTACAACATTCTTGCAAAAGACTGAGACCGATTATTTTGCAAGTTTGCATATGCAAAGGGATCATTGTTTCATTGAACTACAATCAGAGTGTTAGGTAACTGAATTCTTACAAGTATATTATCTACTTCAAAATCATCCCTCATGCAATGGTGAATGGGATTCAGTAATCAATTTAAAATATAAAACATAATTCTATTACTTCAAATAGGATATAAATAATTAATTTTTTTTTGTAAAAGATCGTTAATATTCGACCTCCACAAAATAATGACAATTATTGAGCATGTTTAATTAACATTGTTATCTGACAGTAAAACAATAACAATATGCTATATATCATACGTATCACATTAGACATAATTATCTTTTTGAGCGATTCTGAGACAATATTGTTATGGTCACTTTCGGGGTGTGTTCAATAAATCGCGGGGTATATCATTTTATTCTTGTTGATCACTGAATGTTAAATAAGGATACCTAAGTTAAAATGATACCTAAGTACACCCGGGTAAAACAGTTTCTGAACACAGTCCTGTGTTTGTAAACAATGCCAATGATGTTTGTGACTTAAATTTTTATTTAAAAGGATTTCACGTATGGCACACATCTCGATGACCTCCAATAACTTCAGTATATCTTGACCTTGACATCATCATTATTTTACTTGGCTCAAATCTAATCACGTACAAGTATTCAATGTCATAAGAAGTAATTTCTTGAATATTTTAAATAAAATAATAAATTATATTATATTAACATTAGAAATTCGTAGAAGATATACAGAAAAAAATTAAAAGAAACAGGAATGTATCACCTACTTCCTATAAACGGATTCAATCCCGATTCTCGCCTGACGATGATTGAAGGAAATCCGGTGACGTAAACGATGCCGCCGTCAATAAAGGTCGAGTGCGGCGCGAGGACCAGAATCGGAGCTTCCGTTCTGGAAGCCTGTTTCCCTCGGACTACGATTTTCATTCCGCCGGCCTGGTAAGTGAGTCGGCCCACGAAACATATCCATGGTACTAATTTTCTGCGGGTTTCAACCGACAAGGTACATGGAATCACTCCAATACTGGATACTGGATCTCCAAGTATTTAAATATTGATACCGGTAAAAACGTATCCACGACTTGACAGTATCACCACGAAAAGAACATGGAATATCGCAAGAGCCAAGAGTATAACTCAAATCGTGCTACGAAAGAAGGATACGTTCACGAGCGAGTATGTCCGATGAACTTTCTACGCCATTGAGCAATGGAAAGAAAAGGAACAAAAAGGCGGTGAAAGCGTTCGATTAGTAATCCAAGTTTCGATAATCGTTAGTGCGCTTCTCCAGAATAATTTAAATTTTATATATATTGGGTCATCTAAAAAGTATCCGCGGTTTTTAGATGTTTTAGATGACCCAATATATACACAAACATTCCTCCCTTTTTGTCTCACTGATATAATATGCGTACCAAACCATCTTATTGTTAGTTTCTACAAGTAATGTAGCTTGACCTATAGCTTTTAGATAACATTATGCACAATGTAACTTTATAAAATTTATAAGATCATGCTCAGTAATGCATCAGAATAATGGTTAACAGATATAATGGTGTTATTTGATTAATTTAGTAAAATTTTTAATTTAGTAAATTTTTGCTCTAAATGCTTTTTTAAGTTTAATCGCAATTTTTAAGTTATGGCAAATAAAATAAAATACACTGTATAAAAGCCGTGTTAACGATAATTGTTAAAACCATACATAGTTAGTAGCTGAAAAATAAATCCCATCCACCATATATGCACATATAATAAATGCACATATAAATGTTATGTACAATAAAATAAATTATTAGATTATTGCGATTTTATAGTATAAATGGAGATCTTTCGTTCCCACAAGAAGAGAAGTTAGTTTAAAATTTAGAGGTCATACTGCACTTTAATCTTAAAATCAACAGTTTTCTTTCGCAGTTTCACAGTGACGTGATAAATTAAATTTACTTAAATTAAAAATTTCAGCCTTCATATTTAAAAAAAAAGACATACAGCATGACTTCTCTCTTATCAATTACCAACAGACGACAATGCGACCTACTTCCAAAAAAAGGGAGACGACTACTTTCCCCTTTGGCAACGATGCTTGGCCCGCCAAGGTACACGACCGGAAGTGCATCGAAGAAGCTGGAATGCGGGGCGAGAGCCAGCACCGGTGCATCCTTAGTCTCCGCCTTTCGCCCCTTGACCTTCAGGTGATGAAATCCACCGCAGAGAAATAACGCCCGCATCATCCAGCAGATCACGACGCGCATGTCTCTGTTTTTAAGTGGTTTAATTTGCAATGCGCATGCACTATTGTCCGATGCGATTCTTTATTTCTTTATTTCTATTCTTATAAGGGGGTCTAAAATGATTAACGGAATGTAAATGTTCCTTGAAAATTAGGTTTAGTTAGAAGTCTATCAAAGACTCATTTCAATAAATCGATTTGCATTTTCAGCTCATGGAGAGATCCTTAAATTTAGATACGTTCAGAGAACTTCAAAAAATATTTAAAAATATTAGGTGCGCAACTAAGTTCTCGCTGTTATTTTGATGCAAATGCTATGAAAATTAATAATATGTATTATATTTAATAATAATTAATAATATGTATTATATTTAAATCTTAGAAAACACCTCTAAAAATACTCTATATGCAAATTAATTAATAATGCAGCATAACTGCTTTTAATTAAAATAAAACATATAAACTCAAACAAGTATCCGCCTCATGAATAATTTAACAACTTGCAATACCACTGTAAGCAATTTCAGTTAAAAGTATTCTAGAAATATTTCTTCTCTCTGATTCCGTCATAAGCTTTATGATACAAGGTCGTCTTATAGACTTTTCTTGACCTTGACAGTAATGCATGACTAAATTATGAAAAAAATATAAATACAAAGCAACTTTATTATCAACTAATCACTTTGTTCGTAGGTATTTAATGAACATAGAGAATAACTTTTATTGCATAATATTGACACTTCGACAATTATAAATTTAAGATACTTGAAATTAATCGATACCTGAGTTAAAAATTCAGAAAATGCAAGGTGAATTATCTGTAAGATTTCAAGTCTCTGATTAATTACAAGAAAACTGAGAAACGTTTTAATAACAAGAAGTTTTAATAATAAAATTGCAGACAAGGACATCATAAAGCGGAAACCTTGTCTACGGAAGGATATGTATTTTTAATACATATTTGCTCTCTTTCTCTCTCTTTATTATGGACAGCCGAAGCCCACTGTGCAATTGCATTGCCTTGAGATACGACCTCTAAATCGTGCGTTTAATTCAGATCTACCGGGTTTATTATAGCATAATTACTTGTTTGTATAATTACTTTAATTCACGGTACTTATATAATTATAAGTATTAATAAATAATATATAAATATTATATAAATATTAAATATTAAATAATATATAAATATTTTTTAGACGTAATAATTTTAGAAATACGAAAAGTTTAGTTCTAGATTTGAGGATCTTTGAGTGCGATTAATACATTTAAAATCTAAATGAGGTCGATCTGTTAATAAAGCGAGATGATACCAGCACAGAGATTAAAAAGCAATCCCGAAAGGTATAGCTAGTGTTAACATAAATAGCATGATATAGAGATAGGACTCGGAATTGGAAGGAATATAGAAGGAGTAAGGAATGAAAGAGTACGGAAGAGGATCGTACTTTCTCGCCGCAATTATCCCACCACTTAGTTTCCTTCAAACATACCGCCTCCATCCTTTGAGAGGAGCTCGCCGAAGATCCTCCTCGGACAATCCATGCAGTCCAAGGCAGGCCAATAGCCACGCTAGGATCATCAAAGTCGTGATTGCAGCTAGCCTGACCGGCAAAAGGGCGATCGTTAAGAATATTGTCTGAAACATCAAAAACATCATCGCGTCAATTTTTTTGAAAATTG
Source organism: Acromyrmex echinatior (assembly GCF_024713525.1). NCBI lineage: Eukaryota > Metazoa > Arthropoda > Insecta > Hymenoptera > Formicidae > Acromyrmex > Acromyrmex echinatior. The sequence goes on along the minus strand of NC_141862.1, from coordinate 6,926,338 downwards.
ATTAAATTCCTATATTTACACCGAAAAAATATGTAATGTATTTAAACATTAACTACTTGCTTCAAATATTGCAAAAGTTATATCTGCAAATCTATATGTTCATTACAAACATCAAATTTATTTAAAATGTATTCTGAGAGAATCCTAGTGAAGTTTAATATATTTCAATTAAGATTATTAAATTAAAACAAATTCAATTTGTTTATTATATAGTCATTTTTCAAATAAAATTTTTTAAATAATTCTTTAAGAAAAAACATTACACGTCGACTTTGAATTTAATTATATATTCTGATTATTTATCACAAAAATTGAAATAAATAAGTTTGTGAAATAAACAAGTTTGTTGTAAACAATGTTCAAATAAACAAGTTTGATATTTTATTCATAAATGCGAAGATCTTTGTTTTAGTTAAGTCGATAAACATACTAAATTACTTTAAATTTTAATAATGAAATATATTTCTATTCTAAATATAAGTATTAATCCTTAAAATATACAAGGAAGTTTCAGACACTACACATTAAAAATTTGTTAAAGCAACTGTCCTTGTAGTTACCACATGTTCATAAAAATGGGTCATACAGTAAGTAAGTAATTGGCTCTCAGATTAACTTATCGTCTGTCTCACGCGGTCAAGGTTGCGACGTGTCCATCAGAAGGCTTCGATATATTTCGTGAAAAGAAAGAGAAAGAAAGAATAAAGAGTAAAAAAAAATAGGACACAAGTTAAGTACCGTTCGTTACGTTTCGCTTCCGTTAGGCGCATATCAGCCTTTAGCTATATTTCATCCCATCTCACTTTATCTTGTTGAAGAGAACTCTAGACTGATATGCCGTATGTGTGATATACAAAAATAAGTCGAGTGGCCTCTACTAAGAATGTATCTATCAAATTTATATGTTGTGAAATAAATATTATTCTTGATTCTGATCGCATGCGATTACTATAACATAATTCTATTATAAACAAAAAGAAAATTGGGTCAGCGATTAGAGAAAAAAAAATTAAATTCGCATGTAGATATTAAAATAAGAAGCAAAATTTTTAATGAAAAATAAGAACATTCGATTCGAGTTCTCTCTGACTAATAACGCCATATAAATAGTAACGAAGAAGCCTTCTACGTATCGTGTGCTAAGTTTTGCTTAGAAAGTTGTCACGGATATAACTGTAAATTCTAAGGGCTATTGCGCTATCTCGTAAACGCGTTAGATAATTGCACATTAACGTGTAACATTAGGATTAAAAAAATAAAATTATTCTTCTAAATTTAAATAGTACTAATAAACGTTGTTTATTGAGCTGCTTTTTTTGAATGCAACTATCTTGGTAATATTAATGTGTACAACCTGTAATTATTCAAAACATTTGCTTATTTATGTGAAATGTATCTAGAGTAAAAAGAGAGAGTAAAAAGAAAGCGAAGGTAATATAAATAAAAGAATATGCGATACAATTTTATCGATTTTCTCAATTTCTCGAAATGATATTCCAGTTTAAATCCCGTTAGAACGATGTTCTTCATTCACTTCATCACATCTATATAGAATGCGAGGCTTTCTACGCGTTCAAGACCTCACTGGTGTTTTAACAAGAGAAAGCATCGGTCCACGAAGGAGCCGCTATTCGCATCGTGTTAACGGTTAGAAAAGCGTAGGCTGCAATTTTAATGGTTGGAAAAATATGTAGATAAAAAACATCGACGACCTCGTTTTTCGCAACAAAGTCTAAACTGGAACACGAAGAAACGAGTTTAATGAGTACGAAAATCATTTCCTGTTTCTTAATCTTAAATAATCCAACTGATAAATGCGAGTTTAAATTTTTAGTCCTTTGAATTAAAGACATCTGTAAACAGATCGATATACGTATATGTAAAAACAAGTGTGTTTTGTAAATGTCAAAATTGACACGTTTTCAACTGCCAGAGTAAACAGGAAGCTTTTGAAAAATCATGATATGCACGTTCGACAATCAAACAAAAATATCACAGTATATTATGCCAAGTTTTCTTAAATTATTAAGCATCGAAGCATCTAAGTCGAGTGAACGTGCTGTGATCGTTCGTGATGACCTTGTTCATGGTTAACGCACGTGACTAACATTCGTATAGTGTTTCGTTGGAAACCCAACGGCGCGACAACGTGCCGAGGAAAGTGGGGCGGAAATTATACATGCGAGGCGTATACGCCTGATGGACCACATGACAGAAAACGGCTGCAAATCCCTTTGTAGAAAAATGACAGAACGTCGAATGTAATAGACGCAAAATTGGCACGACCTGGCCGATTCCCGCTGCGCCGTGAAAGTCGCGCCGCGACCAACTTGAAGAAAAACCGGCCTGTGTGCCTCGCAATATCTCTCTTCGGCCGCGAATGTTTTCTTTCGCGTTATATTATTCCTGCATTTTTATTTCGCCACAGTCTGAAATCGTAAAATCTTATATAACAATGATAATTATTATGTATTTTTGTATTTCTTACGTTTAGATTATGCGTGCCGTTACACTTATTACAACTCGCCCTAGTAACAATTTATACACTGGTTCAGTTTTAGAGATAACTGAAGCAATACTGCGCCAATAAAGAATGCTTTTTATTCGATGACACAAGTCGATATAAATTTTTCTATCTTTGTTCCTCTCTAAATGTCAAGATAGTTTGATGTTTGTGTTGATTTGTCTCACTAATTGGAAAGTCCTTAAAGTATGTTATTATTGTCGATTTCTATCAATGTTTCAATCTCGATTCAACTTACTCTTCATCTTTTTCTGATTCTCAGAATTAAAAAAAAATATGAGAATCAGTTGAACAGAGATTAAAATTAGACCACATTGATAAATTTAAATCACTGGAGAAAAATACAGGTTTTTCAATGATTTTTCCAAAGAATTATTATTTCATAAGTTGCATCATATGCGACTCGCATCATGTCCGACTTATTTTGTAAATGTTCATTACCGTCGCCTCTCAGCTCCATCAATCGCGTACGAACACGACCTGCGAATTCCATGTAACCTGCGAAGCAATTTCAACACTCACGCGCACTTTCTCGGCACCGCGATCGAAGCACACCCATTTCTCGCCAATCTCGCCGGCGGTGGTGGCGTCGGCGGCAGCGGTGGCGGCATCCCCTAAAACGCGACTGCACAAGCATCGATCCCGGGGAAAGAAGCCGTTTTTCGAGAGATACTGACCTTGAGCTTCTCGTAGGTCGAGCCGAGCTCGAGTCGATGCACGAAGGGGTTGAGAATGTCGGCGCTGAGGGAAGCGGCATCGATGTCGTCTGCGGTTGGCCGCTCGTTCCTCGCGTTTCCGTTCATCGTGGAGAAACGGAAGATAAACCTCCGAGACTCCCCCGGAGATGGATGGATAACGCACTGATAATGTCCCTCAATGGACTTTCCTCCTTGGATGAGAAGAGAGCTGGCAAGAGAAGTAACACGATCGAATGTGATCGAATGACGAGAGGAATAAAATCGCGAAGCACTGTACCGTACGCACCCTTCCGCGTCCGAGAGGGTTAACGGTCAACGGTAGACTGCACTACCCGGACACGCGCCACCTCGAGCTCGGCGCCTCTCCTCCCGCCGATTACGCGGCAGACGGCAGGCGAGCGTAACGTAGCGAGTGAGCGCCGCCGTCGACGCCGTGCGATGTGCGATGCAGTCGACCCGGTTAGCGCTTGCCCGATGATACTGCCAGATCTGTGCAAAGATACCTCATACCTTGAAAAATGAACGGCACCCGTCTTCCTTTCACATTCGTTCGTTGGAAACGTGATTGGACGCCCGGCTGGCCGGGCTGGACCCTCCTCGAACGTCTTGATAAACAATTTGAATTCCTCAGCTGTCGCTCCATCTGTTTTTTCATTTTCTAAGTTTTAGAAATTTCATTTTTTTTTTGTATTCGAACGCCGTATGTTTATATTTATCTAGAGAATTTTCCGCGAGACGCTATTAATTTTATCTGAATACGCGGTCTTAATTTTATTGTGAAATATACCTATGCATGATTAAAATCATTTGTTTTTCGGAAAACTTCATGATTTTTTCCCCGAAGCTCCTTCACTTAGAGTGATTTCCAATTAGTTATATTGATTAGTTATATTGATTGAGCGATAGAGGACGACTTCGATAAAATTCAAATTAATACAATCGATAGTTATTCGTAACAAAATTTTTGTTGTCTATTTTTGCCAATGTAGAGTAATCTGTGAAAAAAAAATTAATTCAGGACAAACCGCAATTTTTATTATATTGCATGTTCACTTTTATTAATATAGATTAACTATCTCGGTTTTACTTACTTTTTTATTAATCTCGGATTTTATCAATTAATCTCTTTTGGAACTTGTTCTTGATTTTTGTTTTATTCTTATGGTTGTTCTACAATGTGCTCTTTATTTTCTGTTTCTTGCTTTTTACCTTTTATTTTTTTCCTCTTTGCGATCGTTTTATTAACAATTGCATTTCTTGATATGTGTTTTTTATTTCTTCTGAAGTTGACGTTTATCTCGAGCAACAGAAAATGAAAAATGGGATAAGAAGCAAAAAGGCAAGATACAATAAACAATTGGTAGAAATTATTCACAATAAATCAAAAATTACGATTCATCATTCCTGAATTAATCTTTCTTTTCGCATAAAATGATAAAAAGATAATATATCCTATTCACATTGATAAAGTATCAGATATATATTGGGTCATCTAAAAAGTATCCGCGGTACTTTGTCACTAGATATATGACCATCAACACACATCTAGTGACAAAAAACCGCGGATACTTTTTAGATGACCCAATAGATTAATTGAAATTTTCAATTAAAGGTCGAAGCCTTTCAGATTTTCTCAGCACTTCTCAGCGACGATTCGACCAAATTTAATCGGTGATTAACGAGAGATGTCACCTTCACCTTTAACGATGGCTAGGATAATATCTTATAATAAACAAATCTTTCGTTCTTTGAAATATATGTATGTAAAAAAAATCGAGCGGATTAAGAATTATACAAATTCAAGATTCGATCCATTTAAGTGGATTCTGCCAGTTGAATCAATTGTCGTTAATTAGAGTCAATTAAAAGTGAAGTCGCCTTTATTGTCGAAAATTTTGAACGGTTTCGCGATGTCGCGTTGTCACTTCTACGACTTCGATCCAAGTATCGATCTTACTTATCCGCGAGCACATTTTATCTACCTGTTCTATCTCATGCAAGTACATACATATTTTACCGCGCCTCCCTCATTACCGATCGTCACTGATGAAGTACCGACAACTACCGCGCGCGCTATGAAAATTGAAAATCCGTTATCTGCACTTCTCGAGGGTCTCCAATCTGCTGACAGTGCTGACCAATCACGATCGCGACCGTTACTTTGTGAACAAGAAGGAATCTGCGCGAGTCTCAGGATCGTTCGATTATTTCGCGAAGGTAATTTTATTAATCAGTAGTATAAAGTAACTTACTCTTAATTGACTGTAATTACGAGGGATGTTGATTAAAGTAAATTGATTAAGGGATTATAACCTCGACTAAACTCCTGATCAACTTACAGCGATTAGTAGGTCAAGTACTTGTAACGTTGCTAATGTGAATACAATAGGTAATCTTTTGTCGTTTGTATACAGAAAGGAAAATTGGATTTGAAACAATGAATATGCAGGTGGAATTTTTGTAATAAACGATTCTACCAGTTGAATTATATATGTATATACAATCGCTGATTACGTTAAAACGAGTTTCGAAAATCGTCCTAAGATTAATGTCTACATTTCTATTAATTTCTATTAATGTAAAGTATTAATTTCATTTCGGTTTAATTGGTTTTTTATCTTTTTTCTGATTTTGAGGAGCAGAATAAAAAGTCTTAATTATTTTATTCTAGTTCTTGGAATTAAATAAAAATTAGAAAGTAAATATTAAACTGAGATGAAATTTAATTTACATTTTGGTAGAAATAGCTGTAAAACACTTACCAGCGTCTAGACATCGAGTTAAAAATAATTCTTGAATATTTATATTTAAATGTCCATCATCAAACGGGATCTTGTGCCTAATTTACTGCTAATATGTACTTGGTTTTAAACACACGGTTGCTGTCGTTTGACTATTAATATCCGTTTTTACCAATGTTAACTGTAATCTTGGTTTAACTTTTTTTTTTAGTTTTACGAATTAGAAGAGGATAAAGAATAAATTAAACCAGATTAAAGTTAAGCTACATTGACAGAAATGGATGAAAATGTGATTTTTCTTCCGCAGCATCTCGGGAATCCGAGTCCAACACATATTTATTTAAGCATTTATTGTTCTGATATTATAAAGTCTTTCAACAAATGACTCAATACAACACAGTGGTCATTTCATCTTTGTTTAACATTGGCAAACAACAAGGATGTGATGATGCATTATGTCATACTGTGTCATGTGTTGGAAAGCATCCAAATACTACTAGTACTGCTAGTACTGATGAAGTCCAGTGTTGGGAAAGTTATTTCACAAGTTACTTATAAGTTACTTTTTGTTACAGAAATTGAGTACAATAAATTCTAATATTTTATTTTTTATATTAAATTTTATCATTTGTTCCAATTTTGTATTATTTTTATACTTAATTTCTCTCCGTAACAAATAAACATAAGGTAAACTAAAAGTCAATTTATAAAGTTAACTTTTTCAACTCTGTACAATTTTATAGATACATATTTTATGTTGAGTCTGTGATACACGATGCATTTTTTCCTGCTGGATTGCTTGCATTTTAGTAAATTACTAGAAATTGCAATCTAGCAGGAAAAAATCCATTATGTACCGCAAGCTCTATATATACTATAGATTTTCATGATAGTAGATATCCGAACACGGCTTTATTAAAAAGAAGATTTTTTTTCCAATTTATTCCACGGTATCCCGAGAATTTGATACGATGATGAGGAAGGATAAGAGAAACGGGACGGCCGATAGAGAACTCTCGTGTGAAATTGCCGCTTGTTGGAACTATGCTTTCTGACGATTTTCTGTGCGTTTACGTCAGGAACACTTTATTTTACATATTTACACCGGTTTCTCTCTCTTTCTCGAGATTGCATCTTTGGTCTACCCTTTCTCTCGAGCGCTCTATCTTTCTCTCACGCATACATACACACATGCACGCTTCTGATACGCATTTCTTTCTTCGAAACGGGTACAAATGAAAATCATTCCATAAATTAGAAAGGAATATCGTTGACTACCTGTTAAATGCATCTGGCTAACCAAACGGTTCTCCGGAAACGGAATAGCAGCTTGTTACTCTCGGTCAAATCACCCTTTAACCAGTAATCCCAAGCTCGCTCTTATTCATCACGTATTCTTTTTCTTTTTTATTTTCTTTAGTGTATTCTACCGCATATTATACGCCGAAAACTATAGGTAAAGAACAAATTTTTCCCGCCCATGCGTGCGCGCGCTCTGTCCTTAAAAAGTCCTTAATTTAATATTGCGTTAACTTCAGCGATCCATTGCGAGTATCACTCTCGAGATACAATACAATTTATCCTATGATATATCGAAATTTATCAGCAATTTCATTGCAGGTATCTGTTTTTGGCGCAAAAGAATCGCGTCCGGTTCACCGGTTAAAGGGTCGTGATAAAAACTTCGTTCTCGACTACGATAATTGAGATCATAAAAATAACGAAGCTTAGATTACATTTATGCCCTGCTCTATGCGACGTGTGAGTATACGGTAACGTAAACGGATGCTTGGATCCTTGGATCTTCAATCGCCGAATGCCTTGCTATATGAATTTAAAAATTGTCAAATATAACAACGCGTTAGGAATATCTTTCGTGTGTTTCAGGTTTAAAAGGATTACTTAAAAGGATCTAAAGACTGCACGGATTAAAATGTTCAGCGATTTGAGGATTGTTAAGTACATGGAAAAACTGAGAATTTTCAAAGAGGTGAGCACTCACGGAACGAAGAAGATTGATAATAAAAATATTTCTTAACGTAAAAGCTGAACGGTCTGGGGAATCGAAGAACTTAGGGCGAAGAATCCAAGGATATAAGCATTCAATCTTTAGATCATTGGATCTTTGAATCCTTATATCCTAATATATATGTATCACGTATGTACGTACGTATGCCGTATGTGTTTGTTGTATATGTGTGTGTGTTTGTGTATGTATGTAGGTATGTGTATTAGAATATTCCTTACTTGCTTATGTCTGATTATTGCAATCTTATTTATAAATATTTTTATTATAAATATTTTCTGTTTACATTACCAAAATTCGAAATATCATTGTCTCTCACTGAGATCTAATTTTGTTACTGATTTCGTTAACGACAGTTTAATTTGCCGATGCAAATTCTTGCTGCGCAATTTTCTACAAGTAAGAAATACGCTAATACGTGTATGTACGCAAACACGTGTGTAAACGTATGCATGTTTAGTATGCATGTATACATTTCTGGAAGTGGAACGTTCGTATTATTGAGGTATATCTACGTTCAAGCGTTCGAATATTGTCGGTTCCTCGAGAAGCTAGAAAATACGCTCCATAGCCGGAGCCAATTGCCATTTCTGAATTTTTCTGAACTTTTATGCTTAACGCATGTACATTCAGATCGCATCACTCTTCGAGAAAATCAATACCCTTCAAGCAAATATTTTTCGCCCTCTTTTACTTTGGTGTGTTCTCAAAGAATCATGCTCTCTGCAATCGTTGTTCCGAGATATGCGAGTTCGATAAATGAAATGAACAGTCCTGAACGTCCCTGAAGTGAAGCAAAAATCAAATGAATTATGAACATGGAAAACAAATTATTGTAATAATTAATAGAAATCAATCGAAAGAAATATTTATAAGTATTTTTTTTAATGTTCCTGATTTGTTGAATATTTCATGACAATTCATTTGCGTTGAATCGTTTATGTCATTAATTTTTATTGTTTATGTCATTAATCTCTTTTGTCTGTAAGTTATATTCTTGCATCACACATCACTTCAGTGACATAACAGACAGAGAAAATTTTATGATGAGATAAACGTGAAAGGAATGTTCAACGAGCATAAAGCGATATTTCAATAGCGATATAGGTCGTCGCAGAATTTTTGAGAACGGATCGTTAGAAAGTCAACTCGTGATTAAACTGGTTAACTTGGATTATTATGAAATCCTTGAGCCTTTAAATCCTTGGATTCTTGGACCCCTGAATTTTGAGATCCTTGGACTCTTAGATCTACGTATTTAGAGTCGCAAGCCTCGTACTCGAGCCGAGATTTCCCGTATTTAACCGCATTTAATCCATCCACCGAGTATACTGTGTGCCCCCAAAAAAAGGGATCAGTATTTTTATTTCGAAAGTAAGAGTTCTTTCCAACACGTCGTTTCGTAATCCAAATTCTAAATATAGTGCGAACCGTGTTAAACATTAAAAATTAAAGGGTTTAGGAATTATATATTCCTAGTTTCTTAGATTTGCGATTCATTTTCTTGAATTAGTAAACCGGGAACTATTTTCGACTGAAAAGTGAAACTAAGCAGATACGAATTTTCATAAAGTTGAACCTAGTTGATCCCTTCTGGCTGACATCTCCTATCGAGACACCCGGTACAACTTGGCGAAAACGGCCGAGAACGAGTCGCGGCAGTCGCTGGTCCTTCACACGATAATTCTGTATCCGAAGTCATATAGTCCAGACCTGTACTTTCTCTGCAACAATGCACCAGCTGGCATGGTCATAATACGATGAAATGATATGCAGGTTCTCGACGTACTTGTTGATCAGCTGATCCAGTTCGCCTTCCCGAAAGACGTGATAATATTGATGATAGGTAATGGAACCGCCGCCGCGATCGGAAGGCAACGATTCCTGGGACGAGGCGTTACTTAGGGTGTTAGTGCTCGCGGTGACTAGACAGCCCTCTCGTTTTTTCGTCTCGCTCGACATCTCATCTAACGAATGGCCGCGTTCTTGCAATCTTCGTCGCTCCACCGAGCACCGACGGGTATTCCCCACATTTGGATTTGATACCAATGACACCGTGCTGCCGGTAAACAGTCTCGCTGTCGATTCTGTTTGGCTGCCGTCACTCAGGCTTATCCCTGTATTCTCTATCAGAGAGTCACCTACGTCGCTCGAGTCCATCGATAACCTACTGTGAGAGGAACGCCATTTCCCGACCGCCTTCGCATCCTCTTCGAACTCCTCTTCACCCGTTTTCGACACCATCACAAAGTCCAACGTGTCATCCGAGTTGCTGCGCAACAACGACGAAGTGTTGGCGGAACAATACTGCTCCTGATTAATGTTGGATTTAAGTCTTGCTCCGGATTGGAGATTGAGCGTGCTTTCAGTATTGATAAACGATTTTTTTGTATCACTCATAAGATTACTATTGGATTCGAAGTTGGATCTGGATACAAGATCGATTTCAATTTTTAATTTCTCTTCAGATTCACGATTAACTCTAAACGGTTCGTCGTATTTGGATATGAATGTAGTAGTTTTGGGTTCGGCTTCGAGCTCGATTTCGTACTTGGAGTTGCATGGAAATTTACGGTCAAATTCGGATTCGAAAACGGTATCTTTACAGAGAGATCTAGAGAATTTGGGTGTCAGTTTAGATTGGACCACATTAGCGAACTTGTTGTATCCACCTCCATCGTATACTTCGTTTACAATCCACGAAGTCTCCTTAGGTACTTGATTGCATTCGTCCCAACAGGCCGTAGTATCTGATTCCGTATTCAAATTATTTTTCGCGACATCCGACGACGACGATGACGACGTAGTTCTCAACGTCTGGCAGACCTCGAGAAAATCGAACGACGAGTTCTGGCAGTACCGACTAATATCTCGTATAATATCGCTACTTGATTCGTAATCGCCCAAATCTTCTGAAGTGGATTTATAATCCTCCTTCAAATACGCTTGCGTTCGCACACTCGATTGCGACCAAATACTGTCGTTATTTTGCCGTTGTGCAACTTGCGAGAATTGTTCTACTTGGGCATTGTGTTGAATTGCCTTCTCCACAGCGTCCTCCAGTGAACTCGCCACGTTGGCAGCGGCCTTCAAAAGCTTCATAGATTGCGAGGAGATGGATTTTTCGTTTTTCAAAAAAATACGCGACGTGGAACAGATCGTGTCAGTCTCTAAATTATCTTGAGAAATGTCGCGCATTATCTCGGTCTCTGCAAGGAACGTATCGTCTTCGAGATCCGCGGACGAGTCGTCGTGCGGAGGATCCAGAGGTGTATTCGAATCTAATGACGCTGTTGTTATCGTACTCAACGATTCATCGTCACGTATACTACTTTCCGTTTCCCTCGTCCTCTTTGATATATCGTCTCCATTTGATTTGGAAAGATTCTCATCTGTCTGTACGTTGTTTTTCTTTTCTTCAGCCTCCTTTCTCGCGATGTATCGCTCATCCGATGTGACGCTGATCACTGAGCCGACTGACTCCGGCGACGAGACGCCACTGGAATCACTATCCAAGTCATCAGTCTCCGGATTGAACAACTCTAGAGATAACAGACGTGGTAAGATTCTCGTCACTGTCTCTAGACGACCCGAAGCCGCCGTAGAGGCACGTCTCACCAATGGAAACGACGGTCTGGCGCGTGTCGCAAAGCCCGGCTTCGCTATCAGTAGCTCCTTGATCTGATTCAGTCTGGCCTTTCGACTGTCGTCTTCGCTTACAACTGGCTCGCGATTGACTACCTTGGTGACATCGTTAAAGGCATGTATCAAAGACGTAGTGTCCGACTCTTCGTCCGGTTCCGATATAAGACGGAGTCCTCCTGACGCCGGTGCCTGTAAAGTATTATCGAACGTTTCCTTGACTACAACGATCGGCACACTAGATTTCATCGCATCGCCAAGATTCGTATTCGTATTTGCATTTGTATTTGTAACAATCGATTGCTGTTTCAACAATGGTGACACACTGATCATTTTGAATCTAGATGATTGACCACCGTCCAATGGCTGCTTGACACGCGGCGACGGTGGTGCCGACGTCGTGCTGAGCTGTAATGCCGCCGGTCGCGGTGCGGAAGGAACCTCATTGACCGAGGATGACGCCGGCGGTGCCGTGACGTCCTTCGGCACGTAAATCACAGATGCGAAGCTATCTTCGGAATCTACGCTGGTGTCGCTCTGCAAACTGCTGTCCTTAGACGAGTCCGAGCCGTCTTCGCGTGAGAGACGACGTTCGACACCCTCGATACTACGTTTCACCATTGTTACCGGTTGTACTTTATTGTCCGTTGGCTTCGGCTTTGTCGCTTCCGCCGTCGCGGCAGACGCCGATTCGTTCTCACAGGATTTCCATCCCTGCAGCATACGAACGAAACCATTCTTGATAGACATGCTGGAGACCTTCTCGATGTTCGTTGTAGAACGCTTGAGTTTATTAGTGAGTCCGTTCTTCAACAGTTGGAAGCGCCGACTGGCGCTCACCGGGCTAATCGAATCTTTGAGCGCCTCGAATGTTCGCCACTTGCAGATGAGCTCCTCGTTCAGCGACGCTTGTTTCATGATATTTCGTCGCACTCGTTCCTTCTCCTCCAGCCGTTCCGCCGACATCAATTCTTCGTTCATCGAGCTCTGCTTTAATGGTATATTACGCTTGCGTAACGACTGGCAGGAGAAGTCCGGGAGGTCCTTTATCAAGTTTTCAATGGCAGTGTCTTCGGGATTCTCCAAACCAATCTCCTCTACGTATGACTTCTGCTTCACCAGCCGCGGCTTTGAGCCGCTCGACGATGACGAGACCGATCGCTCATCCAAGATCAACTCGGACGTCGAAGAGAAACCTGGGATGCTGGACCGTGAACGCACCAAATCGAGTCTCTCAATTTCTAAGATATCACCTAAACTTTTGGATTTGATGCTTAGCGTATCCGTGGAATGCTTGTTCGTCATCGTTAGCGTATGTGTGGTTTCTACGCGGCGTAGCTCGATTGGTAGCTCGTCCACATCGGTTGTGTCCTCGGGATCATAATGTCGCCTGCTCTTGGTACTGCTCTGCCAACTTCCAGGAAACCATGTACGACCGTCACCTCCGCGTCTGCTCCTCGCTAATTTCTGAACATAATCATACAATCTTGCTAATATCATGAATAACAATAATAGGATAATTAAATAACACGTCATAAATATAGTTTCAAAATAACGATTAAATAGAAAAAATTTAATTGACATTCAATTAAATGATCTTTGTGATAACTAATATTGTGAAACGAGATAACAATAACAGGGACCATTTCTAAATATTATCAAAAATTTTCATTGTGACTTTTCAGATGCTCAAGTTTTAAAATATCGTATTTGTAGATAATCATTCTCTTTCTCTCCCTTTCTTATTCACTCACTTATCTAGTTACCTGTAACGCTCGCCGGAAACAGCTATAACAGGTCTCATTCGGGCTAGAGAGGCTACTGGTGGATGGTGACAAGCTGAATATCGGATCGATCCAATAACTCTTGCTTTTACATTTTCGTTGGCTATTTCTGGAACAAGAAACCATGACAGCTATGACCTACATATGATATAATATTTACAGGAAATATAGAAATTATGTTATCACAGAACTAAACATGTTATGATTGATCTCAACATCGCATCAGTGAGATAATAATTCATTAAAACTCACCTCTTGGAGGATGACTGATTTTTCTGCGCAGCATCATCATCTCTCTTCTCGTTACTGTCTGATACACCCGAATGCTTCGTCCCCTCTGACGCTGTGCTCATGCAATGCGATTTGGGCCATGGTATTAAAACATCTTGCGATTCAAACTGCCAATATATATATATATATATATATAAAACAACAAATATATATAATTCATAATCCAGACATTTGAAATATCAATATTATTAAAAGAAAAAATTAAGAGAGATTAATTAAACAATTAATTAAGAGAGGAGAGATCTTTATTTACTTTTCTATGCTTTTGTTCCATAGCCCAGACGGATATAACGAGTCGACCTCCAATTCTAAGAACTCGCGCCAACTCTTTCAACGCATGTACCCTCCTCTCCGTGGTAGCGAAATGATGCACCACGGCGATCGACAGCACTGCATCGAAGCTTTCTTCTCGGAATGGTAGAGCCAAATTATCGCAGATTAGAACCTTACCGTACACAAATAAGTTTCCGTGAGTAAAATATTTAACAGTAAATTATTCGCATGCATTAATTCGTAATAAAATTAGTTTAATAGTCATTTCTACAAAGTGTAGAGAAAAATATAGAACAATATATAGAATATAGAATTGATACAATAAAGAATTAGTTTAAAAATAAGAACTTCTACTTATATATATATAATTGATATAAACACACACCTCGTTTTCCTTCTCGCGCGCGATGTCCGTGAAACGCTTGCATCTGTCCACCCCTATTTTGAAGACACTGTGATTTACGCTGAGATATTTTCCGTTGCCGCAACCTAGATGATATAGATATAATGATGTTACACGTACGAAGAGATAGTGTAATGTTGTAAAATTAATGCAAACTTTATTAATTATGTAATCCACTATGAAATATATTTGATTAGAATTATGTATTGATAAATGTTTGCAATCAATGAAAGCTGTTTGAAAAGAAAAAAAGGAACGTTTTATGTAAAGTACACTTTTGACTGACCGATGTCACAGACGAGGGCACCCGGTTCGAGTTCTTGAAGAAACTGATATACTCGTGGCCAGTGTTTACTTTGCGTAGTCTTCTCGGCGCATTGCTCGTATACTTCGTGGACATAGGCTTGCTCTAAGGCCACCGAGCGAGCTGCATGCTCTCCGTCGCTCTCAGACATCCCTCTCGCTAAAGTGATTTATCCACGTCCACATGTGCGCTTACGATGCTGCACAGAAATATTTGTCTCTCTAAATCGAACAATCGAAGAATGAATCAGGTCCCAAGATTGAAAGCACTCAAAGATAAAGAAAAACATTTAACTGGATGGCAGAAATCTGACAGAATACCAAGGTATTTACGCTAAAGATTTATTCTTCAACAACAAACTGCGGATCAAAAGGTCAACAAGTTATATTTTGTTGATTTTTAGGACTGCATCCTGCTGCGACAGAATTGCCAGAATAGCGCGTGGGACTTTTGCGTTGCCTTACGCACGTTTACTTGACGCAGTAAATTTACGTGAACAAGCACGTCGCGCCTTTGCTCATAGACCTATCTCGCAGGGCGGCAAGCATCCGCAATAGAATAGTTCTTGCAGCAATCTGAGTATCAGCTTGTCGGCTCTCAACTTCTCTGCATTGTCCGTTTTCTTGGTGCGATCCGAGCGATACCGCAAACGCGGTACCGTATACGCTCGACACCATCGCAAAAAACCACCAGTGTCCTCCGTGCGGATGAATGTCACGATCGCCCAGAGCGTGCAGAGATTCCGGGATTTCTTTCTGGTGTGCAGATAGAGCTGGCAAACATCCAGGAACATCATAAGATCGACGACACTCCTTTCCATGGAGAATACGTTTGAAAATTAGAACGATATGTAATCTTCGTGAAGCGAATTCGATGACTAAGAACACTGGAATACCGATCTACGGCGTTTCAAAGAGAGCTCGGAAATCAAAAGTCGCGACCGAAGACAGACGACCGAACCGATCCTTTAAATAGATCCTTTGGCAAGCGTTACCGAGCGGAAAATCCGCCTGGTGCAAGGGCTGCTCTCCACACGCGCCATTCTCCGCCACCCCCGCATTGTGTTCTGTGGCGAACGCCGTCGGAGGCAGGTGGACCGACTTCAAAGAGTAGCGCACCCTCCCCCGCCTCCATTCTCCTGCGACTCCCTCCCTTGCACGTCGCGGTTCCCTTCGTCTCTGCTTCTGTCGCGTGCAAGCGAGCGACGAAAGGGCCGGGTAACATGTGTGCGTCGAAGTTCGCAAGCTTCCGATACGCGGCTGCGCGGTGAATTTATTCGATATCCCCCTTTCGTATAACTGGGTTAGTCTCTCTCTCTCTCTCGATGCACTAGTTTAACTAATTTAAGGATGCCACCAGATGCCTCGTGTGCGACGACTAATGTCAACCGTCGTCACTCAACGCAAACGAACGGTCGAGCGAACGGATGGATGGATGGATGGATGGACGGGCGGACGTATAACGTCGACGTAATATCGACGTGCGCGCTGTTGCTCACTTCCGAAGAATACGGCGGTGCAGTGGTGATGCACGAGATGCAATTATTAACTCGTAAAGAATTCTATGGGAGCTCATTCCCAAGAGAGACCCAGAAGCATCAGCTTCCTCGAGGTCTTTGATTTTCGAGCCGGCACCAACGTTAGAATGTCTCTTTGCATTTTTGGACTTCAGAGAACATAAAATCCTTCAAACGGAGAAGTTACGTGCAAAATGTAATCTACGTCTATACTGCTTCTCATTTTCCATTCAATTTCAACGATTAAAGTATTGTTAGGCTATTATGCGCCGGTGCCTGAGAAGAGAGAGAGAGAGAGAGAGAGAGAGAGAGAGAGAGAGACGCGTCCACATGCTACTAATGACAACGACTTATAAATAGAATGTGAAATGCATCCCACGCG
This sequence comes from Acromyrmex echinatior, assembly GCF_024713525.1. Lineage (NCBI taxonomy): Eukaryota > Metazoa > Arthropoda > Insecta > Hymenoptera > Formicidae > Acromyrmex > Acromyrmex echinatior. The sequence continues at coordinate 6,909,754 of NC_141862.1, read as the reverse complement.
ACTGCTTACGTCATGAAACGTCGCCTGTCCGTTCAAGGACTAAGGGCCGATCGCATCGAGCGTGGATTGCAGATTTATTTAATTAGATTTTCCATTGCTTAACTAAAAGGAAAAAAAAAACAAAAACAAGAATTTCCATTTCGACGCCATCAATCTTTTTTTTTTCAAATTACAGATTTTTGCCTGGATGTTTAATTTGGGTAAAGCGATCTATCGGTCGACGTACGTTTAATATCTCGAATATCGAGATTCCCGCATCGTGAGATTGCACACGACGAACATTTGTCACCCCCTGACGAAACGGAGAACCACTGTGCCACCACCGTTAGACTATACACTACGTAACGGCTGGGTCGTAAATGTGTTGGTCTCGACGGCGTGGGTGGTACGTAGAGCAACGGCAATGTGCCAACCGTGAGAGAGGCAGCCATGAATGAAAGTGCCGCGTATCGATTTATCTGCGCCGCCCTACATACGAAATATGATAAATAGAGAGTGCCTCTACCGATTTGTACAGTGACACTTGGAATCACCACGTCATCTATGCGTATTCATCTCCTTTTAGTTTCAATTCCAGTTATGTGCTAATTGAGCGTGTGAGGCGCAGCATCGTTATCTCACGTATCTAATACGTGTATAATGAGATTAGATCAGAGTTATTTCAATGAGAACACAATGGCGAGGGAGAGTAAAGAAGACATTATGTTTCGTAATGTCAGATAAACCAGCGGCAGAATTAATTGTGAGAGCAAGGTAGTTACATGAAAATTCGTCAAAAATGCGTATTGCGTGCAAATAATACAACAAATTATATAATAAAAATTATATAATTGACGCATTTAAACTACGTCATTCTGTGTAACAAATCTTAAACAAATCTATCCGGAGTTTAATCACATGTACTAATTGAAGCTAATAATTGAATGAAGATTGTTGCCGAATCTTCGAATATTTCATTTCATAATTTTATGTCAAAATTTTGCGTCAACCATCGTCTATTTCAGAAATTTTATGAGATTCGTTAAGATAAAAAAAACAATTGGATATGGAATTTCGCGATTGTGTGTAATCGATGCGAACAACCGTGGACTAGCAATTCCGTCTGTAATACAGCACCAAACGCGTCACCGTTCAAAACGATTCGATGTGGCGCCATTATTCATTCATGCGAGTTGCCTCTACGTCAATGACTGGGAATCATTTCAAGTTACCTTGTCAATTTGAAGATCGCTAATATACAAATCAAGCGAATTCAAGGCTCTCGAATACTTAAGGAATCTAAAGTTTGGAGGATTCAAATGGAAATGAGTCAGAATCCATCACGATTGGAGCAACCAACGTCAAGTGCAAGTTATCGACCATTTACCACTTTATGCTTGATACTGATAAGACCGCATCAATCTTATCGCACAGAATGATCGCGAATTCTCGTGAATAGGCAAAATCAATTTCTTCGCAAGACTGCCTACGCAAATTCGTTCGGGCCGGCAACGGCCGCCATATCGCTGATCGCGCGAGACCATCACTTCGCGGACACATCGATGGTGAGGACGTGGATTAACACTAGACATATCTAAACGATTCTACAGTCAAAGATGATGTTTCTTCAAAGACTTACCTGGGTCATGAGAGAGGCGGAATCTTCATGCTCGCGGTGAGATACGCTGCTGTGACGGCAAGAGGGTGCAGCAGCGCGGTGGCAGCGTCGGCGGAGGGGTCGGCGGCGGGGTTGGGGTCGGCGGCGGCAGCGGTGGCAGCGTCGGCTGGTACTGGTGCTGGTGCTGGTGCTGCTCGCGCGAAATCGGCGTCGCGCGAATGTTCGCGTTTCATCGCGCCGACGAACGGATATTCCTCTCACATCCCCTCGCGTCGTTGAATTTCACTGTTTTTTTTTTCTTCTCTTTCTTTCTCTTCTTTTTAATTCGTTCGCACGTTCGCGCTCGCTTGGTTTTCACACAGGGTATTCGCGCGATGGAAGGGTGTGTTACGCGCGCACCATGGACGCGCGTTTCGCGAAGAATCGAGCCGACCGACCGACCCTCCGACAATGGCTGCGGTTCCGCTGGGGGTTGAAGGGAGCACGCGCGAGGCAACGCGACGCGACGCGACGCGACGCGGGCGTCGCTGTGACGCATTACCAGCGTAAGAGGGAGGAAAGGGCGGAAGAGAGAGTGGGTGTAATGAGATACGTTTCTCCTGCCAACTGGGGGTGGATGGGTGAGCGTAGGTAGATGCGCGAGAAACGTGTGGCTTGCGGTATCTATAGCGAACTTATAATAGAGAACGTCTCCGCGATTGCACATTTGTAGTATCCTTGCTCATCTCTCTCTCTCTCTCTCTCTCTCTCTCTCTCTCTCTCTCTCTCTCTCCCCCCCCCCCTTCGTGACGCGTTACAGACGTCAAAGGGAGTTGGACGCGACGAATATAAAGAGATATGTTTGGCGCTTTTGCACGTATGACGAGATGCGTCTGTTACATCGACGATGAAGCGATTTATCTCTTTAATATAAATGCAATATTGATCGTTTTTAAGTCACATTTAAACTAGAATTTTTACAAATAAAGCTTTAATTCGACAAAAAGTATCAGCTCAATCAAACTATATGTATGTTCAAGTTATCTAATGGATTGCATAAAGTCAAGGGTAAATGTAAAGTAACGCCATATACATAGATATGATACGAAAATAAAGCGTAAATGTGGAATATCATTTTAAATAATAATACGAGTGAATAAAGTTTATAAAATTCTTTATTTTCTATTCTTCCTTATATTATATATTATGTTAATATAGAACATAACGTGCTCGCACGTGCACGCGTGTTAAAAACGCCGATAGAAATTAAGATAATACGTTAAACGTACGATCATTCAAATGAATTTTGCCTAACTTTAAAGACTTGATTCAAGGACGAATACGGCGAGTAACGAAACACGTCGTCTGTATTGAGATTACATCGCAGTATCACTACGCCTGACGGGTTCACTTTGACCTTGATCTTGGTCTGTGGCGTCAACACGTGATAATCCACGTCTTCGTACAAATCCTGAAAAGAACAATGATATTTTCGAATTTTTTTCCTAAACATTTCTACCGATCAAACTATTATACATAATTGCTACGAACCTCCACTCGATATCCTGCAGGATACTGTAAACCCAACTCCTTCAGTGTGACCGACACATCCGACGGTGTGCCGTCCGTTCGTCTGTTGACGAACGCGATCGCGTACGAGTAGTAGTTTTGGTAAACAGGGGTGATGGGCCTTGCCCAAATCTCAATGCCCTTGTGCTGTAATTGTAAGTTATCAATGGATCGCACTATCTAAGACACATTCTGATGAGTTCAGTCGAAACTGTATAACTATCACTAATATAACTGGATTATTATGACTTTAATTTCGAATTTCAACTCGTGATAATACCAATCAATCACCGATATATTCAAGGCACTGGCACATTTAACTTTTAAATCACTCACTTTGTATATCCGTCGACCTTGAATGCCCAATAGATCTTGGTCTACGGCGATAATCTTTTTGTTTTGCAGGATGGCTTTGTACTCTGGTCTAATCGTCCTAAGATCAACAGACATGAGCAATGGTGCTGCTAGTATAGCCCAGATCGCCATTTGCGTTTTGCTCTGCTCGTAGCTCAAACCAAAATTACCGATAATTAACATGTCTGGATCATTCCAGTGTCCAGGACCGGCATTGGACACAATCGCGTCTTGATTGTTACCGTAGTAATCGATGATACTCTCTACACTAGCCCATGAGTCCTGAATGTCATCGAAGTTGCGCCAGAGATTGCAGTTTTCTGCAATCGAGGTGTAATTTGGCTGAAAATTATATTAACGTCAATAACTGCCTCTAGAAGAAATAAATCGGAGGAAATGTATTGAGATGCTTACCTTCATACCTGCATAGATTTGATAAACAGGCCAGCTGCATGAATATATCATGTGTTTTCCAGTCTGATTTAGGAGATACCCAAACTCAGGATAGCCTTCAGTAAATACCATATTATTTTAATATTAATTTATTTAATTAAGAAAGAAATTTATACAGATCATTTATAAGATATAATTATACCTCTATCCATATCAACAGGATGCGAATAACATCCGTCTAACTTTACATAATCTACATCCCAGGAAGCAAATGTGGCAGCATCTATATCCAAGTAACCCAATATTCCTGGATATCCAGCACAAGTATAATTACCATAGTCCTCATAGATACCAAACTTGAGACCTTTTGAATGCACCTAACAAACAGAGCAATGTCTTTCATAAAGCATCACGTACAATTACAAAAGAGTATTATAAGCCTGAGAAGTGAGCCAAGTGCAGAGTAACGAATTTATGCAACAGACAAACATTGAAACAGAGAAACGACATTTCTAAAGTGATAGACAGTAAATTACATAATCTGACAGACTCTTCATGCCATATGGGAATCGTTCTCTATCTGGTACAAGTTGTCCATTTAAATCTCTTTCTTTCTCCAGCCAACAATCGTCCACATTAATGTATTCATATCCTACTGCAGCATATCCTTCTGCCACCACAATATCTGTCATGGTCCGGAAGAGACGATCACTGTAAATCAAATGGGACCAATCACTATGATTTCTTTTGCGCTTACATTGAGTATTCTATTCACATATCGTCACTGTTCTAGAGCTCACCTTATACAATTGTCTGGATCATTCTTGCAATCTGTGTTGCACCTGAATCTTTCCCACGCTAACCATCCCATCGGAGGTGTTCTGGCCAGTCCATTCTCCAACGCTGGAGCTAGAGTGACCAGCGATAAGAGAAGACAAAGGGACCACAGGTTGCGCAGCATTCTGTAGAAAGATAATAAAGCTGCTCTCGGTCAGTGAGTAGGATAATGACGAGGCTACCAGGTCGGCAGCATAGTCCGGGGACGCGAAGCGGAACAGGATTCCCGTGACAAGACGGTCGACGGAGAGGTCATCAGGAGAGCCCGCTGGTGAAGAGAAACGACGCGAAGTAAACGCGTGTTGTGACGAGGCGCGCCTACCGTACTGATCTGATATAAGAGGTAGGCTCGCTCGCACGCTCGCTCGCCGTTGCCGCTGCCGTCGCCGCCGCTGCCGCTGCCGCGAGTACTTTCACCCAATGCCCCATTTCATTTTTACGCGCGATCACCGTCGCCGACTCGCGTCGTGCCGCGCCTGCCTCCGCCGATCCACGCGTCTGTCGACAAACAACGTCGTACCTAGACCGGCCCGTTCGCGTTATGCGGGCATAATCGCTTCGAGTTTCCCTATCCGAGCGGATGTACTGTCGTGTCACGCCGTGCCGTGTAGCGAAGAGGTTAGGGGACGCGCGCGCGACAGGTTAGATCACTTCTGCTCCGGAAATGTCTTGTGAAATCCCTGAAATCTCGCGACCTCTTTCTTTTCCCTTCCTTTTTTTTTCTTTTTTTTTTTTTAAGAATGGAATATTCGCGCCTCGAGATTGAGGATTTTTTGTCAATTTTCTTAGAATTTCAAACTGTCTCTAGATCTTTTCCAATCTTTGTCTCGTTGATTTTATTAGTTATCAGAATTAAATAAAAGAATAGTTTTAAACTTTAATCGATATATTAGTATCTTGATATTTTTTATTATATTTTCAAACGGTACTGCTTTAGTTAATGCAAATGCTTCCAATCTATTAGTAAGTCTTGATCTATAAATTATTCTTTCTTTTTAAATCGCTACAACTTATGAATTACTCTTTGAACTTCATTGTGCGCTTATGGATGATAAATTTAAATATTAATTATGTTTAAATAAGAAAAACGACGAATGAAAATATTTGTTATATTACATGTTTCACTTTTCTATAATTTCAGGGAATAATATGAAGAGTTATTTACCTTCTGGGGCACCTATTTTATTTCTTTTCTTTAGACCAGTTGGTTGGACAATTTCAAATTTACTTTAGGATCGCGCCGTCTCGACAAGAGCGTAGCTAATTGCATGAGAGAACTACGAGTGCCAAGACTGCGCCTAGTGTCAGACGTTTTTCCGAAGGCTACTGAAAGATGCTAAACAATAATATAATGCGTCCTTCGTATTTCAAATCGACGCCTCAAGGTTCCACATCTAAGCGTATGCAAGCATTGTCGGAAATCAAGGTTTGTAAAGAGATGTCGAGGAGACTACTGTACGGAAAAGTAGGCTTAATTGTCCTCGCTTATTCATACCGAACTCTCGTTGACGCTTTAATTTATACTACAGATCTGATCGACGCTAGCCTCGCTCGTCACCGATAAAAATGAAAGCATCGTGGTTTGTGGAAGGGCGGTGACGTGGACGGCGCGTTAAGAGAGCGAGAGGAGACAAAGCGAGAAAACAGCAAAAAGATCGGTTGAGCGATCGGAGGGAGAAAGACGACGACAGGCAACAGTAATATCGCGAGTGGGAGAGACGTGGTGAACTCGCAATCGTGCTGACGTACAGGATACCTCAAAAGTCACCTGATTTCTTTTAAGTCTATATTTCAATCACTTTATCCTGACAGAATGTTACTGCTGTCGCTCTGTGAAGGTTTATTATCGTTGTTCTGATACTAATTTTATATACTCTTGCTTTCTTTCTTTTTCTCATTCTTTTAACGCAATATTAATATATCGTTATTATTATTGTGTATCATGACTGTGTATTACTACATGAACTAACGTGTATCAAATTGTTTCCGCATATATAGTGCGGGCGGTATGCCGCGACGCGAGAAAGTAGCCAAATAGATGCGAACCGGTTCGCAATCCTCGTCGTCATTCTACGCCGTGGAAAAAAAGAAAAGAAGAGTCAAAGGAAGAAAGAGAGCGAATATGGGGATATCTCGACGAAAAGAAAAGATACTGCGTACGCCTGTCATCGCGATACTTCGGTAGCATTTCTTTACGCCAACGTTTCTACATCACGGGCGGAAATTTTGATCGCGCGATCGTAATCTTTCGCGCACTTGATCGTTGAACGTCGAGTATGGGTTACCGGAGTAATACAAGAATAGTTTGTTACGAGTTATGGCAATATAATAGATTGTAGTTTTAGCTCGAAACGTTAGATTGCGCGTTATTAACGATTCGAGAGCCGTACCGGAAATGGTTACTTTAAGTATCCAATCGCTGAGGGCGATAAAAGAATGCGCAAGATACCGGAGATAATTAAGAAATAATTAAATATTTACGTTCTTTGATTTTCTGGGACGCCGTACGAAATTAGCATGGAGTTTATCAGAGAAATCAGAAAAGCACAGTACTGGACTTGCAATATTTTTTCCTTATCATTCAAATTTTCTCGAAAATTTCTAAATCTCTCGAAATTTGTAGATTGTCAAACGAAAAATTTTTATGCGTCGTAACTATCGTTACGCGTTTCTAAATTTGTTCGCTCTTGATAATTCATGATACTGATATCAATATTTTATTTTGTAATAACGAGATATAATGAGGCATGGAAGTACTGATATGCTTTTCTTTCTTCTCATATCGGAGCGATCGTAATTGAGTGGAATCTTGTTACATCACAGATAATTATGATATGATAAATTCAAAAATATTCCACATTTAAATAGCGAATAGCTCGTCTCTTTTTTAAACGTCATAAATTAAATAGCTCTATTTTGTTCGGATATAAACGATCGTGCATTGTATATCCACCTCCCTCGCATTTCTTTACAAAGAAAGACATAAAAGAGCACAGCTTCTCGCCTTCTAATTTCCCCCTCCTTCCTTCACCGAGGAATGGAGAGTTTGATTTCTTGCACGCTCGCGTCTCTCTCCGCCAAGTTAATTCTGCTCTCTATCTCAAAGGGAAAAGAGAGAGAAAAATTGAAGAGAGAAAAAAAATTGTTGACCATAATGACACGAAATTAGCGTCGCGTCCTAATCGGTGGACGATATTACAGATGTGTTACTGAGCGGTGGGTCGAGGTCGATGAAATATTCCCATCGACTCTTGCATTCTAAGCTATCGTAACCCTGGCACGATCTACATCCACGCTCCACTCGTCTCGCGGAATTGTCGACCGGTACCACAGCATCGCGCTCGCAATTTGCATCTCGATCCCTTCCTCTATCCTTCCTTCCCTCCCTCTCGATACCATTTATAACGTTTCCGAAGGAGAAATCGAAATGGCAAAATTCAAATGACGAGGATGAATCCAATTCCAGAGATACATCTTAGCCTCCTTAAAGATTTTTTAGGATGTACGAAAGGATGTTTGACGAGGCTCTTATAACGCCTCTTAGAAACGGTGCGTCTTCTAATCGCAAACAATAGAAATCTGTATCTGCGGTGAATTAAACGGTGCACGCGAGCGTGCGGATAGTACAGACTTCTTGCGACGTGAGAGGGGCGATTGTCTTTACACGCAATCAATGTTCTCGCGTAATGCAAGGAAAGAACAAAAAAAAAGGGAAAATAACGTACCTTTTGTCTGCCACGTGTTGCGTGAGAGTGTTATTTTATTATTGTGCGCGCTTCATTATATATACCCTATATATATCAGTAACTTGTATGGATGTGCTCATTTTGTAAATATATTATGATCAAATACGTTTATATTTGAGAGTTTCGATTGTGTACGTAACAATTCAACATATCTAGATGCGTTATCAAGCATCGCCTATTCGATAGGTCTATATCTTCATTGATAAGGATTACCTGATGGATCTCTATAATGGCGCAAATGACTTTGGCGATAAACAAGCCAAAATAAATAACGAATTATCGCCATTTCGATTCAAAGCTACATGTCAATGAGAGCGTGTTGCGCTTTACTGAACACTCAGGAAACACATTCTCCTGAATGTTACGGGCGAGCAATATTGAAACAACAACACATCTTCGGATATCAATAGAACAGATCCCACGCGCTTCGCGTTTAAGCTCAGTTCGACTTGGCAGAGTTTCAACAAAGTTGCACGCAATTTGCATCGCGTCGCGTTTTATTTTCGACGTCTCCAGCGTGAAACACGACGTCGCTTTCGCATCCTTAAATGGCGATCGCTGAAATTGGGGGAAAGAAAAGAAATTGTGGATGGAATTATCCAATACAATTGACTTGAAAATTGGACTCCTGGGAAGGGAAAAGAAATCTCGTATTTTGGATGGATAGAACTAATATTTATTTGGAATTCTTTAGATAACACTTTGTTGTTCTGCGCACAATCGATCAGTTAAATAACAACTTTCTTATTTTGAAACGCATACTCGTGTCATTGACACTATACATTTTTAAAGACTAGAATCTCGAGGGAAAAGATAAAAAATTGATTGAATAACAACGGTATCTTCCTTATAATCATAAAAATGAATTTATCAAATATGTTCATTAGCTCAAGTGACAGAGCTGTATCTTCAGTTAACTATAAAAAGATTAGAATTCTCTATGATGAGATACATTTATTATCATTAAGAAAATGCCGAAAAATAAATAGCAGCCGTTTATTATTTAATTACAAAAGTAAAATTATATATGTATTTATGTGTACATACAAAAAAATATGAGATATAGCTGTAACGACTGGAAAAAGAGATTTGCAAGAGTTTTAATTTACTTTCCAAGAAGAATTTTGCGAGTGGCACCGATGCTTTGGCCTGCCTGGGTCGCACCCTTGTTGGAACCCGCTTGAAGACCAATCACTCCCTGACCAGCTCGCAATTGTTCCTCTGTAAAATCACGTTTGCATTCGTCTGATGGCTTAGGTCCTAGATAAGGTCCTTTCCATTCGGGATGCTTGTATGTCTAAACGAACAGAGATATAAATGTTTTTTCTTCTGACAATAATTATATCAGTCAAAATTATTTACTATGTAAAGAAAATTATTGCAAAATTTGTATAAAAATTAATGATAACAAGGATAAGGAAACGTACTGTTCGGCCGAGTGCGAACAGTGTTGTTACTACTTGGGCTACATCTTTCTTCTCCCATAAGTCTACGGTCTGGAAAACATCGACGTCGTCCACCCCGTAATCCTTTAACGCCTTTTGAAACCTACAACATATTCAATGTAATCATAATGTATAATCGGTACAAATATCTCACCAGCCACCACTTACAAATTGATATTTTCCATCATCTTGAACTGTCCACCAGTACTGTTGATCTTTGGTACGGATCCAGGTGAAAGCTTGTTCATCAAATGGCACAAGACCTGACCATCCTTGAGCACCTCTTCAAAGGTCTCACCAGGAGGAAACTTCTTACCAAGGATCGATTCGATCCATTCCTGTGCCTCCTTCTCCTGTTCGGGGTTGCGTTTCGCTGCAATCTGTGCAAAATTATGTGCGAATGTCAAAATTATAACATACTGTTGTTTAGCAGAAAAGGATTATTATGGAAATTCGTCTTGATCTCCAATGGATTGATAGAATCCCGCGATACTTCAAGTATTTCAAGGAACACATCTCTTTCGAAAAAAATACATTTTGTTTGGTATTATCAAGCAATTGGCTTCTTTCTGTTTAAAAGTTAAGAAAATAAAGAACTCGGAAGAATAAATCACTATATGATACACGTGACCATGAACGGATCGGAACGGATTACACTACACAATTGAAATATTGTATGTGTATATAAATTAATATATACCTTAGCGCGCACTTGACGTTCTAGAGCCATCCTTATGATATTTTTGAAAAGACTGAAGTGCCGCGGCTTCTAGACGTGGCTTTTTATACGTTTCGGAGGTGTACAGAACCACCGTGGGCCAAGTCGGGGGAGAAATCCGTCCAACAACGTAAGAGGGTTGTATACGGGGTGTCCTAAGAAATGTTTCGACGAAAAAAAATGTTTCGTCGGAATTTTCCAGGGAAAATCGCAGTCGAAGATTCTTCGTTATTATATTCATGTCGACTGGATCTACCTTCAAGGCTTTCTTGATATAATATTTTCTTCTTCATTGACTTGGTAATCGATAAACGAGATACTATCGAAGATACTTTTTTCCCCATGTTCCACATCGTTGATGCGACACCCCGTATAAGCGACGCAAGCGTGCGTGATTCCACACGTTTCGGTATTCTAATATTAGCGGCTTATTCAGTTAAACGAGAAATAGGTTTTCCGAAATCGCAGAGACGCGCAGCTGCTGCGTGAAAATTGGGCAACTTAGTAATGATTATAACATCCGGTAAATAGCCGAAACAAGATTCGCATGAATAAGTCACTGTTTTGTTTTAAAACGAGCCAATGTAATAAAACAACTATTAAGGATCTCAGATGTCGATTGCGATAATGTCTATAAAAATGCAACGGCAAGAGAATTTTGATTTTTTTCCATTGAATCTCACAACAATTGCCTGATAGAGCAGTGAAAAAAAAATTTACTAAATTTTATTTCTTTGAATCGTAAACATTCATTTACAGTAAATAAATATTTATTTAATAAAAGATAGTTGAATCAAATTAATGGGTTTTGTATCAAATAAGTAAATATTTATTTATAACGATTTAAACAAATATTTATTAAAATTCTTTTTTTCAGTGTAATTATCTGAAATTTCTTTTATTTTATTTTTTTTTTATATAAATTCGAGATTGCGCATATTCCAATTTGAACGAAGAAATGATGAGGAACGAATGAACGATGGACAAATAAGAAGGGAGATTCTTCATTATACGTCATTGCAGAAATTAGAATTAGAAAGACTTGAATGAATCCTTATTGGAATACAGAAATGTCAAATCTAGGATCGTCTGACTTGTTCGAATAAAACTGTTCGCGTTGTTCTTAGTTCTGATTACAATGCGATTCTTAGTGCTGATTATTCCAGCACGTAGCTCATCAGTAGGGCGTAGGCAACGTGTCGAGGTCCTGACACAGAAGGAAAAAAAATACGATCGCCCTCGTGGAAAGTGGGACGTGCTACTTTTAAATAGTTCTCTGTCATATAGCTCGGGTTATTATTGCGCGATCCAGATTTTGCTGCAGATACTCTCTGTCGTGCGAACGCAAGATAGAGAAAATACAGAAAATTATAGACATTCCGAGGACGAGGCTTTAAAAGTTCATCGCTAATATATAATGGACTAATATAGGCGAGAGCGCTTGAGAGAATTCAAAGAATATCAAACTTTGTTCCTGCAAGACGACTTTATAATAAATCAATCGGGAAAAATTAAAATTACTATTACACGTTTTAGATATCAAAAGAGCAATGATAACTCAGTCCCTTGAGTTAAATAACATTTTATTATTTTTAACTTTCGTGTGTCAAACTGTAAATTAATCCATTTATATGATAGAATCATTTAGTTTCGAAGAGTAAATAACGCTTATATTAATGTATACATTTATTATTAGTACATAAATTAAATATTTGAGTTAGATTTAATATATTTCTTAAGTTAATTTGTTTAACTTCATGATTTAGTTCAATTATGACATATTGAGGAATAGTAGCGACTTACAGAAATGATTAAAAATAACTCAAATTGATTATAATGGTATAACATATATAATAAATTATATAAGATATATATAAGATATTATTTAATACATAATATGAAGATATGTTTTTAGAAGTTGCAAAGTACGCTGTAACATCCGAAACGGAAAGTAACGAATACAATATCTTCCAGAAGGACAGTAAAATTTGCGCGGTTTCATTACGTTACGTAATTTGAATCTCGCGTGTGTCGATTCAAAGGAGATCATTTATTGGTTGGATGGTGGACCGATGAATCACGTTTAAATTTAAGTTTTCTGCGTTCTTCCACTAGCTACAATATCGTCTGCTCCGTGTCGAAGGTGCGTAGGTGTTTTTCCTGAGAGCGCGATGATGAGACTCCGTATTCTTGACATTATCTTAAATGCAACTATTCGATACATTATTAGATATCAAAGGAATAACGATAGCTTCATATCTTGAATTTGAATAACATTTTATTATTTTTAACTTTTCGAAAATATAAATCAATCCATTTATGTGAGTTTCAAAATAAACAACATCCATATTAACGTATATTCTTTTTATTAGTAAATGTAAACTAAAGAATTAAATTTAAAATAAATTTTCTTGAGTTAAATTATCTAATTTCATTATTTTAATTGAATTATAATGACATATTGACTAGGAGCTGTGACAACCTATAAAAGTGATTCAAAATAACTTAAATTAAATTTAAATTGCCATTATAAATTTAACAGAGTAGATTCATAATACAATTTCTGATTCGTATTTATAATTTCTTGATTAAAATCTTATGTATTTGATAAATACATTTTTAATTAATTTCAAATTGAAATGAGAAAATATTATGCATATATTGAAGACATATAATAAAACAACTTTAATATAATAATAGAGCTAAACGAAAAATAATTAACATTGAATGCAGCTTCTAACTCAGATTTATAATTTCTGAAATTTTACATTTTCTATAAATATATTGTAAATTAATTTTGATTGAAATTCTTTGTATATCTTTTTAATCTTCTCGTCGTTTGGTGTAAGTACGTGGTTGAGTAGGACGCGATTTGAAAAACTTTTTTCCTGTTGATGGAACCACATCTTGCTGTATAAAGCAAAAAACAAAAAGATCAATGAAACATGATTATCTCAATATCCTGAATCGATAAGTGAATGAAAAAGGATAAATAAGATTATTATATATATATATATAAGATTATTATATATTTAAAAACTCGTTCACTCTCACTTTCACTTATTTCAATAGTTCTTAACTCTCCTATTTGCAAAAAAATGTTCATTATATTATTATCTCTTTTTAGTATTTTCTTTTCGACTTTCTTGTATTATATTTAATAACGTATAAACATCTATACCTTGTCCTGACTTTGTCTTTTTTTCAAAGATGTACGAATCAATTTTTCTGATGATGATGTATCTTCATCGCTATCCAATAAATTCGCGTTAGAAATCTGTCAAATAAGAAATTCAATATATTAATAAAATCTTAATCTCATATTTAAAAAAATTTTTTTAATTCTTATTTCCTAAACTCTTGCAGAATGCAGAAACTTTGTATGAATCATCAAGCACGTCGAAAAAAATATCGATTCTGAAAAACAATTTTCGTCAAGGACTTATAGGAAAAGTGCAATGTCCTGATTTTTTTCTTTGTTGCGCGCCTTACTTGTGTATTCTCTCTTGACGTCATTGATCATTTTAGTTTGATAATTTATAATATTTTTTTAACTCGACTGATTGTGTTCCGTAATGGCTTTTTAAAACTGATACTCTTGGTGAGTTTGATTTATGTATTTTCATACAAACTTTCTGCGTTCTAAAAGAGTTCAAGAAATAAAAATTCAAAAAATTTTTTAACTATCGCAAGAAAATTTTATTACACTAAAATTTTTTGTTTATTACCTTAACCCTTGTGCTTTCTCGTGTTATAATTTCTTTTTCCTTCTGAAGAGTTTTTAATTGATGTTGAAGCGTGTTAATAGAAAATTCGTTGTTACTCTTAGTTTTTTCCAGAATCTTTTGCATTTCAGCGTTTTGCTTTTGTGCAAATTGCAAATCTTTCTGCACGCTCGAAAGTTTATTTTCGAGATTCTTGGAATAATCTATTTCACTACTTAATTTTTTTTCTATTCTGTTTATGTCATTAACGAAACCTGTCTCCCTTAGTTTCAATGAGTTTAACATCGTCTCTAAATGCTGAATCTAGAAAATAATATTGAATTAAGTAAAGACTAATATTATATTGGTCAAAATTGTTGAATGAGCCTGTACATAATTTATTTTACTTTTTCCGTTTTTGTACGTAATTCATTCTCCAGCATACTTTGTGTATCCAGTAATGCTTCGCTCTTAGCACACATTTGGTTATATCGTGTCATTATCACCTCGATTTCATTTCTAAAAAAATCATAAAAAAAAACAAATTACTCAAATCTTAATAATTTTATAGAGTACACAATCTGAAAGATATTTTTATTTTCAAAACTTCATAAAATTTGATTAATTTAAATACTCACTTATACATGGAGATTTCATTCTGTAATTTTGAGATAAGTGTATCCTTTTGCGCGATCATATCCGTAATATTGATCTTATCTTGTTCTAGTGTATTCAGTTGTGATTGTAAACTTTTGAATTTTGATTCTAGTCGCTGTTGTTCCTAAAACAAATATTAAACTTACAACATTAATAGAAAAAGAAACGAGCTGAAAAGATCTTTTAGAATTTCTTTTTAACGTACTTCAATGAACAATGTTTTTTCCTTAGCATGTGCGCTCACTAATTCATTTTTCTGTGAATGGAATTTCCGCTCGACGTCATTTACTTGTTCTTGCCATTTGTTTTGCTCCATCAGTGCCTCCTGCATTCTAAAAAAAATTACTTAGTTAACACTATTATGTTCGTGCAATTTATTGCGTATGGTGTGATGACTTACTTCTCTTCTTGAAGTAGCAATTTATTTTCCACTTGTGCGGCAGATTTCGCGATGTCGCATTTCTCTTTCTCGATCGTTTGCAGTTGCGATTGTAAATTTTCGCATTCCGATAGCAACCGCTGTTGTTCCTAAATTAGAAAAGTCATTCAAAATAAATTATGGAAAAAAATTGTGGGATCTCTTGAAAAACTGCCTAAACAACATACTTTGACGAGCATCAACTTTTCCTCAGCATGTTTATTCGCCAATTCATTTCTCTGACTCTGCAGCTTGTTTTCAGAATTTTCCAATTGCTTCCGCAATTTATTTAGCTCTGCCGACTCTTCTTGTAATCTAATTCAAGAAACGATTTTGATAAAAATCTTTGTTTATGCGATAAACTATCAACGAAAATTATACCTTTCTTTTTGAAGCCGCAATTCATTTTTCAATTTTGCAACACAGTTCTCCATATCTGCAATTATAGAATTAATTGTTTAATTGTTTTGATAATGAGCCTAAAATTAAGATTCAAACATTTTCCATGTATGTAAAAGTGTGCCTTTCGATTTCGCCTCATTCTGTTGCAGCTTCTGGATAGTTTCTTGCTGCTTTAGAATCACATCGTCGTATAAGGTGGATAAACTAACGTGGTGTTGCTGAAAACTGGCAAGGCTCTCTCTGATGTAATTCATATATTCCGTGATATTCTCGATGTACGGCCAAGTTGCGTTCAGTCTGTTGTTGCCAAAAAAGAAAGTCAAGTCGCAGAATATATAAGAAAGATTCATGTTGCGACAAAAAAGAAAGAAGAAAGAAATGAGGCTTACTTTGTTTGGATCTCTTCCTTGTTGCGTGTATCTATCTCTAAGGAGGCGGACAAAGAAGCCTGCGCTTCCTGGCTCTCCTTCAGTTTTCGTCTTAGATTTTGGATTATACGATCCTTATTCTGTTGGTCTTGCTGCTTGTCATCATGTGTGCAGGAACCTTCATTCACCTGCTACTTCCACAAAATATTCATAAAAAATTATTTTTCTTGCTTATTATAAAACAATTTCGATCAAACTTGAATCAACTTAAGCAGCGATTAATTTAATCAGAAGAAAGCTCAATAAAATAAAGTTTCAAGCTGTATAATTCATTATGTCTGTATGTATTTAATTTTTCCTTCTGTGTCAAATAAAAAAAATTAAGAATTCTATTCACGATTAAATTAATTGGAGTTTGATTGAAGTCATTATTATAAAAATTAATAATCTTGAGTATGTTTGTAACAATTCGTACTTCTTCCGTTTGCTGTAATCCATCATTGTTCCCTGTTTGGTTCATCCATTGTGCGATCATTGCATCGATAAACTTGCCGCTGCTTTGCGTGCTCACGCGAACTTTTTCTACAAGTTTCGTATGAAAATCATGACATGAAGATCAATTAAAGCGAAAGACAAAACTTACCTTCCTGCTGCATGTTTTTCTGTTTTAAAATAAATTTTTTAATTGATTTATAATCGAAGCTCAGTTCGGGTTTTATCTACTTTACAGCTCAAGTCGCAGATGCTCAGATGTTTAAACAAAAACTTCACCTCGTTTTTTTTTACAATTTAATATGATTGGTTGAATTTAAAGGTAAATACCAATCACGTTCTACTTCTGTTATGTTCCAATATACACTGTCAGTATTAAAAGTCTACAGTATACGTAACTTAAACTATAGATTTTCAATAATGATAGTGCATATTGAAACATGACCTATTTACGTTTCTTACTTTTTATTTACTTTTTACTTACTTTTTCTCTTACTTTTTTATCTTCTAATTCTAAGGATTAAAAAAAGATAACAAGTAAATTAAATCGATTTTAAAGTTAATCTACAGTAACAAAAATGTAGTGGATAGTAAGCACTACTGGATTTTGCATCCTTGCAAAAATAAAGAAATCAAATAAGGCAATTTCGAATCAGTATATTTGTTGATAATTCTTTTGTATTATGATAATGTGCAATTATGAAAATTAGCAACAGAAGCTGTTTTACTGGAAATCCTTTAAATCCGGTTTCTAAGAGATGAAAATATCGCATAAAATAAACGATGCGAATTAAATTATTCTTGGAAAACATAAACAGCGCTCTGTAATCGGTTCGTATTTATATGAAATATCGCGCAGCATACTGCAACGTTCTCTGTCGGTCTATCGTGCAAGCATTTCACTGCACTTCGCGTTCAGCGAATTCAGCGTCTCCGAATTATTTTCAGGTTATATTTACCATCGTGGTGGAACATAAAAACTTAAAAAACGATATATTTTGAAAGAATATTCCCAACAAAAACGAACGCTCACGTCATCCTATAATAGTGCTAGTTTAAAAATGCAGAAAGAAAAATGAGTATTTAATTGAAGATAGGAATAATGATTTTTGTAAGATTTGCTGTTTTTATGATGTTATACAATCTGAAATTTTGAGAATCTCACACTTCCTTTTATCGCAGAATTTGAAATCTGTTAGCAATCTAAAGCAAATTTTATTTTAAAAAAAAGATTAACCATGTCAGGATTATTCGAGCAGATTAAACTGCTTTACGATCAGGCACTTTATTGCAATGTGATCTCTCTGACGAACTTGGTGCTCTCTCTCAGCGAACACAGTGCTGACTTGCTACCTGGTTACAGCAAGTTTCACGTATACGTTTATTACGCGGATGCTCACTTTCATCTGGGCAAATATCGCAGAGCAGAGACTCTCTACAAGAAGGCTCTGCAGTTCCGTAAGTGTCTGTTAAAGTCGAAAGGTACAGGGAAACCTTTGTTGGATGGACAGAAGGATCTGCCGTCGGATGTCAACATCAAATATCAGATTCACTTATGCCTAGTCAAGTCCAAGAATCTGCAAGAAGCTTTGCAAGTGTTACAGAGCATCCCTGGCAAGCAGCGTACTGCCAAAGTAAACATGGCACTAGCCAAGATGTTCCATGAGCAAGGAATGGAACGGTCTGCTATTACCACATACAAAGAAGTGTTGAAAGAATGTCCATTAGCTTTAGAAGCAGCCGAAGGTCTTCTTTCTTTAGGAGTAAAGGGTGTAGAGGTCAATTCTTTGATCGTCGGCTCCATCTCGAACTCGATGAATTTGGAATGGCTTAATACGTGGATCAAGGCTCATGCACACATTCATAATAGAGAATACACTCATGCCGTGAGCACTCTGAGATCATTGGACAATGTTGTTTTGCTTAGGGATAATTTCAATCTATTGACTATCATGGGCGAGTGTTATTATTACGCGGGTGATGATAAGAATGCTCTGTTGTGTCTGAGGCGAGCTCGCGTTATTGAGCCAGATATAACAAAAGGGTAAGTTCACATTTCGATATTTATTTATATATATTATAGGAATACTTATTATTTGTTACTTCTTTACAGGGTGGACATGTATGCTGCAGTTTTATACAAAATGCACCATATCAAAGAATTGGAACGGCTGATACCAGCGATAACTGCTAACAACGAATGTACCGGCGAAATTTACGTAGCAATGGCATATTCCCTGTTTGCTGCTAGAAAGTTCAGCAGAGCAAATACTCTTACTGCTCAGGCATTAAATCTGAATCCTAATGACATAGAGGCCACCATATTACGGGGTAATCTTCTTATCGAGCAAAAGAAGTATCAGGACGCCTTGTTCTTTTTTAGACACGCTGTACAATTGAAACCGTATAGGTATGAACCACATAAAGGTTTAGTAGATTGTCTTGTTGGAATGCATAGATTACGAGAGGCTCTGAATATCGCCAGCAGCTCTTGCAAACAACTTGGACACACTACAAGAGTTCTAACAGTGAGTTAAAGTTAAAAGAAAATGTATCTAAAATGTAAAAAGTAAAATTAAAAAATATATAACAATGCATTTTGTGTTTGCAGTTATATGCATCCGTCTTGATGAAAGATCCTGTGTCAGTAAGCAAAGCTAAGAACCTTCTCGAAAAAGCTTTATCTCAAGATGAAGTCTACTTACCTGCAGTGTATTTACTCGCGGAGATATACGAACAGGAAATGAATTTGGAAGCAGCCATCGAACTACTCGAGAGACAGGTGGAGATTCATTCTACCTGTAAGCTCCATCAAACTTTGGGAGACTTATGGGCAAGAATGCACAATGAGGAGAAAGCTCTAGATCATTATGTGGTAGCTTTAAAGTACATATTTCATTTTTGTAATTGTTGACATAAATTGTTTACATAAATCTATAGATGAAGCTTATCTAATTTTGTCTTCAGCTTGGATCCAAACAACAGGAGAGCTCTAGAGGGAATGCACAGATTAGATAATTCTTCTAGTAAATTGGATTCCGCTTATTATATGGCCGTTGGTGAGGAACAGGCTGATACGACCTATGATGTTGGTGATGGTCTGCCGGATACAGATAACGATGAGGCACCCGAGGAGAGTGAGACTGAAGCCATTTGGTCGGATATGGACTTGGAAGCTAATAGTCAGTAATCATTCTTGTTATAGAAATGAATAGCCAGCGAAAATTCGAAAAAAAATCGAAATTTTAGCTTCTAAACTAAGTCCATTAATAATGGATTTCTTGAAAAAGAATCTTTGGAAAATAATTTGTACGAATGAAATGAGACTGAGGTTGTTCGTGATTATTATTTGATAGGAATATACATCGTAGATAATTTACTTCTTTTTAATAAATTCAACAATTGTATCGTCGTGGAGCTCTGTTGCCTACTTTTAAAAATGTCAATGTTAAATTTTTATTAATTTCTATTACGAATATATTTTCATAAAATGGAGAACTCTAACATCAGGAGGATTAAGGCAAACAAACATGTACCCGTTATTTGTTATATTAGTTATATTAGCGTTACAACTTAGATTTCGATGAACAGCGCAAACTATTCAATGATAAAATATACATATATAGATTGTAGGAAGTCATAATAATAATAATTCTTAGATCGATGTAAAACAATATCACATCATTTGCTGAATAGGAAAGCTTATCACTGGCTTGCGATTTGTCAACATGCCTTTTCATATCTTTTACACCTGATATGTCGGTATTGTCAAGGATTCAAGGATAAAGCCTCAATTACCGGAAATATATTCGTGGCTATGTAACAATACTACATTCGTCAACAATATCCATATGTGTATGTGTGTGTACATATATATATATATATAAACACATAAAAGTATTATTAGAATACTTTAAAGAGTGCCATTTAAATAACATAACTGATACATATATAAATATATGTGTGTGTGTGTATATGTGTGTGTGTGTACATACATTTGACAGTACACGTATCGTAATAACATTCGATTTTTAGCGACAAAGAGAACGTCGCACCAACATATAAAAAAATTGATAACAATTATTCACAAGATTTCTCTCGCGATTTAAATATATAAGTTTATCGCGAGGAAAGTACCGATATTCGATGCAACAATTAAACTTTATATGTGCAATATAACATTTAAAATCTATACGACTTATACGCGTTGTTTGTTTGTGAAATTGCTTATCGTGTTTTCTTACATCTTACATAACTACGCATCTACAGGAATGTAGACTTTATCGGTCAAAGTCACAAGAAATTAATTTGCGCGCATCGGGATTAATTTACGTGACATATCTGTAAAATATTATCTTATACGAATTTTCACTCAAAATGGAAGAAACGATTAATTTAATTGATGATCAACCTCGAGCGAATTTATTTCATTCAGCCGGATAATTCGTTAATTAGCTGATTAATTCGTTTTATTTTCATTGCAATTACTTCTTTAGTATCTTTTTCATTTGTTTCGTTTGATGCTGCATACTATATTGAGCGTTCTCGGCCTTCGTGATCAAGGAGTCGAGCTTATTCAGATGAGATCCCATTTTCTGGTTGAGATCGATCTGCTTCTGCTGGACGCCGCTGTTCGCGGGCTGGTTCGCGGTGTCCGTGATGGTCACATCTGACGTCTCCACCGTTATCACCTCGTCGACCGTGGATTCTGGTTTCTCTTGGTTTTCTTGCTTTCCCGCGTCAGGGTTCGGCTCTTCGGGCTTGTGACGCGGCGTTCCACCGCGAGAGTTTACCTTCACTTTGAGCAACGTTCCCAGACTGCCGCAAACTGTCTGCGGAATTCTTTATTAGAGGCCTTTTTCTTTCTCTTCCCCCCCTCTCTCTCTCTCTCGCGCGCGCGATGAAAAATATAGAAAACATACAATATCTCTTTGAAGACGTGTAACGTGTAGATTTATTTGTAATTCATCAGCGTGGAGTTTACGAATCTCATGACGAACAATTGATTTAGACGCGGTGGAGAACCGGCGGTGCAGGAGGGAAGCGTTATCAATTTGCGAGCGGATAAGGACATAAAATGATCCGTCGTATCGGTCGTAAAAATTCCGCGCTATCGTTATGACAAAATAATAATTAATTCGAGTAACATGCGAAATAAGTGCGCGCAGGCTCGCTCGGCAATTAATTATCCCAAGTCACCTTGAATCTGTTGAGCTTCTTCTGCGTGGTGCTCAGAATGTTGTTCAGCTCGTCCAGACCGCCGCTGATGCGTCCCGACGCATCGTCCACGTAATCCAAGTCCTAGAGATAAGAGAGCATCGGCGTGAGGAAATTCGTATCGCGGACACGCGTGAACGTCCGTCGGCGTTAATGAACCCCGCGACGTTCGGCTTCGCGACGTCAGCGATTTTATTCTCGACGTGACGGTCTGACTCGTAACTCGTTGCACGTGGACTCGTTGCAACCCGATTCTGCTGCGTAATGTCTGTCGCGATTGCGATATCGCCGTAAGTGCATTAGCCGCTCGTTAACATATGAAAGAGAGAGCGGATGAATGAAAAAAAAGGGGAATAAAAAAATTGTAAAAGCTGCAAGTATAGATAACTGCAGACTATGTCGCTCGGCTCTCTCTCTCTCCCCCCTCCTCTTGATTGCGTTCTTCTACGGCGATGAAAAAAAAAAAAAATTTAATACTCGTTGATTCATGGTCGAGGAACGTATCAGAAATAGCTCGTTCGCCAATGGGCGTGTCCAATTAAACAAAATTCGGGCTGTTATTTTAGGCATATTTTCAAACAGATTCTGCCTTACTTGAAATTTTTAGCGCAAGCGAGGCGCAACAGCGTAGTTACCTGTAACGTAGCATCGTCGTCGTCGACGTCGCAACGAGGATCCTCGCTCTGCGCCGCCTGCGACTGCCTCCACTCCTCCTCGCTAGGCTTCGACAAGCCTAGCAATTCTGCCCTCTCGCAGGCATGCTGATAGTCCTCGGACATGACGCTAGGTTCCAACTATATAACTAATATAACGATGTGGGCCGCTACCCGAAAACGTCGGGCGTCGCGACGAGCGATCGTTCGCGAGTACTCTCGGACGCGAAATTCCGTGGAAATCGTCGCGCCCTTGGCGTGAGGCATGCATCACTCAAAGAATCCATATTGGCATAGAAACTGCGCAAGCTCGACCGAAGGCGGGTAGAATTACGGATAAAGCTTCGCCAAGTCGCGACACCCTCCTTGGAAACAGTTGGACTTCGATCGGGGCTGATCCCGATTAAATATTAATTTTTCTCCTATACCAATTTCCTCTTCAATAAGCAAGAGACATTTTAGAACATTTCAGCAATATTGTAGCAACGTTGTATCATGAAATGTTCCAAAATGTTTCTTTACTGGATCGGTTTTGACTTTTTGACATTATTATCATACGCATTAAGATCCATTACGTGGCAGTATATTCGATACATGCACTTCCCAAGGAATACATAAAAGTTAATAAAAAATCAAAATGATTTTATAAATTATTTTGCCTGTTCTTGATTTGATTTGTATTATGCACTTCGTAATTGTATTCGTTTGCGTAATTGTATTCTTACGCGCGTATGTTTTATAAATATGTTCGAGCGCGTGATAACGTATTTAATTCTTAGTCTCTTTTTTTTCCCTGTCAATTCCAGGGTTGAGTAATAACTAATTAAAACGTTAAAAAAAGAAATTAAAAAGTTGATAACTTTTAACGTAATTTAATTAATTTTAAATGCATTAATTTTTAACTTAATTTAGTTACTTTTAAACTTTAATTTTTTAACTTTTTTAAATTAAAAATTTTTCTATCTCTCTTAAGGTTAATATTATTTTCTATAAAATCTTAAACATTAGAGAATTAATTTAGAAAAAGTTCAATAATTTTATCGTAAGAGATTCTATAATAAGAGTCACATTATATGGTAGTTTTTATTGACCGCTAGATTTTGTCAATTCCCGTTTATATTTGAAATAACACTAATTTTAGGTATCATAAACGTTATATGTTAGCAACATAAATATGAAATGAGCCTTAGATGAAGAATTGTTGTAAAACAATGCTGCACATCCACCCATTCCACCCATTTTCTAAATTTTTACGTATATTTTTTCTAACAAATATCTAGTCGAATAATTGTAAACTTGCATAAACAGTCGTTTTAGAAGTTAAAGATAGATAAAGGTTAAAGAAAGAGAAATAATACAAACTTATATCCTTCTCTCTCGTAAGATTTTGACAAAAATACCTGATAGTGTGACTCTTATGTATGTATAAATAATTTACATGTGAATATAAAATTTAATTTACTATACTTAATTTACTATACTTAATAATCTATACTTGTAAGGATTATTTAAAATAATCTCTTTTTAAGAAAAATTAAGACATTCTGATCTGAAAAATAATTTTTTTCAAAATTAACTTTTTTTTAAATTTAAGTTAATTCAATCTTAACTTAACTTTTATTAAGTTAATTCTTTATTCTTTCAACTTTTAACTTAATTTTATTAATTTTACAAGTCATTAACTTTAACTTAATTTAATTTAAAAAAACATTAACTTACCTAATCCTATCAACTTTGATATTTTTATATTATTATTATTATTCTATTGTATTCACATTGTATTATTAGATAGGTTCATAACAGCAGTCAGCTGGCGCTTCATATTTACACTTGCAATAAATTAAATTAAATTAAAATATTAATCTTCAAGAGGCTGAGCTACAGCAAGACAGATTGATCCGGTCTTGAAAAGTGGAACACAGTAGCTTCTAGATAAGAGCGCTTCCAATCCAAATTTTTAAGAGAACTTTTAACGATAAATGGTATAACATTTAGGAAAGCGGTTTTCGAGCGATTAAATACTTATTGTAGATAAAAAGAACGTAAAACGCAAGGCGTTAGATCGCAGTAAAGTGAAACTCGAGTTCCCAAGGCGGTCATCTCCATATCGTCGTGTTCATGATTAATTTCAGTTTCGTCGCGTGCACCTGGACACAACATAGTACCGCACAAACCGTCCTTACCCACGTGCACGTCATAAAGGCATACACGCGCACCTTATATAAGCTACGCGACAGCTTGATCGGTTTGCATTGTTGTCGGAACGAAGTCTGCGTCATCTCGCGAGTGAGTTATGACAATGTCATCGCGGATCGCGATATGGGAGATCGGATTTACTTTGTTCCTGCTGCTCGTGTTATCCGCGCAGGTAAGACGGGACTATCCCGATCTTATCGTGAAAGAAAGTTGGGAAGAAAGAAAGAGAGAGAGGTGAAGGAGAGATGGCTAAATTTTAATAAAATCTTTTAATTAATTTTTTAATTTTAATTAGAATTTATTTTTAATCTTTTTACTTATGTCACGTCGTTAATTTTTAAATTAATTTCAACATACATTAAAATAAATTGAAATTTATTTAAAAAACGTAAATTAAAATTTAAGTAAAATGTGTATTTTAGTACATTTTAATATTTATAATATTTATGTTAAAATATACAGATATTTTTAGTATTTCTATAAATGAAAAAAGATTGTGTAATTTTTTAAACTTATTAGAAACAAATAACTGGGAGCTTTTTGAGAGCTTTAGAATATTAATTAATATATGCGTTTTAATATTTAAAGCAAATTTATTTTTAGTATTATAAACGTGCGTTTGTGATTCTTTCATAGTAAAATCATATATATTACCCGACGAGAGAGATTGTATTCACCCATTTCTTGAAAGATTTATTGGGTTATCGTTTGTCAAATTAGAGACACCAACTCAACCAAGTTAGGGATAATAGACTCTGACGAATAACAGTATTACAGTATCGTCGGCGTATTATTGAACAAGTTAACAATGAGAACGCTCAATAAAGATCGTTAAATTCTTTGCGACCTCGTAATAACAGAAAATAATAGAAATGAAAAATCATAATATGCCAAATTAGCCAAATGGCTAATTTTAATGGGAATTTAGAGAATTAACTGATAAAATTATTAATCGACGTTTTTACATAATCGATCGGAATGAACATCCACCATATTATTAACTTGGATTTTTAGTCAAACTTTCTTTTGCAAATTGAATACTTTCATGTCGCAATGACGTTTTAAAAATAAGGCAAAATAAATATTAATTTTACAGAATATAGATTAATTAAATTACAGATAAATTAAATGTTTATCTATTTATTTACAAATAAAAACGTGTTAAAAAGAGAAGTTGATTTCTCTCAGCTGTTTCAGGGAGTTGTTTTATTTCTTAATTTCTCTAGGCGGTGGACTATGAATTCCACAGACGACGAGATATCAGTGAATTCGAACGACAACATAATCTTAACGAGCCGCGACTTTCTCGAGCAGCTGAATTTTGTGGCGCCAAAAGAGAATTACACATTGCAAGAAGCCACGGAGCACTTGCTATATTTCGGTGCACTCCTGTGAGCGCGAATAGTCGACACCTTCGGCAGCCTCCTGTACGATTATTATGATGACTTCATTGATGTTGCGGAAGTAGATGCGTTGCACAAGATATATTGGAAGATCCTCGAGCGACAGTACGACGTATTCAACCTAATCCTCAGTGTCCTGAGGAATCCGGATACGAGACCGTCCAGGATCTGTGCCGAAATCTACAAACACGGGGAATCCTGTCTGAGGAGTAGCGCCAGCATCTGCCGCAGAATCAGAAAGCAGCACGATCTTCCGCATCCCGATGATGACACAACACACAGCTGCGTTGAATATACGTACAGTGTATCATTCATCCAAAATAATGCAGCAATATTATTCCCAGAGGTTTCTCTCTGGCGACATTGTTGAAACTCCCGTAGCGAAAAGTGTTGGTAAATACGCCCAATTTACTCTTTGGACTTTTATATAATGTGAGATACGACGACTACGATGACGATGTTCGCCTCGCCGAGAGGGAACTTATATGACACTTTCGTGAAATCTCGGAGACCATCGGCGAAATTTCAGTGTCGATGGTGGAGCTGAGGAAGTTCCGTACTATAAATTCTTTCCTTAAGTACGACATCGGTATATACGCCGAGAAATCTTTGGACAACGTTCTGAAAAAGTACGCGCTCCTGATTGCGAGAAGAATTGTCAACGATATTGGCATGATCGACGAGAATATCCACTTGCTCGGTAACATCTATGAGAATCAGACGATTCATATTAAATATCTCTTTGATCTCGTGCTATCTGACGATCTAATGGAGAAAGACATCATCGAGACTAAGAAATACCTAGTGATAAAATTAAACAAATTTAACGTGGTGAAAAAGTATCTCAAAGTGCAGAAGTATCAGCAGGTCACTCCCGCTCAGCTGATGATGGAAATCACCGGACAGCTAATAGACATCGGCTTTGCCAAAAATATCGCGATATCTCTGCGGATGTACGCGAAATTCTGGTAAAATGATAAACTCTAATCAAAGAATCCATCATAAACTTTCTGGAGATGAGCGACGAATGCATGGACACTCTGATGTCGGATTCAAGATGCTCAATAGAGATCCCGTTTATAATATAATATCAAATACACGTTTTAACACAACATTACTAATAGACAAAACTACGATTCAATACAGTCCAGCCTATCATAAAACGACTACAGTGCCTGTTGAATCTATCACTACTACAAAGACTTCAAAAAGGTCCAAGGATGAATCTTCGAAAATTTCGATTACGCCGATGACAACTGTGATGACGACTACGAACCCATGGCGCCAACTATGGCTATAACTATGACAGCTGCGACAACTACATCATTACCTACAACAATTATGTTACCCACGATTTTGCTTGTTACAGAATTATTTACGGCTACATTGCCAACAACAACTACAACAGTGCCTATGACTACCATAATATTGCCTACGACTACCATAACATTGCCTACGACTACTAGAACATTACCTATGATTACCACAGTAGAGTCTACGACTACCTCAGCAGAGTCTACGATTACCATAGCAGAGCCTACGATTACCACAACGTTGCCCACAACGATCAATACAACATTGCCTACAACTCCCACAACGACGACCATGACAACCATGATATCACCTACAATGGAGGTACCGATCGTGAATACCAACGTGGTAATAGAACTGAATCGTTCGAAGATCGTAACAAATGTTTTCACACCATACGTTGACTTCAGAATTTCGGAGATAATATCAAATGCAACATCTGTCCCCGCCTGCGAGTCGGCTGAATGCATTACTGAACAAAATATAACTAGTAAATATGTCGAAACGACGCCTACTCTATTCTTGACGACGCAATCTTCAACGACGACGCCGACGATACAGACTTCCATTCTTGAAACTACTGAGCCACCGCATTATCAAGACTTAATCACGGACTCTACAATTTCAACAACGGAATTGATTGAAACGCCGACGACGAAAGGTAAAATAACATTACATTATATTTTACACAACTCTTTTTACAATATAAAAGAGAAAATTACAATTTCTAATTGCACTAATAATATAGTCTTTCAGTTGAAAAAAAAATTCATTATCTTATACATATTTATTCATTTAACAGATACATTATAAATAAATAAACTTTCATGTATTTTAAACATACATAGCCGTACATAAATAAATTTCCAAGATTAACATAACATATGTGAAATGCAACACAGGCTGCGTGCAAGTCTGCTTAGAAGAATACGAATTCAACGCCGAAACAATGGATAGGTCCTGTGAAACAAACTGCGACTCCACACAAGCTGTGACGGAAGATTGCAACGAGAATAATCCTCCGGGGACGAGCTCTCAGGAATGTGACAAAAAGTATTGCGATACCAAAGAGAAGAGCGGCGAGTGCATGACCTTGTGTCCTCCGAAGAGCTCACTCTGCGAGAATGGCGACTGCGTAACAACGGGAATGCCACCGTTGATTATAAGTTTTGCGAAGTTTTGAAGGTTCGCGAGTACGCGACTTGTACGAGATCTCGAATCCCTATCATCGTCGTCAGTTGAAACGGTTGGCGAAGATGCGAGCGAATAGCGTGATGTCACACGTCTCTAGATCGAGAACGTTGCATCATCGAAACCAAATTGCGACCAAGAAGCGGCACAAAATAGTAGACACCGAAATACCTTATTCCAAAAGCAAGAAGGTAACGGAATATATGCAACAAAAATCTCTTCATAGCAGGCTAAGCGAGAAAACGATAAAGAACAAAGGCGTCGCAAGGAACAGGAGCAAATCTACAGGTTGAACAAGCGGCTGTCGAAAAAACTCAACGGGACTCGTAAAACGATGCATCGTACGAGAAGAATCATAGATCCATTTCGCCATAGTCAGATTAAAAGGATATCCGAGAGAGGCGTGAAATTAATCGAACGCGTAAAAGGCCGAGACGAGAGTTTATTGATTTAAAATTACGTCGTTTTAACAAATAATGTTATTATAACTGTTATGTAATTATATGGCCGTCACTTCATGTGCTCCGTTTAGCGTACTTTCCGTCCATTTAATCAGGTCAGAGGCGAAAAATATCGTGAAACATAACGGGAGAAGCTAATTATATTGAAGACAAGAACGTTTATCGAATTCGGCTAACGATTACTCGGTCCGGAGATTTAATTTAGTAGCTGTCTATATTTAATCGGACCGTCGCGAGATTCACATGAATTATAAATTATTTCTTCGAATTTTGCTTTCTCAAAGACCGTCATTGACGTCGCAACATTGATCAGAGTCACGTTAATAAGATCTCCTATCAGCGTTTTCTAGCAACGAATTTATATTACAAGCAGCTAAAGTATTTTTGAACGGTTAAATTGTTAGACATTTTTTTTCGATGAATTTTGTAAATTCTGAAAATAATCGTATTTTGATATTGTATCATGATAATTTTCTTCAGTCTATTTATACAGTTTGTTTACTAGACTAAGAAAATCGGCAAAATAAGTTTACAAGAATCGAAAATAGAATTTACGATATTCGTTGAAGATACAATTATTTGAGTACTTTGAGATTCTTTTTGTGCCTGCTAGAGAAGACTTGGCTTCCATTTTTAGCAAGCACTCGAACAAACAGCAACGCTCGACGTGCACATTCTCGTTCTGTGGCGAGCAAGTAGCGACGAGGTCCGACGCCATAAACGGATAAGCGGAGCAAACGATAGAACACAATGAGAAGTAAATTTGACATAGCCGGCGCGTAATCTGTCTTATTAAACGGTCCCATTCGCACAGTGAACGATTACATTTGAATTTATGCTCGAAATAAATAAGCGCCGTGTCGCGCTGTCGAGCCAATTCTCCATCCCCAGGATATTCCTTTACGACCAAAGCGAATCCGCTTCATTTCGCCGATAGTTATTCGGTCGTCAGGCGAGAGTGACCTTTTCCTTTTTTTTTTTTGCTCCGATCACGATTGCGGGATTGGTAAATTCATAAGCTTCTCAAACACGATCTCGCGCGGATGTCGAAGACACGAAGAAATTCCGACGTTTTAATCATAGAGGCGAACCCACGAATCGTTTTTAGTACAAACATATGTAAATATATAAACATATTTCACCACGCGGGCTCGCCCGCGTTCGTGAATTCGAAAACGCTATTAATCATCGATATTAATCGAGCGTTCGTAATTTTATCGAAGAGCAGGCAATATGCACGGACACGATTTCTAGGAGAAAGAAAACATGGTGGGATAATCATGCCGCAATATATCATTTCCTCAGATAAACAAATCCTTTCCTGCAAAAATAAGTTCGTACGGAATTCCGATTCCTCGCGCGTCAAGTTATTTTTAAAAAATAAGTCACTCTGAACCGTGAATTCCTTGTTGAAGATCAGATGTTTCCTCTGTCAAACAAATCATTGATACGATCTACGTTCCTATTATAAATTGTTTCTCTGTATTTTTTCTGAGAGCGGAAGCACAAAGTCTTACATAACGCATAAAACAAATACATAAAAAAATTGTACTAATCAAAGTCCTTCATTTCCTTTCTTTCCTTGAAATAAAAGACTTTGAGTGAGATTGATTTTTTTTAAGTTTTATGCATTATGCATTATGTAGAAGTTTATGCTCCAGTTTTAAGGCGATCGATTTCCTATGCAAAGGTTTTCTTTATCACCCTTCATCGATTTCGCGATCGAAAGTGCTGACTTGATTACATACGCGCTTGAAATTCTAAGGATCTTGGAAAATACGACACGAACGTGTAAATGAGTCCAGGCAAATTGCCGATATAATTGGTACACGTGCCAGATTACAAACTTAAACAACACCCGCACTGTATAGATAGAGCATGACTATCCGTGAAGTATTTACAAAGGCGTGCGCATACATATAATACAAACACAGTCGTATCAAATTGCTGTATTAATGCCGGTTAAATGAAATCGCGGAAATGAGATAGAAGTCGTAGCCCTGGTGAAAATTTTTCTCAGAATTTTTTATATAATTTTTTAGAATAACTATTTAGGAAATTTCTCATTTTTTAAACACTAAATTAGAACACTTTTTAAAAATGCCTGTAAATAGTTTACATCTTTCTATTAGAAATTTTCATATATGTATTCTGAAATATTTTAAGATTTCTAGCATTTCTCTTTTTCTCTATAATCTCTGATGAAATCTGAGAAAGTTAAAATATTTTTTCAGAAATTATAGAAAAATCTGAAAGAATACACAAGTAGAATTGAAGATACGAAAAATCCTAAGAACATGTAGATTTTTTCTGCAATTCTGCAAAATGTTTCTATTTGTAGAAAAATTATAAGAAAAATTTTCACCAATTTGGGAGGCGAAGGAAGAGGAGCATCTCGCAATATTTTCTCTCTCTTTTTTTTTTTTAAATATGAGTTTCTTCTACAAGCATCTATTCATAGATCAAGCAAATACACGAGTTTGCCCAATAAAAGATCGCACGCGTGTTTCAATGCAGATTTTTCTGCCGGAGAATTTTTTACTATTTACGTGACATTTCACGATACGTTATTGACATTTGCGGCCGCGAGCGCCGTGGTTAAATGTAACTATAACCAGTTTAAACCGGTCGCTTCCTAAAAACGTACAGGGACTGACCCGTATTTAACGGAGCGCGGGTGCACTCTCCTTTTTTTTTTATTATCAATTTACGTGACACTCACGTGTTCGTCTACAAGCCGCCTTTCGTAAAATGCCAATGCGCGCGACGTGTGTTTGCGGCGCTCGTTAAACCGTCAGCTGACAAGTCGGTATCGGCTGGCTCATGTGACCGGCAATTTGTATCGACGTACAAATTTGCGATTTGCACAGATATACGTCATCGCGAAATTCTAAAAAGGTAAACGGATGACGACTCTTGTCACGAGGGGAAGCAAATCGCGATCACGCGCCACAGCGTTGAGGCTGTGTGGCACATAAAAAATGTAAGCAGTAAGCAAATGAACATTTCGTTACTACTTACTCTCTAAAAATTTAATTTAGAGTTGAATTGTCGCTCTGAAGAGTGAAATCTCTCATGGGTTTTCTACGATAAGTCATTACCTGTAAGTCCTAAGCTTTAAATCTTAAGTCGTAAGAAACTGATCAATCATATTCTCGATTATTCTCCCCACATCGATTGTGATTGACACTTAAGACTGAAATCTTAAGATAAGATTGAAAGCTTAATAGCTTGTCATAGAAAGCCCATCACTTAAAGATTGAACATTGAGCCACTCTCTTTATCAAGACAAGTTCAATTTTCACTCTTTAGAATAAGATTCCACTCCAAGGAATTTAGAGAGTACGTTATTGCCTTTTTTTGTACTGATGTGCCTTTGTGGTCGATTCGCTTACGGTTTACACGTATCTTATTACCTTACGTTTTTCTGTACATGTTGTAACTTTTACCACGCGACGAAACACGAGAAGATCCCCCATACGTGAGAGAATGCGATTATGGAATCTCAATTCGGGCAGAAAGAGTTTCGTTAACCGAAGCATCGACACCGAGACGACTTGCGTATGACCTTTCTTGTCACCTCGCTCGAGTGGATCGCGACAATCTGTCGCGATCAAGTTTTTGTCAAAGGGCAGAGCCCCGTCGTCGTCATCGTTAAAGATCGAGGGAGTAGAAGAGTGAAGGAAAGAAAGAGTTCAGCGCGTTGGAGGTTTCCACTGATGCCGTTGCTAGGCATCCCATATACGGGTGAGACAGAGACAGAAAGAGAGAGAGTGAGAGAGAAGAAAAGAACGAGCGGGGAATAAGCGACGGGCAAAACGAGAAACTCGAAACAAAGAAAGAAAGAAAGACAAAGAGAGAGAGAGAGAGAGGGGGGACGAGGGGACAATATTCCGCGCGTTTCGGCCAGTCTCGGCGGCCGGTCGCGCGGCGATCGGGCGTGCTCGCGTCTACCGCGATGTCGGCGATTCGATTCGATTCGGTTCGGCTCGGTACGGCGGCTCGGAGTTCGGAGTATTACGCGCTCACTTCAGTCAGTTCAGTCCGTTACGGTGCGTCGCGCGGCGTGTACGGGCGTATACGGTGCACACAGGGACGCGCGCCTTTTCCACGTTCAAGTTGAAAGGGGTAGCGTGTACACGCGGGGGAACAACGCGTCTCTCGTGGCGTCGCTGCGAAAGTGCGGAGGGCGCTCACGGGTGTAGGAAAAAAAAAACACCGAGATCTCCCCCCCCCCCCCCACTTTCTTTTTCGTCAAACTCGCTTTTTCTCTCTTTCTCTGCCCCTTTCGGGTCGCACTCGTAGCACTCGTAGCACTCGTAGCACGCGTCCCTGACATGCGGCCGGCGCGGGCGAGCATCAGGACGAGCCATTGTCCGTGCCGTTTGACACTCAGGCTACTCGGGGCAACGGCCAGCCGCGCAGCCGACTTAGCTGACTCTCGGACTCTCCCCGCAGCCACTCGCAGCCGTCCGCACCGAGCGAGCCAGCTGAATTCATCCGTCTGAACTTATCTTACCTGCGGATCGCGGCGCGGGGAAAAAGACGAGCGGAAGGAGGTAGTCGAGTCGGGGATATTTTTATGGTGAGTATCTTCCTGTCTTCTTATCGTGTCAGCCGGACGCTTTTAAATCTTTTAACGCTCGATTCGGCAGCAGTGGACTCGGCACCGCTCTTTCAAAATAGTCTATGTAATTTTACCGTTCCTTTTTAATTCGTTATCGATGATACTTTTATTTAATTTTTTGCAATGATATTCCTTTATTGTGGAAATAAAGATCGACTTTAACCTCGGTTTAATTTAATCTTTATCCTTTTTTTAATATTGTTAGAGTTAAAAAAAGGTTAAAAGGAAGATTAAATCAAGATTAAAGATTATCTGCAGTAGAAACGGACGTAAAAATAAGAAAAAGAGGAAGAATAAGTTCGAGAGAATTAAAGTTAACCTATATTAGTGGAAACGTGCATAAAAAAAATAATATTTGTTTCTGCGATAAAGGAATATTATTGTCGGCATTGGAATAGATGCACGTTTTATTCCGATAATGATTTTGAAACACGTACATTTGCATATCGCGCCGTTACTTTTCCGATATCGAAACAGTTACGGAGGCGCGAATTTTCCCGTCCACGCCTAAATATGCAAATACGAACCGCGATGTCAGGCGTTGTGGCTTACTGGCGGGGTTTCCTTTGGTTAGTAATACTATCACATGTCCTATAAAGGCCACCAATAGAAACACGTCTCGCTGTAACGTTAAGTTTTTTTTGTTCAAGAAATTATTCAAATGCACGAAGCCATATCGGCTACTTTACAATGCTATTCTGAAATGTCAATTTCGTGACACAGATACCGTGTATCGGAATTCGTTAACATAAAAAAAAAAAAGAAAATAGATAATTTTCAAATGGAGGGTCGTAATTTTTTTTGTTTTCGTTTTAATCTCGCATAAAACTCGTCCATAACTATTTGACGTATATATGTATATTTGACAACTGAAGATTTAAAGATATATGTATACTGTTGATATAAAAATGCTGGCCAGAAAAAAAGTTTTGACGCAAAGGGTTAAAGTATGCGCACTCGTTTGTTAACTTTGACTTATATTCCGCATATATATTATATTTCCGTAGCACGACTTTGCGTAATCTGTCAAGAGTTAACATTCGAAACACTCTGTTCCATTGCAACGTGCCAGGCGCTCAGCGCAACGAACCGATCGACGTTTCTCCACGGCCGTTCCTTTTTCTTTTTTTTCCCCCCCTTGCAACGCGAAAATAAAAGGCCGAAGGTTCCGGTGGCCGAGCTGGTGGTACATACCATCGGTATTGTCGTGTAATGTTATTATTTTCGACAGTTCATGCTCCAGTTAAGCGGGCGTAAATATTTCAAAATAGTTCATAATAGACTCGTATATATATATATATATCTATATATATATACAGGGTGTCCGATGAAGACTGCGACAACGCTTAAGGATAGATTCTTAAGATGATTTTGAGACGAAAATCCTAATACCAAAATGTCAAGGTTATTAACGTTTTTGAATTATAAGCATTTCAACTTAGCGAATTATATCGCTTAAAATTTGTGCATTCAGAGCATCTATTATGGAAGTCGAAATGGATTCCGATCGAAATTATTCAATTATTCCCTAGATTTCTATGTGTTTTCTAAAGAAAATAGAATAATTCCGATTGGAATTTATGTTTCATGATAGGTACAATGCAAAATGCCACTCACACCTAAATGCGCAATTTTAGACGATATGATTCGCTAACACGAGGTTTGTTTTCTGTGAATTAGTATACTTTTGTAACTTAAAAGGAGATAAGTATACAGGGTGATTTTAATATATTTCGTCACCCATCATGAGCAGGTAGAGTGAATTGAACTGAGTCGAAAAGTCATTTACCATTTTGCAGTTTACGCAATTTACAACGAGATATGAATTACTAAAAATTGCCAAATACTGACCTTGAATAATTTTTTTACTCAAATATTGTCAGCTTTATAGGAAAGCTACAAGAGACAAAAATTATTTATTTTCTTCTCATAGAACTCTAAAAAATTTTTTCAGAATTTTTTATCAACTTTTTAATACTGCACTTCCTTATTTTTATCAACATGAGAAAATACTATTAAAAAATTCTAAAAAAATTCTCAGAACTTTATGAGAAGAAAATAAATGATTTTTGTCTCTTGCTTTTCTATAAAGTTGATAGTATTTGAGTAAAAAATTATTCCAGACCAATATTTGGCAATTTTTAGTAATTAATATCTTAACTATTGCAAAATGATAGAGGACTTTTCGACTCAATTCAATTCACTCTACCTGCTCATGATGGGTGACGAAATATATTAAAATCACTCTGTATATGTATGTTATTTAACGAAAATGAGAAAAAGAGTTCTAATACAGTGCAGGAATAAAAAACAGACTTTTTAAATGTTTATAATTCAAAAACTTATATTATATCCTCGATATAATATATTCGATATTCCTATTTTGACATTCGAATTTTCATCTCGAAATGTCTCTTTAAAGAACATTCTGTATAGTGAAAGAAAGAAAGAAAGAAATCGAAATTCAGTGGTGGTCGAGAGATGAATGGACAAATAGGAAATACATTCAGTGAAATTCCGTTTGAATTTTACGCATTGACACTCGCGATTCAGCCGTACGATACGACCGTCATAATAAAACCCACGTAAACTACCGTGAACGGGATCAAGATCGCAACTCGGAGACAGCGCGACGCGACGCGACGCGACGCGACGCCTCGGCGCGCGTTTAGAAAGTTTCGGATTTACACTAACTTACGTAATATATTTCGCATTCGGGATCGTAGCCGAGCGTATAGCCGATCTTTACTTCGCAACGTCGAGCCGTATTAACCGCTTTCGATATTGTTTTTTTGATCCGTGAAATTTTCGCGATTTATTTTAGTATCGGATTATATAGCCACACAAGTTTTCTACACGTTTCGTGTCTTTTCGGCTGTGTATCGAAAATTTATGGCACGCCATTAACCGCGAATGAACCTCCGAAGAATATATTTTTATAACTCGTAGATAAATTAACGACTGATTCTCTTAACGATTGATCTCTTTTATATTTATGAATATTTATGAATATTTTGAAAATGTTCCTCTAACGCGTGAAAAGTATCCGGTGGTTTGCGAAATTGTTAACTTTTCTCAATCCTTCCTCTGCAATCTGAGTCTTTCCTCTGCAATCTTTTTTTGGTACAAGCGAAATCTCACTCTTAAATTTCAATTTTTATTTTTTTTAACATTTGAATTAAAAAAATTATTTGACGTAATATAGAGAGAGATATTTAAAAGTAACTTTGAATTTTTTTTAAAGCTAAAAATGACAAAAAAAAACTCAGATTGCAAATGGAGTAAAAATATAATTGCGGATACACAGGAAAAAGAATTTAATTGCATCAATTAAAATTCTGATTGAAAACGAACGAATCAGAATTTTCTAATTTGAATTCATTATAATTCTACTTGAGAGATAACCAAAATGATCTGATTAATATAATTAGAATTTTCTCATTTGTTTATTTTCAATCAGAAATTTAATTTAATTAAAATTAAAATGTGCATGGAGTATGAATGTTAATCGTAATATCTAAAAAATTTTCATTATTCCAATATTCATCATATTTTCTTGTTATCGAGAATGAAGAAAACGATTCATTGTTAAACTTTTTTTTTTTTAAAGATTCATGATATATTTATTGCTTCTTACGTATATTATATTACCGTCGTGTTATTCAGGTTTTTCTCTATAGTCATCTTTATGTATCATTTCTATTGAAAATGATTAGTTGGCTTGCATATATATATATATATATATATATATACGCGATGTGCGTATTGGTTTCTACAAATCGGTGTCTCGAGGATATACTGCGGTATTCTCTACAAGTCAAATGAGGTTTAACGACTTCGCGGCGTGCACGACGTTTACATTTAAGGAAGGTGCACGATGATTCACACGGTGCTTTACATGGTGTTCATCGTTGTAACCGACTGATGTCATCGTTAACGATGCGAATGTTTTCAAGTAAAAATAATAATGCCGTTACTCTCGATTATAAAAAGAATTTCTCTCCTCCTTCGTTTTATCACATCACATGTAGGACGTGCGAATATGGAATAAAATCAATCACATAACTCATGAATTTTTTCACCAGCAATAAGTATCGATTGGTCGCTGATAATTATAGATATTAAACAAGGGAGGGATAATCTTATTTAGAATTCCTCCTCCGCTGGTCGATTGACGTCAAGAATCCCTTAAAATTCTCCATTGCGCCGGGCATGACCGAAAGTGACTGGCAGGTACCCTGCTGGTACCAAACGAAATTAGGCGGCTGCGAATCACGATGGAACAGTACCCGATGCTCCGTTATTTTTGTTACAGACAGTCTTTTAATAGACTGCACCGCCGATCTTTGTATATGCGTGAAAATTGACTTTGCTATTTCGTTTCGTTTCGATGTTGCTTCGTATACGCGCGAAATGAAATATACATACAAAGAACGTATAAAAGTTTCAAGATCGATAAACAATTAGAAGAAAAAAAAAAACTATCGGCTCACATGGATCTGCGGTATCAAGGATCATAATAAAGAACCAACCTGCGGAACGGGGGAATCAAGGTTCTCAGGAGTCAAGGATCTACATTTGTAACAGCGAATCTGTTCCTTCAGTTTTCTAATGACAACGAAAATAGAAAACCTGATAAATTACTGTTATGTCGTATATAATTATGGCTGACAAGTAAGAAAGTCGAGAGCTCCCGTAGTGAAAGTAACGTGCAACTCTAAGATATTATCCCGTAACGAACCGCTAACATACGAACGTACATGCGATACGTATAATATTTTACTCCGCGTTCGTTTGAACATCTCGATATCGTGTTCCAATTGCATTTCGTATCGGAAATACGATACGAAATTTCTCCACTCTGGGGGCCTTTACGTGAGGCCTTTAATCTAGTTCCCCAGATTCGCGGGAGTTAGTTACTGCGCTATCAAGCCGAGTGCATTAATTATTTTTCTGACGTTTGACACACGCCGGCACCGGCGTCGATTACGTGCACGAACTTATCTTCGCTTTCTATGTATGAAAATCAGGGGAAGCAGCCTGGAAAAGTACCGTTACAACATTTCCTTGCGATTATCTTGGAAAGTTCGCGCGATTCCCCGCTGGTCTCCCGCTGACTGATGCAGTTAGTGTTAATGCCTGATAAGAATCTGACCCGGTCAACAGTGATTCTCATTCGCCTTAACCTAGTTCGCACCAGGCCTGATGGGTGCAGACCGATCTGTGCCACGATTACGGGCGCAAATCGTGCTGGTAACGATAACGATAACCAGTGCAATGCCAACGCCAGCATGTCATTGTTGCTGTAACGTTAAATGGAATCGCGCGCGCTTTAAATGTCGCGAAAGGTAATAGCCGTTCTTTGATGATTTACTAATATACTAGTCGAGTTAATCGTTATTCAGACATGCTCATTTTAGTCGTAAATTTATTTATGTAAATACGTTCAATAGCAATATTTTTATTTCTATTCAAGCAAAATCAATGTATCGCATGATAAATGATGTATCGTATTATTTAAAAATTCTACGTTCATGGTCATAATTTAGTTGGATCACTGTTATTTTTATTAGCCTTGTCGGAGGTGCCAATTTTATTATTTCTTATTTTTATTTTTGATTAATGAAGAGAATTATTTTGATATTTATATTGACTCGAAGAAGCGTCGAAACGTTTATTAATTTTATTATTAATATAATTTTATTATTAATATAAATTATTCTAAGTATATATTATTATAATATTGCGCCTAATTAACTGCGCCTGACTCTCGTTTGCTTTGTACATACTTTGAATCGTTTTGGAATTTCGAGAATCCGTTAATTGTAACAATTTTTAGAATTATTTCTATCATATTTACACATCTTTAATATTCCATCGATATTTAATATAAAAAAGAAAAAATTGAAATGATTAGTCAAAACGGCACCATCGACGGCTCTTAAATGTATTATATTTCAGGGAGAATTTACGAGAGTCGTGTATTTCAATAATAAAATTCATCCGCGCAGTTTAATTTCACGATTTTTCATTGAACAAATTATCTATCATAGAAAAAAAAATGACAATGCAGAGTCAAGAGGCCATGTTAGACGAGCAACAGAGGTTAAATACGGTATATATTGTTGCGATAAGCAGCGTAACTTTTCCTTACGACGCCGCAAAATAGCCGTTAAACGATTCGAGTTGGATTAAGGAACTTTCCTTCGAGTGATACCAGATGAACGCGAAGCACGATTCTGATAACGTAATCACCGCGAGACGAGAACAGAGGTATGTGCAACGATCGAATCGCGACGTGACAAAAGTCCAAGAATAACGTATTCGTTTAGAATTCGACGAATACACAAAGTGAGTCTCGATTCTTTCCCTCCTCCCCCGACTATATTTAGCTTGGTGTTTTCTCTTGGTGGTTACTCTTTTGTAACTCGCCGGATTCCTCAAATTAATGCGCTCCGTATCTTCCAGCTTTTATCAACGTTTGTCAAGGTGGAGCACCGCGTGAATTATACGTGAGAAGCGAACTGATACCGAAACGTGAAATAGTGCGAAGCGACATAACGATGACGCATATCTGTAGATTCAGCAACGCCCAGGTAGAATTCACGAGAGTTACATCCGAGATAAATTCTTCCAGCAATTCGTTCAACTATTTGTTTTCTTGCGTTTAACGATATAACGGCGAGATAGAAAATTGGCGATAGACGATGGTGCCTATATATATTACGTCATGATGATACATCGTAATGTATCATCGTCGAAATGTATATGTCGAAGAACATAATCCAAATATACATTACAATCGTAAACAGCAGCCAGTTGAAGAACTTATGAGAGAAGTATAGGTACATCAATCGGATAATAATCCGTCTATTAAACTCCGACAAACTAATTATAGCGACCGGTGATTAATGCGACTGTTGGCCGCATTTGTTGACTGCCTGACCGAACACCTGTGCTAAATCATTCGAGATACAGTTGAGATGGGAATGTCGCACGAGAGCTAGAATATTGTTAAAGCCGCAGCAGGTTGCCAAGATCAGATGCCCTGTAACACTCGGGCATCAAAATATAATACATGACGCGATAAGTAATTGTCTGCGAATATACTCGTCATAATATTCTACGAATATTCTGACGTAATAATCGTTCTGAGGTCATCTCGTTATTATTCACGTAACGTTTAAAGATTGTTATCAATTTGAAAAATCATCAGCGGTACGTCAAGAGCGCTCTTATAAGTATTTCCTCCGAAATTATCTTTTCTGAGATAATACGTTTCGAAAACAGATGAGAGGCCGAAGTACTGAGCTATTATCGAAATTAATCCGTAACAATCTTTCGATGTACAGGTATGCGATCTTGATCCCGTTTAAAGTGCTTACGAATTATTAATTCACGCTAAAGAGGATGCCTGCGTTAAGTATTTTCGCAAAAATTATCAACGTATTGTAAAATTTCAAAAATGCAGATAACGAGCCCCAGAGATCGCATATGTGATTCACGACTTTTCGACGTGTACACGACGCGATGTCCTTGATCCGTACGATTTTTGCACGCGATACAGCGCATTCTGCATACGTCATATCGTGTCATTGCGATTTAGCGGGAAAATTAGCGTGGAAGTTTACACGTACCCTCCTCCACTTAAAAAGTTAGTACAAGGCGATTGCGATCGCGCACGAAGCAATTAACGTGACTCGAGCTCGCGTCGTTACGTTCGAATCGATTTTGCCCGCGTATCGTCGCTTTTTCACTCGAATAAAATACCTTTGTTCACCGCGGTGAGCTTCGGCGAAACGCGAGTGTAGTTCGATATATATATATATATATGTGCGTTCTCGCGCGATCCGATGCATAATTATTCCGCTCCTATGTGTATACGCACGCGCATCCGCAACGGGGCTTATCGTTTATTAATAATGCTCCGTGCATTTTGCCACGATGAAATTTTAAGGCGTTCAATCTGACGTAGGCGGTATGCGTCGAGACGATATTTCAAGATCAGCGATCCGTTGACGGGCGTACCGAACTAAAAAGTGTCGACCTTGGTGTCGGTACTGACATGGCACGGCTAAAGGATAAACGGTAGCCGTTTAAGCTGACAATGGAATATAAAAATAAGATATAAAGCGAGGAGAACACGCGCGAGGGAAACGCTGAAAATTACGGCGTGCAAGGTCGAGGTATATTAAATCCGTCGCCTGAAGTCAGTTATTAATTGCTGCTATTAATGTCGTGAAAAAAAAGTGTTGATTGGCCTTTAAATTGGAATAATTCGCGAGCGAATTATTCTAATTTATTCTATCGTTAAAATCGTGCTTTGATCCGTCTTTTTCATTCTTTCTCTCTCAAGTCGATCTTTGATATTATTCGATTCGATGTACGTATTAATGATAGGTGGCGAGTTGCAACACACGAGTTACGCGCGAATGGCTGCGAGCCAGTGTTCAAGATGCTAACAAGCCTATGAAATGCCTATGAACACTCCCGTCCGCCGATATCCGTCCGTGGAATTCACTAATTGAGAAATTCGAGGCGCACAAGCCACAAGCGTTGCGAAATGGGTGTCGAAAGCTCGAAGGAAAAAGCTATTCGCATAATAGACAAATTTAATTTCTTCTTGCAGAGAGGATCGCGTCATGAATTTCCGCCGCTTCGCAGTGGCGGATGGTATAGCGAGACATGGGAATCTTCTTTTTCTCCTTCGGGAAACACAAGTCTCGAAAAAAAAAAATTGGAGTGCTACTATTCGAAGGAAATTGCAGTATTCACGCCAAAGTCGCCTCTCAGCGTATCTATCATGGAAAAAGTCGGAATGGATTTCGATCGGAATTATTCAATTATTTCCTAAATTTCTATTCTAGGGAAAACGAAATAATTTCGATCGGAAATTATTTCATTCCGACATGTTCCATGATGAGGTGGACCCAAATGATTCTTGGAGTGGTTCAATGTTCGTTCTATTGTTTAGTATTCATTTTTTTTTAAATTTTGACATCATACACGATATATTCGAGAAAGTCACTTTCTGTGTCACTTTTTAATAGCGATATTGCAATATATGTTAGATGAGAACGTGAATCTCATTTACATTTATACGATAACTTGATTAATAATTAATATTTAAATCTGAAACGTAACTACTTTCGTCAGAGAGTTATTCACTTCTAGACTCAAAGTTACGAAATATTTATCACTTGGAACACTATAGAAATGTGATGACATTACTTAATGGCTCGAAGAGAAACAGACACGTTAAGAGATTTTTTGTCGTTATTTACACTTCTTTTGCAAGTAACAAATTCAGACAAACCTCTCCGTATCAAATTTAAGCGAATATTGTATTTTTTACCGATACTTTACTCTTGTATTCCCTACACCATGAGAGGTTTTCGTTATTATTAGCGGAATTAAAAATTCGTTACTCGATATATGAGGCAGTTAGTGGCGGATATTGCGGTTTCCGAGTTGCGTTGTTTCGGAAGCAAACGTCGTGCACAAAAGCGAGAAAAGTTCCAGTGATGTCAGAAGCACGTTGATGTCTGAAACCCGCATAGGACTGCTCGCTGCGTTCGTTCCTACATAGTTCTCTTTGTTCGTTATGTAGTGAGTGTTTTAAAATTAATACGCTTTCTCATCAAATATCGTCATCGAGGAAAGGTCTAGAATTCCAGATTTGACGGTTAAAATATTCAAGGATATTTAAAATAGCTCGTTCCTGTTTAACTTTCTTGCTTGCTGGAAACTCGGCGAGTGTCGGAATTATTGCGCTTTCTCAACGATACCGTTAGTCATAAAAAAAGGTACGAAAAGTCCTTGGTTTATTTGTCGAGGTTTTTAATATAAAACATTAATAACGAATTTTATTGTTAGGACAATATCAATTCTCTCTCTCTCTCTTTCTCTCTGAGTTCTAGATTTAAGTATGTAGTTAATGGGAAAACCAAAACCGTGCGATAATTCTAATGCATCCTGCGTCAATTACGCATGAATTGAAATCTCGTAGATATAAAATACTATGATTGAAATAAAATAGATAGATCACTGTGCTCGATTAGACTTTATAAGATGTATAATATCGAATGATAATATATCACGATCTTGCAAGCGGAATAAGATATAAAAGTTCCATTCCTATTAAATGGGTGTAATTATCTTAATGGGATAATTGATGATAGCGGACTCTTTAAGAGTGCGTCACTCTTTGCAAAGCTTTCTTGGGGGGCAATTTGTAGCATTGCGTTATTTACGCGATTATCGCTTCGAATATTATACTTATCAACGTTAAAAATGGCAAGAAACTTAGGAAATAAAGATTAACGCAAGTCAAAAACAAGCAATGTCATGTACAGAGATATACTTTTACGACATCTGCCGTCGACAATAATAATATAAGCTGCGAATATTTTCCCTGAACATTTATTAAACAGTCATCTAAAATCTTTTCTAACAATTGTGGTAATTTATGTTAAAATTATTCATATATCTAACAAAGAAAAAAAACTCATTGACTCCCTGATGAGTATATTTTTGGATTTAATAAATGTAATATTGTTCGCACGCGACTCGACGTATAGAAAAAAGAATGCAATGTAGCGAAGAAGTGAACGGTAAAACGTCTTGGAATTTGGAACATCTCGTATTCCGACCAGGAAATGAAGCTGTATTCGATGATACTCCGACTTGCCCACGCATTCTTTCCGTATTAAGGAACAAGACCCTTTTTTTGTTACCAAGGCGATATGAATTCATAGGTGGTGATGTAAATCCGAGATCGGGGAATCCCATACGATATGCGAGTGTCGTAAATATTTTTACTCCCTTCGAAGTGATACGGAAGTGGCAAAAACAGACATGACATAGTGACATGGTAATAAATAATGAAATATTAAATTTGGGAAGGTAAAAGGAGATGATTATTCATGAGGAATTAATTAATTTTAATTACTGGCGCCGTA
Source organism: Acromyrmex echinatior (assembly GCF_024713525.1). Lineage (NCBI taxonomy): Eukaryota > Metazoa > Arthropoda > Insecta > Hymenoptera > Formicidae > Acromyrmex > Acromyrmex echinatior. Next base: position 6,865,055 of record NC_141862.1, on the reverse strand, counting down.
AAAAGGAATAACTTGACAAGAAATGCAGAGACATCAACTTCTCGCATTCGCTGTTTTGTTAATGTAATCGGATGCTGATACGATGCGAAAAGTAGCGACGCAAAAACGTGTATTTGCATTGCTATGAATACGCTTGGTGATATTTTACGATCTTCTTCCGCAGCTGTGGTAAAGATTAAGGACACTTTTATATTATACTTTGCAAATCTTAATGACCTTAATGTCGACCCTATCTATCTCTCACACTGCTCTTTCCACACCTGTCTACGTTCTGGTATGCTAATTTCTCTCTCGCGCATTCCGCTAGATAATCGCGTAATCTTGCGAGATTGCGTTGCAATAAGACTGGCGACATTTTATCCGAGGTCGATAAGATATAATATTGGCTCTCGCAATCATATGATACTTACGATGTACTTACATTAATGCTTAATATAGACATCCCCCTCTCTGCTCTCTTTCCTAAAGTGATTTTAAACATTTCGTCAATGGCGGGATTCCTCAGTCCCACGTTGTTTGCTCATAGTGTCAGTTGGTTCTCGCGAGACATCTTAAATATTTGTCGTCTTTAACCGTCCTCTCCATTAAGCGACTTCCAGGGACGTTAATTTTTTTCAACGGGCGAATTCACTTTTTAATTAAAGTGACGTTTGCGTCCGTGAATAACTCGTCGATAACTTTGTGCCTCTGTCTTTTATTTCATTATTGGTCTCCGGAAAATTTCCGGCAACAACGAACACTGTCTCAAGGAAATTTTGTTTACGAAATGAATTTTGATTTACGCAACGTGGGGTGAGTAAAAAATTTCATAAATCCGTGCGATGTAGAAGATTTCGCCGCGCGAAATTGCGGAAGCCAAGATTTGTTTTTACGAAATCGCCATTCTTTCGCGAGTTTGTTTTTTAAACGAGTTGTATATTTCCGTTTACAGAGCGGGGTATAATATCTGTATGTTGCATCTCACACTGGATGTATACTCTTTTTTTTGAGCGCGCGAAACAGAGCGAAGAGATTTTACTATCGTATTTTAGATTTCTTCGGAATTACTATTTATTATTATTTAAAGTTTCGGTGTCGATTTGTTGATCGAAACGTTACTTGAAAATTTTCTATACGTGCAATTTTCCCGAGTGTTTTTCGTCCTGAATTTTCCTTTCGTCGTTTCGTCTTGAATGACATGCGACAGGGAGTTATATCGGAAGTTCAAGGTGTGAGATTTCTGGAATCAATCAATCCTTTTGAATTAATCGCCGGTGAAATAAGATGCAAGACCAAATGTCAACTGAAGGAATTCTCCGGAAAGAGCATCGTAGATGTTATAGCGCGTGACTTAACTTTTCAACAATGCTACAAAAAATATCGCTTATCATTATATAGTCGCGCTTGTTCGATTCATCTGCTGACTTATCGTTGGGAAAACAGATTTGATAATTATTCTCGAAGAGGGCGTATATAACATCGAGAATGATTTAATATGCGAAATAAATTGCACAATGTAAATTCTGATGTAATTTTTTCTTTATCTCTTTATTTCATTCTTCGTCATCGACACATCTTTTTTATTTACTTTTAAACGAGAGGTGGACACATCGCTTTAAACTTTCCGTTGCGTCTTATATATATTTTTCAAATTAGATACCTTTTATATTGAAAATTTAATAATTATAAATAAAAGATTCTTACGCAAAATCTATTTTAAGTTGTATCTTGCGGCTGTTCCGGTCGTAGCGTTGCGCGGCCGCGATACTCGTAGTTGATAAGAAATACTTGAGAAATACTGTTTATCGAAACAGTAAGGAAGCCGAAAGAACACAGTAAAAATAATGCTTCTGGTGTCTATTTTATCTTCAAGGTCTTCGAGAATGGAGCACGAAGAACTGGTACGAAGGGAATAAATGTGATCTTGGCGCCATGTTATGCCCTTGTATCGAGATCAACTAAGTTTCACATATCTCTGGTGAGTTACCAGCCTTACCCAATTCCCTTGTTAACCCAATATCGAACGACCTTCGGAAGTATTAGAGTAGAGATTTCCAAGATACGAGTCTTCGCGCGTGATAAATTGTGTCTCACGGATCGTAATGCCGCGCTGTCTGGAACTTACAATTAGAGATCCATCGCAACTGTATGGAACCGATTTGATTCTCATTGAAATATATTGTTAAACTTAAAAATCTGAAAGAAAAAGTTTTTGTATCGATCCAATTTGATATTTAAAGAGTGAAATAATCCCTCAAAAAGAGTTGACGCTTATATTTGATTCAAATCAATTATATTGATGAAACGATAAAATATATAAAAAATGTTTTAGACAAAAGTTTTATGATTTTTAATATACTTGACAACTATGTATTTAGATTTTCTGAAAATCCAACATTTTCAAAATATCCTCATCCCCATTAAGTTTTAAAGGGTTCTTTTGTCCTTTAAAATTCAAATATTAAATTTGATATTTAAAGAGTGAAATAATCCCTCAAAAAGAGCTGACGCTTAAATTTATTCAAATCAATTATATTGATGAAACGATAAAATATATAAAAAATATTTTATATAAAACTTTTATGATTTTTAATATACTCGATAACTATGTATTTAGATTTTCCAAAAATCCAACATTTTCAAAAAATATCCCCGTCCCCGTTAAATTTTAAAGGGTTCTTTTGTCCCTTAAAATTCAAATATTAAATTTCAGACATCTCGTGACAGATTAGTTCTTATAACAAAACATCGCGTAAAAGTTGTAGTAACTTTCGAAACATCATTCGACATTGCGTTCTGTACTTATTATTGTACCATTCTTGTTGTATACGAGCGATAACTCATGGAAGATTTTGCCTGAAGTCTGTTGCGATGCGCAACCATCGTGAACATCGGGAACATCGTCGTGCGCGTCGAAATCGAACTACAGAATCGAGGCTTATCGGAGCCGCCGGAGGCGTATAACGCCAGCAACGTCAACGTCAACGTCGACGTCGACGCCGACGTCGTCAATTTCCCCGATATGTACATTTCCGCGTACCCGCATCGCGCGGGCCGACACGACATATCGCGGTCCATGTCGCTCACGACTCCGCTCACGTGAGCGGCAGGCTTTACTCGGAATGACAATGACATCTGCTTCGGATTCGCTGCCGGCGATTCTGTTATCGCGCCCGCGCCGTGCGCAATTGCGGACGGGCGGATAATGAGCGATTCTCGCGCGGTTCTGTTTAGATTTTTGTGCGCTATTTCTGGCAGGATATATACAATGGCAGACGTTGTCGCGGTCGTTCGCGCGGAAGCGATTTCGCGCTTATCAAGTGACGCGCGCGAAAATAATGCCGTTATAAGACTAGCGTGCATTACGCAGCGGAATTCGCATAATCGACACGCGTGTTGGAGCCTCTTATAGCAACAGAATCTCAAGAATCGATGAACTGTACGTATGCAAATGTATAAGTTTGCCTTCTGGTTGAAATGCTAAGTAGAATATAAATGCACTGGTTAAGATAATGCGTGCAATATTTAGATTTAACTCACGTTAAATTGTATAGTCTGAATGAAAAAGACTGTGGTAATTAAGGGGAAGTTCCTTTTGTTGTGCGTTCCAATTAATTTAATAATATTTTAAATATTAAGGAAACTCTAAAGTTTTTAGAATGAAAATCTCACTCTAAAGGGTGAAATCTTACTCTTAGGCTGATATTTGTAATCGGTTCTTATTTTAAGACCGTCTTAAGTAATATCTTAAGATGCTAACGCAGCCCTTTGATTTGGTTCGTAACGTAAGATTGTACTTAAGACAGTCCTAAATATCAGATCCGACGTATGAATACCGCTCTTAAGGATTGAAAATTGAGCCACTCTTTTTTAATACGGATTCAATTTTCACTCTTTAGAGCGAGATTCCATTTAAAAAAATTTAGAGAGAAGACAAACTATATAGAACATTAAATCTTTTTTTAATTAGACGATTAAAACAGAGTTTCAAGTCGAGAAGACCTTAATAACGTTATAACTGTGTTACATCGAAAGTATATCATGGAAAGTGTAGATTATTTTCCACTCTTCTCGTAATACCTTATATTTACGAGAGCTACAATTTTTACTGCGAAACGTATATCGCGACGATTTCGCTCGTAATACTCGGCACCGGTTATAAAAGTACATCTGAAATGACATTCTTCTCACGTGTCGCGAAGACAAGCCCGAGAGATACCGTGGAATAAGAGCGAGTTAAAGACGGGATTGCGCATTTATTGCGCAACGAGAACGGTCGTCATATGTACGAAATGGTCTCACTCCCAGCTCAATTATCACTTGCTCCATAAAATCACGTGAAGTTCTGTTTGTTTCCATTGGCATGGCATTGTATGTTCTCGTCGTCGCGAACGCGAGATCATGACTCATAACGCGGGCTCGTCGCGCGATAATGCCATTTCGGAAACCAAGATAGTGGATCGTTCGAATCCACGTTGTATGATCGGATCTCCAAACGATATTTTTCGTCAAACGGAAATAAATAGCTATCTGTACATCGTAAATCGATCATCATAAATTGATGCCTTCGACATGTTCTCTCTCTTGCTTTTATTCATTTTCTCAACATCTCGAGTTTTGAACCGCTGCCAGTTTTCGCAGCAATCGAGTGTAAGGTCGATCTCTGCACGTTGAAATGATAAGTTCCACTTGGCTTTCCTCTTTTCTCGTTATTCTTCATCAGCGCAGAAAAGAATTGTGTACGAACTTAGAATCCCATACTTTATGTCATACAAAGACTGCTGTAGATTCTTCTCTCTCTATTATTTCTCCGTTTACTCACGAAACTAAAGTCATATGAATCAAATCAAGATTATATCGCAAGACTAACTATTTTTCTAGTCAAGTCTAAGCAAATCTCGGCGCGGATTTTACGGATTACGAAACTGACGGAATTTAGGTCATTGTCACTTACCGCTATAATTTATCACTTTAAGTATTGCCTGTCTAAACAAGTATAAAGTCTAAATGAGAGGTCTTTATCTAATTAAATAATTCTTCGTAAATAATTCTATCGTAAATCAATTATAACGCCCCGCTACGAGTGCTAAGATTGATCGTGATTTTAAAATGATTATCTTGATAATATTAAAAATCGTCCGTAACGTTTAAACGAGGACTTTAAAAGCGACGAACACTTTGTGCAGATTGAGAGATAAGTGAAAAGATGTTAATGATAAAGATTATATATTGACTTGAATGATCAATCATTCAAGTAATAGCAGTGCAAAAAAAACGAGCGGATAAAGATATACTGTCATTCGAAAAAAAATTAGTTGACATTAATCAGATAAAGAAATAGAGAGAAAGAGAGAGATAGAGGAGAAGAATCGTTTTATTTTCGAATTTTTGATTATACATCTTCGCGCTTTTTGTTTACACGCCTCAGGTGTTATAATGGCAAACAAAAACGCGTTTTTTCATATTAAAATTACATTCATATGTACGCATACGCGTACCATTGATCTTTTTAAATCAACTTGTTTTATATTACTTGGAAAGAAAACATAATTTAAATACATAATTTGAACATAACTTTGTCTTTTAAACATTTTAAACACTTTAAAAATATAACATAGGCCTATATTCATAGTCTGTTCCTATCACAAGATCGTCTCAATACTATTTTAAAATGCTTATACGGCTAGTGTTTCGTCAAGATCAAGAAATTCAAGAAATCTGAATCTTGAATCAAGATTAGACCAAAACAAGAAATTGGAAATTTATTTCAAAACAAGAAATTGTTAACAAGACCAAGGTTTCTTGACAATAAGTCAAGAAATTTTTTGAATTTCTTAAATTTCCGTAACAATTTTTATTTTAATGCTTTATTATTTTAATATTTTATTATTTTATTATTTTATTTCTGATTTGAAAAATTTTGAATAAGTTAAGTTTCAACATTTTCAATTGTATTTATTGGTATTTATAATCGGTTATATAATATGGAAATGTATTAGGTGTTGGAATTAATTCGTAGCGTTTTTAATGAAAGAATGTTATTTATTTCACATGAGCATTAAAAAATACATTAATGAAAGTACTTCCCATCACTTGTAAAACGCTACGAATTAATTCCAACAACTAATATATTCATACAATTAATAAAAAAATCTACTAAACAGCAAAATAGCATATAAGCAGAGTAAATCGATTAATGAAAAGGAGTGAAGTCCCTGAACTAACCTTAAACTTAAAATTAAATTATATTCACCGTACGTCCTTGTTGTAGATATTAACCTTTACATTTATGTAAAGGAACATATATAAAATCAATATTGCGATATTACTGACAAAAGTATATCATGTATACGTTTACTTCTACTAATAATAGCAATTAAATCAGGAATGATTAAAATATATAGCAATTATAATAATTATATCTAATAATTTTAGGAATCTAATAATCTGAAATAGTTACATTTGGCAGTAACCTCACGATATTAAAAATGATGTTAAAAATTTGAGAAATATTTTTAATCTTTATCAATAGATTTGTGGACAATAGACATTATAGGCACTTTTGAACATAGTAAACTACAAGACGACTCGGCATTCAATGTATTTTGTATCTATATTTTCTTATTATCTCTTACGACATGACGTAGTCAAAGAGCCACAAGGACCCTGCTTACAAAATCAAGAAATTCAAGACAAGAAATACAATGTCAAGACGAAAAAAACGAAATTTCTTATCTTGAAAATCAAGACAAGAAATCTTGTCTTGATGAAACGTCAATTAAATACGGCGTATCCTCTAATTGGTTTGTGACATCTTAAGACTGCGGTTAAGACAGTCTTAAATATAAGAATCGATTATGAACACCAGCCTAAAGCATTTTAAGTGCGAGAGAAGAAAGGGAGACAAAGATAGCTAAGAAACGTACGCCACGCTATATTCAGAAGACATCTTCATTACATTAACCTCGGTCTGCGTGGATTATCTCTCTTTTATTATTTAAATAGACAGCGTTTGTTCGAACTGTTATATGCGGGTACAACAACGGATGATTCGCGGAAACCATCTTTTCGTGTTGAGTACAAAAGGTACATTTTTCCCGCCACGTGAGCTCGCCTCTTTCTTAAGATCTCCTCATGTGATCATCTCGATCAATCTCGTTCGTGCGCGTACAATTGAGCGCGTGTACACGCGTGTTACATATTCACGCGGATATTTTTGCAACACGGGGAAATCCGTCTAAAAATACGTGTCGACGGGAACTCCTTGAGTGCGCCGTAGTCGTGCCATTTTCTCGCGACATCATGCGAAATTGATCCATTTTGAGAACGCAATAAGAAGTTCTCCAGCGAGAAACAGGCTGGACCATAATCGAAGAATTGATCGCGCGACAGTCTCGCGTAACTTTCTTGGAACTCGCTCAGAGTAAATTTATAATTTCTTAGAATTCGCTCCCCAAGTAAAATTGAATTTCATGATAATATTTGAGGTTTCCACGAGTGTTTACTTCAAAAATGCCAGATCCACCTTCTGGCATCTTTAAATTTAATTTCTTTAAACGCACTTGATTTCCACCTTGGCACACCAGTATTACGAAATTAATCTCGCGCTAAATTAGTCGAAGGATCAATCTTGATCTTGAAATTATATTAGGCGCGCAACTAAGTTCTCGCTGTTATTTTGATGAAAATGCATCAAAATAACAGCGAGAACTTAGTTGCGCACCTAATAGTTAGCCGTCAAGACGTCGGAAGGCCGTTCTAACGGAAAAACGGCGTTGCGTTTTTTGTTCCAGATCCCGTAATATACTTATTATTTGTGAATGGATGGAGCTGCGACGGGAATTGGAGGAGGATCGGTTGCGGACCTGGGAAATCTGGAAAGATGGTGGAACAATCCGGGGATCGCGGCCTGGAGCTTCGTGCTCTTCGGCTGCTTTCTCCTCAACGCGACTCTTCTGCTTGCGTTTCTTGTCAGGCCGGGATTGCGCACCATCTCTAACAGGTTAGTGGATCGATTTCTTTCGTGCCGAGAATGATCAAGTTGAAAATATCCGAGTCGTTCCCTCGGTTTCCGTGAAGAGAAACATCGTTATTGACTTTTACTATCATTCTAGTACACCTCGGAAACTTTTATCTTACGTGTATTAGGTGCGCAACTAAGTTCTCGCTGTTATTTTCGTGGCATTCGCATCAAAATAACAGCGAGAACTTAGTTGCGCACCTGATATATATCTTGCTATACGTATCTTTGTTTTCCAAACACTTCGTTGTCCAAACGAAGTGTCAATAACTCGAATTATCGCATGCTATACTTGTTTATGGGCAAAGGGTTAATAAATAAAGGGTATGATAAATAAATAATATTGTTGATGTTGATGCGATTGCAAAATCATGTTGTCATCGAAGAAGCGGTCCAGTCAGTTGTGTCGTAGGCGACAGTTTTCGAAATTCGTTAAACGCAGTTCGTTGACGTATGTGATAACGAGCGTAATTATTCTTGTGGACAGCAAAGACCGCAGAGGATACAAGGGACGCACGAACGTCGCAACGAGTCTCGTTTGTGCGTTTGTCGCGTCGCACGCCAAACCGGAAATAAAAGCATCGCGCGCGCGCGCGCGCGAGCCGACGAGATGGAAATAATATATTTAGGCGTCGCCATACTTTCGCGTAATATTCACTGAAACGTGACGGCGATAAATAATCCACAGTGCGTTCATTTCACGCGTTGTTGCGTTCCATGCCAAGGTTAATAACCCTATACGCACATCGATGGCGACGGCCACTTCCGTTTTTTTTTTTCCCCCCCGAGTCGATAATCGACCAAACTTTACGGTTTTACTGCGATAAAATGAAATAACAATAAAGCACTGTAAAATAAAGGCTGCGGTCCGAAATAAATAGAAACTCTCGTCACGCGACCGATATTTATATCCGTGGCTTGTTCTGTATTAAAATTAAAAGCGCTTTGACGAGTAGGATCATTTTTTTTTATTGGATACAGTTGAAATTCAGTTACGGAAAATGTTGCGCCTGTTAAAAATGTCGATCGCCATATCAATAGCAGGAAAATTATTTTCTCTCGGACGCTCGCGTTTGCATGCTTTTGCCTACAAGGATGCATGGATGTATTTTCTATCGTGTCTGTAAATAAAATAGCATTTCAATGCATCGCTTTCTATAGATTGCTATTTATTAAACAAATTTCGTGCTCCTCGATCGTGGGATCTCTGCCAGTCTAAATATTCCAGTTTGTGATTTTTGTCACGTCGCCGTCGACACGACGTAATGCGGAAAGACGGAGGTAGGTAGATCGGCGTTTTTCCCGTAATTTTCATTGGAAATTTAACCGTCGTGCAAATGAGGCCTATTTGCAGGCAATGTAAAAATAACGCGTACGTGAGATGTAAAGATGACTGACGTATTCAGACTGCGACAGACTCTTATTTACTGTACAAACAAAATTTTGTTACAAATCAATATTACGCGTCGTGCTGTTTGAATATCCTGCGATCGTAAATAATGTTCCTGCGTCGCGAGACGGATGTAATGTCAGCTCTCGTTTATTGAAATTCGATTGGCCGAGACTCAACTAATTTCTGCGAATGTAAACGTTTCAGTTGAGTAGTAGTTGAGTTAGTAAGCTGTATTAATAGAGCTGCGCACTACTAAGACTGGATCTATATCATTGTTATTACGTAGACTTCCACCTGCTGAGCCAGGAAATCAATTACTCGCCGAGTACCAAACTTTGGCAACCGCAGCAACGAAATGTAATAATAAATCTGTCGTATTTTCAGAACATTTCGTCGCTGTTAACAGTGCAACTCGAAACTGTAACATTCACCACTGTATAAAGGAAAATTCATTTATTATCTCGTGTCCGACGTTTTGCAAAATAACGTGAACGATATTTTCGAGCTATACTTAGATCAAAGTGATCAGTTGAATTCGCTCGTCGATCCATTGATAACACAACTAAATGAAACGAAACACCACGAGTACTTTAAACGTTTTCAAGACGAATTTGTCATATTGGCAGAAAAACGGCGAATACAATCCATCCACGAGGAGCAAGAATATTAAGCAATTCGATACAATTCACATGACGTTCGTGTTTGCTAATACGTGACTTGTAATTAAAAACGTAGCAGAAAAATACGAAAATAAAACTCCGCTTTCTTTTCTTTCAGTGCTTTCTGTGGCTTTGTGTCTCTTTTAATGTTGCTTTCTACCAATGAATTATATACGTTTGTGTCTGTTTGTTCAATTATCAAGTCGTTTTGATTCACAATTGACTCGCGTGGAAAAAAAATAATATAAAAGATCTTCCCTTCTTTTTCTCTTATCTCCTATTCCGCCTTGCATCTTGATTGACTTATTAATCGTAACAGATCTCATCTCATGGTTTAATGAGCTATCGTCATTCAATCAACCATCGATCGCTAATTTAAGACAATCACACAAGAGTCGGACATTATCAACGTTCGATGTTGAAGACGGCCTGTTCTGTCTCAATTCCAGATTCGTGATGAACCTAACCGTTTCGAATCTGCTGACATGTGCCGTGCTGAACCCGTTGCTGATGATGGACGGCCCGACGGTGGAAGACACACTGATGACGTCTACGTCAACGCCAGATGACTTCACGTCGCCGTTTGATTCGCCATCGACGTCTCCATCGGCCGCCAGCAATATCTGTGCGATATCCGAAGGTGCCACTGCGCTCGTTACCACGTCGTCAGTGCTATCAGTCCTGCTGATTGCCGTCGATCAATATTTTGCCGTGGTGGACCCACTGCGTTATCGGGCTCGAGTGGACAAGCTCAAGTCGGCCGTGCTGATCGTCTCCATCTGGCTGGTTTCAATGACCTTCGGCTTGGTCGCTGCCTTGAACCCTAGTCCGCGTAGCCTGTGGCTGTCCTGCAGCACGTTGCTGAATAATTCGTCCTATAGCGAATTTGTATCAAACATTACCGCGACGGCGGAGACGTCGCTCGAATCCGCGTTCACGTTCCTCGGCAACGGGACCAGCGAGGAGGAGGAAGAGGAAGTGATCGATGACGCGACGCCAACGTTACTTAAAACGATCGAGTCGATCAAGATCGATAGTAGCATCGGTTTCCTCGAGAACTCTACTGTGATTTTTCGTACCATGACTAACGACTCTGTTACTTACGGATTCATTTACACGGTCGTACACAGCGTATTCGCATATCTACTTCCATTCGCCGGTGTTTGTTGGATTTATATCAGCATCTATTCGGCCGCGCACCGAAACTCTGAGAGAACTCGTAGGACTGGCTCGCGACCGATTCTTTCATCGGGTAGTTTCAGCGAAGATCCGTACTATTACGTGAAGGCACAGCATCAATCCGCTGACACGTTTTCCGAAGAGTTTCGTAGAATACCCAAAATCTCGAGTCTTTCGTCCATCGACGAGACGAGCGAGACTACGCATTCGGTCAATCAGATATCACGTCGGAGATCCTTTTCGTCGTCCTTGGACGCGGCACAGACGGGATCGAATGACGAGCAGACGTCGTCGGGAATCGTCTTCACGGTAGGACTGCAACCGGTGGAAGTGCCGTCTGATCAAAACAATGATAATAATTTGACGGAAGCAGCTGATCTGCAGACAAACTACCTCAAGAAGGAACACGTTTCATCCTATGAGAACCTCGTTGTTGGCAAATTCCACGATTCGGAAGCCGATCGGAGACGGAAATCTTCGTGTGATCTAACGAACGAGATCGGGGAATCCTCCGGGTGGATCGCCGGGGCGGACTCGAGTGATTCCGAGAACGACGACCGACGCTACGATTACTTCGATTCCTTAACAGTTCCTAAAACAACTCGCAAGATCAAAATCCTCACAGATCAACGGTCCTCCGACTGTCTTCTGTCAGTTACCCAATGCGAGAGGACAGAGGAGGAGCCATGTGACGACGTGGACAATCTCGAACGGGATTCTTTTAAGACGACGACCTGTTGTATCGAGGAGGAGGTTTCTGTTAAGACAATAGAACAGGAACAAGCACAAAACGAGATCCCGAATTCTAGCGGTAACTCGGAGAACAAGAGATCGAGACGACCCAGTCGCCGTTTGTCAAGACCCAGTATCTTCGATGCCAATGTGGAATCATACGCGATTAGTAGAAATGCAGAAAACGTTGGATACAATAGTTCGGAACCCTCGTCTTGCTTTTTGACGCCCATCGTGACGATCACACCCGCGCCTGGCAAGTCAAGTTCGCTGCATCGAGTGGCCAGTGTACGTAGCACCAACAGTTACATCAATTCTCTCAAGTATCGGATCAGCAACGGCTCCTTGTTCAGGTATCGTGAGGAGACTAGGGCGGCCAGAATCAGCGCGCTGGTGATCGTAATGGGCCTGATTTGCTGGTCGCCATACGTGCTATTGAACATGATCAAGAATCTGCCACAATACTCGGATTACGTGTTCCCGCATGAATACGACGTGCTCGCACTCAGCTTTTTAATCCTGGCCGCCTACGTGAGCCCGTTGCTCTTTGGCTATCGATCCCGACGGGTGAAACGAGAGCTGCGTAAGTTCTTCTGCTTCCATCGAGAACTCTCGTACAAGAACAATCGCAGCTTGATGGCAAAGAAGGTGCTAAAGCGACGGCACAGTAGCACTCTGAGTCACCTGGAGATGGATCATCGTTACAACATCTTCAACTGCGTCTACGGCAGGAGCAGGTGGCCCAAGGAGAAAGTGCAGTTCGTCCAGGTGCCGGACACCGCTCTCGCCGTAGAGACTTGCAGGAGTAGCTTCTCTAGCGGCGCTAGCACACAGATCTCTAGCACGTCTACGGAGGAGTGTTGAATCGCAATGGACCTCGCGAGCCTGCGCGGAATTTTACGCGTTGAAATTGCGAGAGAACTAGTTCCTTTAATGATCGATGCGATCGTACGGGAGAAAAAATATGCGCGATGCAAAGGAAAGCAGCGTAAATTACGCCTGCGTTCGCGTATGTTGTACGAACTTGGCAAAGGGCTTCGAGCGATCGAGACAATAAGTAACAGAAATAAGTACCTAACCCGATGATGAAAGGACAGTGCATTATGGTTTTTGCATTGTGGTACGTGGATCGATATATTTTTGTAGTTCGTCACAATCTTTAAGTGTTCTAATTTTACCTTTTATTTTCGGACAATACGGTGTGAATGAGACGTGAGTGTGACTGAGCGATGCGAACGTTTGTGTTCCGAGCAGTCGGCGGCTCGTCTCCTCGACTACGTGAGAATTCAATTGTCGCATTTTTCTTCCGACAACACATTCTTTTTGCTTGTGCGTAACAAGGTCTGACTTGGCAGAATAATTATGCGATTGAACATTGAAATTGTTTATTTAAAAAAACGACGCGAGTTTGGAAACTCGATGATATGCTGCCGCAAAGCCGAGTAATATCGCCTTGCGCCGTAATCAAAATAAATACACAAAACTCGTTGCGTCTCGCGTATTGGCAAACCGGCGCGCGAAACCGCTATTCGATATTTGTTAAATGGAAATATTTAGTATTAAGTATTAAGAGCGTTATCGCGCTAAGTCGTCAGGTGTTAGCCGAGACTCGAGAAGTATTAGAGTACGCCGAACTCGAAAGGAGGCTTTATTTTTTACGCTTATTGACGCACTGCATCCAAACATACTTTCTCCCCTCTCTTCCCACTTTCTATTTTTTACCTATGTTTGTCGACATAGTAATTGCGGCAACATCGTTTTGACACGCGCAGGTAGATCAATCTAGTTGCCACGGCGTATTTATTCTCTTAAGCGGCTATTTATTCGCAGAACGTCGAACATGTGTCGTCCGTACGGTTCTGTATGTAGATATGTACACAGCATTTCTCATGACAAAACTCTTCGTCGAGGCGTCGTCGTTCTCCGTCTAGAAGAGTCTACTCTGCGATTCCTCTTCCGCGGTTCTTACTTTTGTATATTACATGTGTAGAGATTCGTTTATTTATATTAAATAATTTGTATATAGAGAGATGAATGGCGAATCTCAAGTGCGCTGCTAATCCGTATGTTGTAAAATTACTCGTAATCACTCCTGTGTGTAATATTTCGTCAGCGTGATCCATATACATAAAATGTACGATATGTCATTATATCGTTTTGTATTATCCGCTATGGTGAGCTCGACAGGCTGTCTATGACATGTGATAACACCAAAACCAATATTAGCCACTTAATATTAGCTTATAATATTAATTTATGTGACTTTCTCAATAAAACACTTTTTGCGATATGCAATTCGTGTTGAATATGTAAATACATGCGTATATGCGTACGTAAACAACTTTTTGACACACCTGGATCCTAATAGACTTCGGTATAATTATATAATTATGATTGACGTGACTTAAATTAAAATTATTAAAATGATTTAAAAGAAAATCGCAGGATTATGATTTAAAGTATACGTGGATGACCAGAATAATTATGACAGCAATGGAACATTGTTGACGTATTAAATTCTAACGCACTAAATATTAGAATGGAAAACGAGAAATTCCGAATTTAAATCAATTCACAATCAGTGCTCCATTAATTTTCGATCCCCACAATAATTAAGTTTAGTATTATATTAAAGTTTTCATTTTTATTTTTTTTTTTACAAAAATTACACCTGCAGATACTCACTTCATTACACACAAACTTCTATTTTAAGAACACAGAACGTATCTTGAAGATAGTCGGAGTTTATCAACCTTTTTGTAAACTTCTTTATCAAGAGCATTATGTAATCCACCATGCGCTCATGAATGTTTTGCAACATGACGCGTTCAAACAAAACAAAATTCTTAATTATCGTAGTTGCTGCTTTGTACATCGCGCTTTTGCATAATTTCGTAAGTCTCGGCTTGACGTGTGAGGAACTTTAACCCATCAACATTTGACCGATGAAAGACGCAAAAAAATATTACAAACAAAGTATCTGATATTTTTCCACTTAATTAAAAAAATGTAGATTATATCAACTGTCAACAGTGTGAAACACTCCTTGTAAAATCTCGACGTTAATGTCGTCAATCTTCAGCTACCTGACTCATGCCTAGTCCAATATAACTGAAACACTATTTACATTACATTCTTTGGAGCAAGAGCCTTTTCCTGCTCATAGCCGAGAATGTTCGTAGATCGGCGGTCGCGCCGGAAACGATGGCAGTTCCAACGTTGGCAATTGGCCATCGTCGTTAGTAAATGTGCTATTGTCGTACGCTGGCGGAGCCTCCTTGTCCACTTTTCTCTCCACCTCCGCGGGACCGTCCATTAGGAACATGGTGAAGAAGAACATAATGGAACCTACGTCAAAGAGTCTGATATTATCGTCCAACTACACGTTTTTTTCCTGGTCAAAGACTCGCCAGAGCAATTTTACTAGTCGTTCTCATGGCTGTTTAGATTCGTCAAATGTTGTATATATAATAAGGTATGATAATAAAAATCAAGATTCTATAAAAGTCATTCCTAATAATAGCAAGAAACATTTTGAAACATTCTAACAACATTACAATTGGAATGCTTCTTGTTTCCTGTGTTGAAACTTCTATAAAAAAATTCAATGATATAAGCGATTGCAAATACAAACGATTATACGGCGACAATAAGAATTAATTTCCTATTCCGTTACATATACTTACTGATGCCGTAGCAGCCAGCGTAAAAAATATACAACGATTCCCGGAAACCGATGGCTATTCTGGTAGGCTCGACAAGAATTGGTAAGTTTCCGCCAATGTTATTCATGACAAACAGGAAAACGCCAACGGTTGTTGATCGCAGTTTCAGAGGAACAATCTCCACCACAACAGCGAACACTATTCCGAACCACATTTCAGCTGCAAATAAAACGATCGTTGAATTTAAAGGCAATTGCTGCGTAAAATATGTATTGATATTTTACGGAATGTTTGAGCTTGGAAATTTAGAGCGAAGAATTCTTACCGAAGAAATAAGAGATTCCTAGTGTTATCATTGCCCAAAGAGGATTGAAATACACCGAACCAAATGCGAACGGCGTTGCGATTAGCTGGCTGATCGCCAGACACGCTACACGCGAACGAATTCCCATTTTTGCTACGATCTTGTCGCTAATTAATCCACCAACCACAACGCCCAGACTACCGATGACAATTGTGACGGCGAAAAGCCACCAGCCGAGATCGTAGTCCGGAAAGTAGTCTCTGTAGTATAGATCACAATTGTAAGCGAAACACAAACCGCCTGAAAAAAGCGACAAAATCCTGTTTTCGTAAAGCAGTACGCGCAATTCAAAAAAAGATTGTGACATAAATTGAAAGTAAATAGCATGATCGAAGAAGGAAGTAGATTTATTGATAGGAAAGAATAAAGATGATCGTCCCTTTATGTTGACGATTTAATTACGATCAAATAAAATAATTTTAGATAATTGAAATAAAAAGCTAATTATATGGAAAATTAGATCCCGGTGAAATGAATGATTTTTCACACTTGATGTAGCTTATAATATGGTAAACAAAATGATGTGTCACAGAACATCAGGTTCAATAATGAAATCAATAATAGACAGGCTTATTCAAAATGTAAAACTTGTGCTCACAGAGCATTTGATACACTATAATTAAGAAAAAATCCATTATTGAGTCTTGTGTTTACGATACCTTTTATTCACCATTATTATAAGTGGAAACTGACTTATTTCATCGAGATCTAATTTTCTATATAATTAGTGTGGAATATTTTGAAGTTAATTCCGAAATTTCAAAGACAGGCTATATAGCTTAAGTCAGATTTGACTCGTTCCTTCTTCAAATTGACGAAATTCAAACATAGGTTTTAGTTTTATTAGCTAAAGTGTATTCAAAGAGAAGAAAGTATCACGGCAAGGCAAATTCGCCGAATTAGTGCAAACTCGAATAGATCGCTAATATACCCTCGATATGTATGTCAATCCTTTCGCTTCAAGGTATTGCCTTTTACCGCTATGTCTGATGCTGGCGGCGAGGCATAAAAGAACAATGCGCGGTTGCAGTAGTACTTTCCAAACCGATAGTCGCTCTCCGTCGTTAGTCGATTCCTCTCCGATCGTCTTCCTTTTCGGTTCTGTTAACGACAGACCGGTGAGGGCGGCGATGATTAAGCCGAGCACTCCGGCTTCATAATAACAGATTCTCCAGCCCTGTTAATTAATAACTCAATTTAATTAACTCTTAATTGTCTCTATACTTTAATTAATTTATTCCTTCGCTAATATTACGTATTTGTGTCTCACATACACACACAGTATTTAATCCAGAATAATTTAATTTGTATATACATCTTTTTTCATACCATCGTCGGAAATGATCTGTTGTACTATCGAAGCAATTTACTGTAACCTTCATTATGCTTTCCTTCCGCGCGGAAATGATTTCAGGATGTATATCGGGCAATTATTCGCCGGAACACGCTGGCTTTGAAAACCAATGCGAAAAGAGGGAGAAAGAGAGAAGGAGAAAATAGCACAAAGGAGACAATGTCTATCAATGGATGTTAGCTCACCAGATCCCAGACGTTCAGACTAGGTATGTACCGACCGACCGGAAAGGCGATGCCGTAACCGCCATAAATGCCCCAATTGAAAATGGACATGACGAGGCCCCGTCGTTCTTCCGAGAACCAGTCTGACAGAAGACCAGTCGCCAACGGATTGCATCCCGCCTCTCTGCAATATTCGTTCGGATTTTAATGTAACATAACATAACATAACGACGTGATCGTAATTCGTTCATTCGTTAATTACGAACGAACAATCAGAAGTGGAAGTGCCATTATATTACCAGGACTTACCCCGCCGCCAGAAGCATTCGTAGAATAACGAGCTGCCAGTATTCAAACACAGCACCGCTTAAGATGATTGCAACGCTGAATATTACAGTGCAGACGGTCAGCAGTTTCACTCTGTAACGGAGAAAGATGTAGCAAATATATTTCGCGCAATTATAGGTGCAGCTTTCCAGCAAGAGATACGGACAACAGTGAATCGTTATATCCTTATTGTTTGCAAAAATTCTGTTTGTTAAAAAAGAGATGAAACGATGAACTGCGTTGCACCGTGGCTCTTGCTGGGAAACATCATAAATTGATTTTACCTGTTGTATTTGTCAGCCGCGACTCCCAGGATAATACCGACGATCGTGTAGACCGCGATGAAGCTCGGCCCCGCCAAGATTTGATAGTCCAGACCGAGGCCATTGTAATTCCACTCGCAGTAATAGGACCCGTTCAATTCCAGGGATTGGCAGCTGTAGCAACAAAGAGCGTTTATATGAGGGGATCGAGCGAAAGCGCGGCGTAATGACGCACGCGATAATTGCTGCGTTGGTGTACGGCAAGACCTCGATCCGCTCGATCCATATAATTATCGTGCAAATTATCGTACAATTCGTTTACGCGAAGATTCATCTCACATCGTGAATCACGGGAAAAATTATTTGCGGCACTTATAGTAATTTTTCTGGAACGTTAACGATTAATCTCATGGAGTCGCGTGTCTTCTCGCAAGCATTTCGTAACAGTATCTCAGTTTTTATTATCGATGCGTGATTTAGCGGTATCAAGCCACGCGCGGTGAATCAATCTCCTACAAGGAAATCGAGTTGCGAGAGGAAACGGCGATCCAAGCTAATTGTGCTTACAGTTACACGTGAGTCTCTCGGCGAAACGTTTTTCCAACTGGAATTTTTTTCGAGCGGGTGATATTTGACAAAACTTACTAGGTAGAATTTTTCGCGCTTTCGCATGGCACCGGAAGTTCGGCCACCGTCAGCGTCGTCGAATTAAATTGGCAGGATATGTCACCGTAGTGCAAGTTCTCGGCGACCGCTTTGCTCGTCACACCTTGTCGTTTTAATGAACAAATCAGATACGTTGAAAACGCATGTAATTATCAACACATGGAAAGAGAAATTGATCAATGCGCACAGCTGATTAGATCCATTGACTAATATATAACGTATACGTACTCTCTAAATTCTTTGGAATTTCATTCTACGGAGTAAAAAATTAAACCAATCTTGAAAGTCTTGAAACAGAGTGGATCAGTTTTCTATTTTTAAGAGTGAGATTTACTTTAGGAGTTCTGGAGAGTGAATTAGATTTATATGAAGGAAACTACCATTAGAACTTACCTATCAGAAAATGGCCCAATTCTGCTACGATATAGCCGACTGACATTAGAGCCAACGCGTAAGGCTTGTAGAGAAACGCAGATTTTTGCATTATCCAGTGCAACATCTTCGCTTGATCTGGAAAATGCATATCACAAAGAAGGATTCTTTTCTGCTCACATTACAAGATTGCGTGCCGTGCAAGATTATATAATTAACATACAACGAGAATTATAGCTGTCGCGTTTGTCGGCGAAGATATCAGCTATCGCGCAATCGACACTTTTATCCGCGAGCTTGCTATTAGTCGGATAGAATGCGGATAAACGTTGTACGCGTGCACGCAATAAATTACGCCGAATTGAATTACGAGTCGTTTCCATAAGAATCTCGTAGCATCTTCAATCGCGCCTGGCTTGGGAATCGTATTTTTAAGAATTCCCATCGTAAGAAATTCTCGATTGTTAGATATCTGACGTACTTTTCTTAGAAAACGCTATTACACTTGATCTTTTCAGAAGGAAATAATGCTATTCTATCTCGTTCGCTGAGGGCTCGCATCGTTTATAAACATCAAAGATGCTGATCATCAGTCACCTACGTTCATCGCCAAAACGGTACACTACACGAGAATCGCAATCGGAAACGCGGCGAGAAGACTGTCGTTACGAAACAGCTTCTATTATTCGCGATCGATCGACACAGTAGTATTTTATTAGGTGTACAAATAAGTTTCCGCCGTTTTTTCATCAAAAAAATTAAGCATTTATTGTGAAAGAACGATACATAATGTTTTATTGATGTAAGTCGAAATGTAAGTGCAAGTTCTTTTTGCGTTCGGCACGAATCTTCATTCAATAATGCTTTCAATTCCGCGTCCTCGTACACTTTCGGCCTTCCGCTACGTTCTTTGTCTTCGACGTCAAATTCACCGTTCTTAAATTTTTGAAACCATTCACGACAACTTCTCTCACTTAAGGCAGCCTCAGTTGCAGATTTCTTCAAATTAAAGAAGTAAATCAAAAGTTCCCGCAAATGACGCTTATTCGGCTCAAAACTCGGCATTTTCGCACAAAAAAAACTATACGATGCTGATACGAAATCGCTAGTATTTCAAGGTTATGTTGTTGACAGATGTCCAACCTTACGATATAATGTTTTACATCAGACAATTTTAACCACAGCTTGCTAGTGGCGCCGTCTTTGGTCAAACGGCGGAAACTTATTTGTACACCTGATAATTTCTGTATCCTGACCGAGGTAGCGGCTACACCGGTCAGTAATCGTGTCGGTAATCGCTCAAGGTCTCCGCACCGCGCCGGTGCGATTTATGTGTACAATAATGCAATTGCCTCCGCGAGAAGCACGTTGAACGGCACGTTGCATCGACCCTAAAAGTAAGCGAGTGACGCGAGCGGGTTCCGCGTGACACGTTCACCAGTGCCAGACGAGTCCGGGTCCGGGACACAATCGGAAGAGAACGGTCTAATTGAATACAGATGTTGCATGTACTCTTTGTAAGAAATAATCGTCACCTTGTAGGAAAATTTTCTGCAAATAATGTTACGAAACGCGCAGACCTTTGTTAAATTGTCACTTTAATTATACGGAATGTGTATATCGTGTGTGTATTTTCAAATGTAGTTTATCAATAATTTAATTTGTAGGATAATGTAATGCCTTGTATACAAATTGAGGTAAGCAATTGTATGTACAAACATTGCGGCTGAATATATATATATATATATTGGGTCATCTAAAAAGTATCCGCGGTTTTTTGTCACTAGATATGTTGACCATCAACATCATCTAGTGACAAAAAATCGCGGATACTTTTTAGATGACCCAATATATATATAAAACTATTTGGCTACGTTAAAGATATGCGTTATGCCATAGATTATATATTTCGTTACGTCATTGTGACATTTTGCTAAAGTATAACCTCTTAAAAAGGTTAAAAGAATCAACGCCATGGTTATTACGACGACGAGTGCCGCGACTGACACGTGCAATCTCGCATAACAAAAATTACACGACAGTCATTATTATCGTAATTTTGTTGACATCATTTTAATAAACACGCGCATGAGTGTCGTCTTTAGAGAAGGAGGAAATGAGGAGGGAAGAATTATGAAAAGCGAATTGAAAAGCTCATATTCTCGTACGCGTATGAGAAGCTTAAGACATTAGCCTCGTACCGGATTACCTTGAACCAAAATCATTGAGATAGAACGAATATTATCATTCGTATGTATCGTTAATATTAATAGTAACATACAACTCACGTCACGATAAAACAGTACGCTTTAATTCGTTAGGCGAAAAAATATTAAATCAACGACGTGCGTTAGTTGATCTTTAACTCTTAATTTTCATGTAATTAAATTTTCCTAATTATTCTACATTCTCTTTTAATTCACATTATATTAATTTACGTCGAACTAATTTGATAAATTACGTAAGGCGAATGAAACGAAGACGGAGCTGACGAAGCTAAACGAGAACGTCATAGGTAAATCGATCATGAACAAAAACTATATCACGCTTCACTTAACAAAGCGACGGACGTAGAGATGACAAAGATATTTTTGAAGAAACGAGAGATCGATGAAGGAGCCGAAGTGACCACTCGCCGAATGTTTCGAATGGCATGAACATTCCGATATCGACATAAAAAAAGTGCGATTAGTCACGCTTGAAAAATTGGTTTTTTCGTAATCAGTCGATGACCATTGGTGAATGTCAAGGTGTAAACTTGACGATAAAACTGGTCTCACAGTCTCGAAATGTTTGCGTTAACATCGACAAAGTTTTTCGCAACGGCTTCGATCGAGTCTCAAGAAACTGCTTCTATCAATGATGAGGTCCGCTCGATGCAGAGAAGCATTACGAATCTGTAATTCAATCCGCTGTAATTACACGCGCGAACGGTATGCTGATACAGCTAACGATAAGCAAGCAAAGCATAGTTATTTGCCTTAGTCAATATGAATAGTTGATATCCGTCTTGATGATTTGTCGTCAAACTATCGGAAAGTTGAAGGGCACGAGCGCGGTTTATATATTGATCATCATGATTTATATATTGATCATGCAAGGGTTGAGGCAAGAAGTTATCGAGAGATTATTATGATTGTATTTGTTAATGTAAAAATCTTTAGCTGCGATCATGTGCGACGGTGATAGATAGATCGTAAATAGCGTTTGTAATAAGCGAGTGTACTACTTGAAATTACACGCTGTATCTTTTCGCGGAATCTTCCCGAGGTAATAATAATATTGGCATGAGCAGAGATTCTGCGTCTATTTTGCACGTGCGGGGATAATTTGAACGAAAAAGTCGCTCACAATTACGCCTTTATCATGAGAATGATTATAACTTTAAATTACTTTATGTAATATACATTATATACAATTTATTTTCATTGGGCCAGATAACTGCTATTATTATTATTACGCGTATTATCTCATCATTGAACATTACACGACACGTATCCATGATTAGTCGACTCCGTCGGATAAGAAATTTGCGTAATAAGGAAGCTTACTTTTTATTGGAATTATTTAATTTTCATTGATCTCTTTATATAAGAGATTTTTAGATTAATGTTATATTTTCCTTGTGTAAAAGATAGGATTCTGAATTTTTTTTAATTTTTAATAATTACATCTTTCTTACTGATACTTAAAAAAATATAGAGTGGATTTAATGGTTTACAATCCATGATATTTATAAATTTATTCCCATATTTTTCAAACTGGACGAAAAATATTTAGTTTTTCCATCACTTTTTTATAGTAATTTATTCGCTTGGTCTTTTTAGTAAATAATAAATGTTGGTAAGTAAGTTCTAACATTAAAAAGAAAAAAATTTAAGATATTGATGCGATATTGTCTGCCAATCATAGATTATTTTAAATTATTTCTTGTAATTAATATCTCGGAGACCGAATAAGTTTCAAACTTAATTGCCTTCTATGCCTCGAAGGATTGAAATTATCTTACCAATGTTCGCAGAATTTCATTGGATTTCTCACAAAAAGGATATGAAAATGATATGAAATAATAACAAAGTGTGATAAAAGGTTTAATTAATGTAAGGCTTTGGCTAGTAATTTAATCGTTTGTAATATTTATCAAACAGAGATTTAAAAGAATTCTTAACTGGGATTCGGACTTTAATTGCGTTTCGAAGATGATTTTGCAGATTTATAGTAAATTGCGAAACGCGGAAAACACGAATATATGATGTGTTATTGCAATATCTTAGAGAAAGGAACAGCTATAATTTACATCATAAAATATAGCTCGTATTTATATCTTATTACGCAGAAGTTATTTTGTGTTACATCATTGCCAATTAAAAGAGGGATATTTAAATGATAGATAAAAATCCGTTCCGCAACGTCAACGTAATGACGAGCGGAACAGACGGGCGCGTCGAAAACTGTTTATGGTTAATGAACGGTTGTAATTGCACGTTCGTAGAAACTCGTCTCTGGAATCGTAGATTCCAGATAAAATTCAACTATCGTCTCTATTATATCACAGTTATAGATAGATGAGAATCGTCGCTTCGAAAAATCTTTGAAAATGTCTTTCTACGTAAATCTATTTTTTGTCCACTGGCATATTTTACAAATATTACAATTCGTGATAATCTATTTATGCAGACTCGCACTTCGCAATACAGAACCTCACTGTATTTATGCGCTGTGCGCTCACGCGTTGTCAGCAATTAGCACGAAGGAACAAAAAAAAAAGGAGGAGGAGCGCGTCAAGGCGGAACGATGGACGCATCCTGCTCGAATAACGCACGAGTAATACACGAAGAACAATAAACAGCAAATTATGCAGAATACGAGTGATTTGAATGTATATATTTAAACTGCATGTATATCTGGAGATACATATCTATCATAATTTCGTTCGTCGAGACTGTCGACGAGACAATCCGCCGTCCATAAATCCGCGAATCTCTTTTCGCGATTTGGGGGGGAGGGGAGGGGAGGGGGGCCTCGATTTGCAAGGCCTTGATTTTCGAGTATAACGTACATTTTTACGGTAACGGTTCACTCGGCTCTCCCTTTCGATACATTATTTATATACATCGCCTCGAGAGGAGAGTTCGCGCGCGTCGCCGATCGATTAAAAACCATTCGCCGTCTCGCTTTCCCCGGGGTGGGAGGGGAGGGGAGGAGGAAAAAGGGAGCAGCTTCCCGTGTTTTCCGGCCGATTGGATTTAATGATTTTTTCCAGCGTCACTCGAGAGATTCCGCGGGGCGACGGACACCGTCGTCGCTTATACGGGATGTGTTCCGCGAAGCGTGCAAAGCGCTCTTACGAGTCTCGGCGGCGACCTTTCTTCGGTGAAAGTTTTATACCCGAGAGTAAATGAAAAATATAAATCTCCGGCGTTAACGATTAAATTCCCGAGCAGCACTGTCCTCGATATCGTAATTTGATTTTCGTTTCTTTCTCTGAATAAAAGAAAATTTAATTGCGTAAAGAAAAACGCGAGTGATTATAATTATTATGGGGAGAACGATTGGTATTTGAAAATTTAGATACAGATCTGAAAGTAATTTTGTTATAGACGAAGCAATTATCTAATAATAGGATGATTAAGCATGATGATAGCACTGCAAAAAAATTTGATATTCTAGCAAGCAATTCGAATGTTCTACATAACTATTTTGATCCAACAAAAATATTTTCAATATAAATTTTTAGAAAAAGAAGATTTTTAATATTTCTTAAAAATATTTTATTAATGTAATAATACATTAAATATCACAAACAATATCTTGTGCTCTGATTTTATGCTCTTCTTTTTCTAAGTTTTGATTTATGAACCGCGTTTGTTTTAATTATATGTTTTCAATATATATGTATCTAGCTAAATTTATAGATGCTTCAACAAAACTATTCTTTCCATGTAGAAGCAATAAGTACAGTAGCAGGAATAACTAGTAACTAAGTAGGTAAGCGGACTAACTATTCTGGATGAATGTCAATTCATTGATATCAATTAATACGCTATTAGAAGATGTATTGGATTCTCGTATAATACCTAATAAGCATATGTTACGTAAAAATTAACTAACAAATCCACGATTATTACTATTTCTTACAAACTGTCTGATTCATAGTTTCACGAATCCAATTTACGATACTGAATGGATTTACGCGGTGTACATTTATCATCCGTTATTATTCGAATAATTTACTAAGTTTAGCGTTCGTTGCATCTTACGAACATTTACACGTGGATACTTTTTTTTTTTTTGCTTATCAGCATACATTTGTCATTAATAGGATATTTAGACGTACGTACATTCGCGAAATTGAAGACAATGCAATGAGACTGACACCACGAAATAGATGTTAGGACAATCGGTAATTTACGTGAATTTTTTAATATTTGAAACGCATGAATATTTAATAGAGATGTATATAACAGTAAATCGTACGATCTACAAAGCTACGATTAACAAAGCGATCGCGATAGAGTTTTAATTAGAGACCTGCGCTAAGTTGAAGGCTGAATGGACATTATAGATAGAACGTGCGTCGGCATCCCGGATTGGATGCGGATCTAACGGGCCTCTAAAGGCGTATCACGAGTTACGAGCCTCGTAAATAGCGCGGAACAGCGGCAGAATAACAGCAGAGGCGATAATCGCATTCACATTAATTAATTAATCGCCGAGACCACTGAGATTACGATTGAGAGCGAGAGTCGAGAATGAGAATCGCATGCGATGAGAAAAAAAATTTGTTATTCAATACGGATTACGGATGAGAATTTGAATTTTAGGATAATCTTGAGGAAAAATAATGTCTCTAAAAAATCCCTGAAAAATATATCGTCGGTAAAAATAATAGATTTGTTTAATTCATTTTATATTTCACATTTTCTGTAAATAAAAATTGGTGACAAACACATAATTTAATTATTCATGCATGGATATACATTGCGCGGATTTATATTCCTGTTCTGTTGACATTCCAAATATTTTTTCACAAGCAGTGCGGAACAAACAGCTGTTCGTGAACACGATCCTTTGTGTTGTATATCGTTGTATTACAAAACATATATGTATTGTTCAGAATTCTATGTATCTTTTCTTCGCATGTTCACTCGATACTTTTATTACTTTTTATTTCTAATCCCAATTCAATTGTCAAAATCCTCGCCGATTGTAAATCGATTAAAACGATCGCTTTAGCTAATTCAGAGTTGATTTCCTTGTAACGTAAAAGTATACGACAAATCAGATTTTAATATTTGAAATTCTGTCGGAACGAGTTCTGTTAGAATTGAATAATCAAAGAGACTGAAAGGAAGGCATAGTTTAGGGGCACTGATACAAGATATCGCTATGCTAGAAGAAAGAACGTTCGACCTAAATCTCCGGAATAAAACAGAACAAAGAAAACCTCATAATATCTTTACGTTAAACTTCTTTCAGCAAATATTTTATCGGTTTGCCGATACAGCAAGCTTCTCATTCGCCTCTCAACAAGTGGAAAGCTGTGAGGAAACTTACACGTTCTTTGCTCGAAAAGACGAGCAAGATTGCTGCTTCTGACTTGTCTGTCGAAAATTTATATTTTTTAGCTAAAAAAGTACTCACAAGTATCCTTCAACGAGTAAAACCGAGAATCTTAAATTCCAGAAAAAAATTGAAAGAAATCCACTTCTCCAGCCTGGACGTCAGCGTGACGCGCGATGACGAAGGGAAGTCGAGGAACCAGATGATAAGAGAACAAAACGATCCCGCGGATCGAACCCTCCGCGTACAGGAGGGTGAAGCGTCAAATGAGGTACGAGCTGGTGACCAACGTACATTTATAAGAAAGTGTCCAAGGATCAGGCCTTCCTTCCGTGCGTCTAACGAAGGAAGAAGGGGACAGGACTCGCGATATGGTGTACACGTGCAACTACACTTCGCCATGGTGGGAGACCACCACTACCATCGGCATCGACGGCGGGGATACTCTCGATCTTCGATTTTCAAGGTCGCGCAGCAACTTGACCGCTTGTACCTTACTCGTTACATCATCGCTGCTGGAAAACGACATGGGAGAACAGCATGGAGAGGAACGCGGAGACGCCTCGTCGCGTCGCGGAAACGGCAGAGTCCTTCGGAGCGCCAAGTCACGCGCATTGAAAGCAAAAGATGTGTATCACCGGTGTTTCATCCGGATAATTAACGTATGCCGTATTTGGAGAATATAATCTCGCTTACGCGAGAATGTAACGTGATCTCGGTATATTTGAATGATAATTACATTGGTCTTTTTTGCAGGACCTCGACTTAAGTAACTCGATCCCGTAATTTTATTTCGAGCTTGCGAAACAGTCTGGCAATTTCTACGATCGCTGATCACTTCCAGCCTGCAAGGAATAATCGGTCCTCGATTCATCGCCACGAGCACAATGAGCGTCACGAGGTGATTAACCCCGCGGCTCGAAGAGCGGCACGCACCAACCTAAGTACATAGATACCTGGCATGCGATCGCCGTAACATTGACACACTTCCCCGTACCTCTCTCGTGTGTCACAGCTCACCGCTGTATAATGACAAAGGCGGTTTGTCGTCTCGCCTTGAGAGGCGGCCGCAGCAGGACGCGCATGTCCTGCTGCACGTCGTGATCGCGATCGCGATCGTTAATCGGAGAACGTGGTCCTCGGGACAAGCTAAATGGGATAATATCGCATACCATGATTATTCATCGCGCCATTCTGCTTCGAGAACTCGGCTCATCCTTGTTCACAAGTTCGTGATTTAGGATTTTATCTTATATGGAAAATTCATGTTTGTTTACTCGATAAATACTTTACTGTTAATTCCGAGAATTTTTATTTCATTAATTATACATTATAATAATTATTAATTATTATACAATAATCATAGTCCTCTATAATACTATATTATTGTATAATAATTGTGATAAATTTGAATACATGAATAGATTAATAATATCATAAACGTGTGTGCTGCTTGATAGATTTACAATCTCCTGTCGAATCTTTCAATTTTGAAATCGTTGGAGGACGTACAGTCGGATATAATCGGATGAAATTTTGTTGCCAAGTCAAATGTAAGCTTAAAAATGCAGCATTGAAGTGTCTGAATAAATTCAGATTTGATCGATAATGATTAAACGTCTATCGATCCTTTTTTCTGATTATCGAATTATTGAGTACAAAGAACAGGAGGAGAGAGAATATCGTAAAATCTTTTTTAGAAAAATATTACAGATTCATTTAGTTGTTTTTACTTTCTTTCTTGTCATAATTTAAACAGTGCATTCTCCTCCTCTCTTTTTCCTTTACCAATTCAATTAATTTTACGATCCGCCGATACAGGCGAATCGCCTTCAACTTCGCGCTCGTTTTTGCAACTTTTCTCCCGTTGCAAAACGTGACAGCTACGCGTGACAGGTGCGACAATCGACGTTACTGTCAACGACAGAATGAACTGCATCACTGCACATCGAAAGATGTAACGCTCGCGACGCGTGCATATCCGTGGAAGGCCGTTAGATTCGCGAGCGGAAACCTTCGTCCCTGCAAACAACGCAGGTAATTAGTGGCTTGGAAATACGGATTACGGGATCTAATATCGTTCACGTGTGACCCCGACCTAATTTTTAACACACACACACACACACACACACACACACGGGATTTCGATACTATAAATTAATCCAAGCTCGTCGATGAGCTTTATTTCCGAAACGGAAGTAGCACGTATCGCGTCTAATTGCCGTTGAACGCGTTTATGTGAATATTTTTTGTATTCCTTAATAATTCAAACGAATTCACGTCCCCTTTCGCAAGTTATAATTTTCAAGCTGTAACTTTGCACAACGAGCCAACGGCCTTTTTATGTCACGATGTGAAAACAAAGTCTAACGAATCGTGCGATGATCATATCAATAACGGCTCCGTTAATTGATCAATTAAGATCAATCAGCGGTAGTATTTTTCGCGCGCTGGGACAAGATTTTCGGAGGGAAATTGCACTCGGGAGAGATTCGGTGGGAATCAAAGGAACGCGCCCTCAGTACGCACTCTCTGCTGTTATCGACCAGAAGAGGAGGCCGAGCCGAGCTGGCTCGAGCAGAACCGAGCGACACCGAATTGCGGATACAGAGAGGCGAGCCTCTCTGCGAGTCGTCCCTTCGTCGGCCCGGGATCTGGATCCTGTTGCTGATCGGTATATTTCGGGTTACCGTCCGTCGCGATCCCGTCGCGAACTCGCATTCGCGACTCGGTCCATTCGCGAGTCGTCTACGAGTCGTCTACGAAGTCGGAAAGACAAGTTCGTACGATATCGAAACGAGAGAGGATCGGAATTTCGCAGAAATTTCGGACTGTGTTTACATCTCCCGGAGGGATACCAGAGATCTGACATCCCTGCGTGACTCACTCGTGGGTGTAGAGAGGAGCATCAATTAAATCTGGAGCTAAAACCTCCCGCGCACCTCCTCGAAAAGGGATCAATCTGATTGATCGCTTCTTTCGCGTCTTTCTTCATTTCGTGTGCTTCATATTTAACACAGCTCATTGTTAATATTAATTATGACGGGCCGCCCTTAAAGTGACTACACCGTGGTGTATTCGTGCGTGATTCATGGCAATCTACTCGCGACGCGGAGATCGACTTCGTCGTCACGTCGCGTTCAATAATCATCGACGTTTCGCAGGTGCATTGAGTTCGTGCCGATTTGTTCGAATGCGCGACTTCGCGAATTCAATTTGATTTCAGTCCCAGAGCAGGGCGAGCGTCCATTATCTTTACACGACGAGTGCTTCGTTCGTCAAGCTTCGATCCGTATGACCGAATATTCTATCGAATCCCAGAGTGATATCCGACGTCCAACTTTGGGATGCGAATATAAGTCGCAGCGATGATTCATCGAGTCGACTCTGGGATCTCGCGAGTGCCGCGGATCTAATTGTGATTTTACGTCGTTATCGTTTAAGACGCGACGTGTCTTCGATTAGGTTCTAAATACGTGCAAAGACGACATTCGCGTTGCAACATTGATGACAGAGTTCGTAGCTGTTGCACGGGATGAGAGCAACAATTTTGGTTTTACGAGGGGCAATCACGCTCCGTGACGATCCATTGCGAAACAACTGGTTGAATTTGGGCAGCTCCTAGTCGGCGGGGACCATGGCGACTGTTTGGCCGGGCAGCTGCGTAAGCGCGAAAACGTAAGCTCCCTTGAAGCTGAACTCGCACCTTTCATCCCATTATCATCGCTACGATTCCTTTGATTTCTTGAACAAGATTTAAAATCGTCTCCCCGACGTTTCGTCCGGATATACGGTATTCGGTTGTACGTGTGTATGCACGATAAACTGCTGCATCACTCCGTTGTCTTCGGTTGTGCTCGCCGACAGCCACGTTATTACCGTCGTGCGTAACGTAGCGTGAAAAATAAACCCTGCTTTGCGCGCGGCTGTCCTCTTCGATCAGGCGCTGAAATAATCGTATTCCAGTCGAAAGGCAGCGGAACACGAAGAAACGTGAAATCATCGATATTTTTCAGTATCTTCCCGACAACTAAGGGTCAACATTATTTCCCGTGGGAAGAAAATTAATTGGCATTACTTAGAAAATGAGATTTTCGAAAATAAGGATCCTGTCGTCCAATTTTTTTTTTCTCCCGTTGCGATTGCTGGGTCTCTTTAGGACCTCGCGGGGTAATAAGTATGCTGCATTTTTTTCATTCTCATTCGTCGTACCTCTTTCCCGAGTCCAGCGACGCAAGCCCACGTAATTATCGGCAGCTTTAACGTTACGTGGGCCGACGCGAGAATAATAACCAAGGTCAGGAGCGCGGACAGTGCTGAAAAACGAAATATCGATTCAGCATCGTGTCGCATCGGCCGCATTTTCCCCTGTGACGCACGTCGTTGCAACGCCGCGAGATGCATTCAGCATCCACGCAGTGAATACCGCACACACAATGCAGCTGCGATGCGCGCCCGTCGGTTTTCAGGGTACCTGAATGGCGGAAACAGCCAGAACCGCAACTATCGGAGACCGTTTCTCCTTAGAGGACTCTCCGTCTTCCATCGACATCGGTCATTTTTCTCATATCTCCTCATATACGAATAATTGTTTTGTTCTATTAGATTTTTCACTCCCTAAAATTCCTTTAGAATGGAATCTCACTTTACTTTTACTCAAAGAGCGAACATTCTGCCAGTATTAAAAAAGAGCGACAACATTTTTCATCTTCAAGAGTGAGATCTCATTCTGAAGAATTTAAAGAGTACTATATCAGAAGAAGATCTATATACATTTGATTTCACTTTTTTTCACCTTTAAAGGTAAACGAAGAAAGTTTTGACAGTTCTTATCGTAAAGAAGACTTAATTTTTAACAATTTATTTACTAGTATATTGCCCAACCTTTGATATGATTTCGTTGACTAGTTTTCTACGTTCTTTTCAATATTTAATTTTATTTTTAATAATTTGCCAACAACGTTTTAATCTTATGCATATAACTCTTATTATTGTAATGGCTGAGGATGACTAAGTAAAGTCGAAACATTCCATTTATTAATTATTGTAAAAAACTCTTACATCTTTTATGACATAGATTAATGTCTAATCAACTTTATCGTCTTACTATTTAAGCTCGTGTTTGACCTATCTTACTATTCATTTGTACTTACATGTTCGATCAAGAAAATCACATTATATCAGTTTACATTACTTCTGATTTGATTATGCATCTTTTTCTTCTTCTCCTTCCCCTCCGGTCTTGAATTTCTCCCACTGATTCCGCGAAAATGTGAGTCGTATGTTACCGGATGAACAGTTTTACGTGTGAAAACTAGTTCACCTTCGGTCTACCGGCTACACCCACCTAGCGGCAAGTTTTTTTTTTTTTTTTCGATAGATTCCCACGCGTTGGAGTTCTGCCATTGCGTGCAGCACGCTCGTCGAAATAACGGTAGACCGACAGAATCGAACGAACGAATCGAATCTACAATCGAGAGAGATGCGAATAGTCGACTGTGAATCTCGAGTTGTCGAGCCAGCCAAATCGCTTTTAAAACTATTGATTACTCTGCGAAACTTCCTCTCAATTATTGAGAACTCCTCAAATGATCTCGCTCAGCAAATGTCAACTCGAACAAAGTTCAATTGACGCCGCTGAATGTTTAACCAGACTCAGAGACGAATCGCCTCGTGGCATCGACACAGAAATATAAACGAAGAAGAGACGAATGCCAATTACTTCACTTTGAAGCTACTCTAATTCGTAGTTTGAAAATTCCATTTATTTTACGAGCGATAATTGGAATGTTATTATTCCGATCTTATCCAAGATGAGATTCCCATTAGCTCAACTAACGCGAGATTAATCCAGTCATTAGCTCAACTAATGCGAGGCTAATCCAGGGACAGTTACAAATGACAGTTACAAATTAAAATACGAATAGAAACAAGAAGTAAATCCGATCGTTTCGTCAGATCGTCTGATAACAGATAGCCACATAGCGTTGCTAAGGGGAGGTGTGCGTGTAAAGCAGGTACTTATGTTACAGGCTCACGTTGCATAAGCAGATAACAATCGGCGTGTTTGCATCGAGCGTGTCGTACGATCACGCTCTGATGTTCTATCGATGTGTTTCCCCCTTTTCCCCTTTTTGCCGAGGTTAATTAAAACCTCGAATGACGCGATCGCAGACCCGTTCCGCGTGTAAATTTACGTTCTTCTAGATTTCCGGTTTAAGTCAATTATTACCGATCGCCAATCGTTGCTCACCGCAATCGGACGAAACCGTTCGTTCGACGGAGTGCGTCTCATTTATTTACGGCATTTATTTACGCCGATGGCCAGCTAGTTCTCGCTCGGCAAGTTCTCGTTCAAGGCTGCGCGGGTGACCGCTACGATTTTTTATTCTCGATTTTTTTATTTTTTTCTTGCTTTTTTTCTCCATCTCTAATTAGCACGAGTGACGAGTATCGTTCGAATGAATTACGCAAGATGCGCGGGATTCTCAACTTCCTTACCCGACATTAAGTAAATCCTTATCTGACGTTTGAAGGAGGCCGCCGTGGGGATGAATAATTTTCATTTCAATATATGATACCAGATGTGTTTTCTTCTCTAAACCGTATCGAGTCTCTCTATACACAAGCGTTTCAGATCCCAGTAAACAAGAAACATTTTGGAACACATCAACAACATTATAACATTACAATTAACATTGCTGCAATGTTGCTAAAATGTTTCTTGCCTTTTGCTATTTTTAACATCTTGTCTGTTTGCTTCTTATCCGATTTTTTGTTTTATATCGCCCGAGATAAAAGGAAACAAAGAGCACATTATAGAATAGATTTAAATGAAGGACAAGACGATTTTGTTACTTGCCAAATTTAGATAAACTTTATATTGCGAAATTCTTAACTTTGTACTTTGAATTGATCCATGAGAAACATTTGATTCGTATGAAAACAGATACTATTACATCAGCACTGTTACATTTGTTATAAAAAGTCCGTTCCCTTCCATCTAGGTGACCAACTCGCAGATAAGAAAGATTTTGATCGTGGCTGCGGTTACCCGATCGTGAAATGAGATCGAGCGAGGGATCTGAACGCGCGTGAGGAAGCATCAAACGAGTAATAGCGAAGTGATAACGATGGGTTCCTTACCAAATCTTCACGAGCTGTCCAAGGATAAGCTGGGGAGTCCGGTGTACAAACCGGCGCCGATCGGCGGTCTTGGTCCAGCACGATTACCGCCGCAGCCACCGCCGTTGGCACATACACATAAACGTGCAAGAAGTAGCGGGCATCATCATTCTACTCTGTGCGACAACGATACCATGTTGGAGGTACCAACAGCACATGATCGATTGTTATACTTGGAAAGATCTTGCTAGCTCGATCTAGCTTAAGTCGATCGTATCTCAAAGATCGGAGTGCAGACTTTTGCATAACGCATAAAGAGCATTAAGAAAATCAACCAATCGGAGTATCTTATATTTCATGAAAAGGAAGTAAATGAAGGACTCCAATTCATTTTTTATTCATTAGGCTTTATTATTATACTTTATGCAAAACTCTGTGCTTCCGTCCTAATCTTTATAAATATTCTGATAACTGTTGAAATGATTTAAGATTCATAATGCGAGAAGAAGAGTTTTGCTGTGAAGAGAGAATCTTTAGCTATATATAAATCTGAAAGTAATTCTGTTGAAAACTATTAAATAATGTAGAACGCTCAAGCGGAGTTTTTTTTTTTTTTCAAGTAAAGTCTAACAGTTAAGTTTTTAAATATTTTAAACAAACCCATACATTTTTCACGTACAAGTGCACAGCTTAGAAGCCGTGAACTTGGATTTTAATTTAAAGTCAAACTAATCTCTCTACGTTGCTTACTGAGATTCTAGATTTACAGCTAGATCTAAATTTAAATCCAAAGGAATTACATTCGTAGAAATACGTCGAGGTCTAAAAAAGTTGCGGTCGCGCATATTGAGTGCACCGTGCGGGATTACCGTTTCTAATTTTCATCGGATGATTAATTATAGCGCTTCCGCTGGCCGAGATTTATAGATTCGCCGATCGCGTATTAAATTATAAATATGCGCGCGCGGGGAAACCTCCTCCTCGCTCCTCAGCCTTTTTCTCATCTTTTTTTCACTTTTCCAGCACATGGCGGCGTACTCGCCGATCTCCTGCCGATCGACACGCACCTCGGCGCTATCGTGGCGACGTCGGGATTCCATGAACTCATCGGCAGGTGCATCGTCCGTACGCCGGCTGATCGCAGCGGTCCGCGCGGCCCCGTCCGGGCCCAGACCACCACGTAGAGTCGTGTTGCGCCACATCGCGGCCCTTCTGCTCGGTCACGCGAGTTGCTCGGCCGCTACGCTGCCCATCTTCCCACTTCAGGCAGGCTTGGGCGCGTTCGAACCCCGTCTAGGTCCGGTACTTCTCGCCTATCTCTACATGATGGCAGCCGCCACCAGCTGTTTCGCACCCATCGTCGTGCAACGGCTCGGCACGAATCTCGCCATCACCGCAAGTCACGTGGTCACTGCTATCTTCGTCGGCGTGCATCTGTATCCCAAATGGTATACAGTAATTAAATATCATATCGCGTTTGATTCGCGAATTTTCAATTTGTGGACAATCGTACTCGTTGCATCAATCGTCGGTTTGATATCGTTTGAAGAATTCTAAATTTTTTATCTTTCAGCCGTATTCCAAGTATTAGCTCGAGACATTTATACGAAACGAATATAAGCTGCGAATTCTAAACGTTGAATCTCTGTGCTCTAGCAGTAAAAAATTAAATCGAGGAACGATTTGATAATTTAATTTACCGGATAAAAATGGAATATCCTAAACATTAATTCGTATATATACATGGCGTTTCTATTCCGCATTGCCAGGTACATACTCGCGCCCAGCTACGTAATGTTAGGCTGCTGCGCCAGCTCGAGTTTCCTGGCGAGAACATCGCACATCAACGTCTCCGCGACCAGCCTGGCGCTGGTCTGCGTCGATCCCGAGGATCCCGCCGATGAAACGCGCCGCGAATGCCTGTTGAGAAGACTCAACCGGGGAATCAAGTTGGCTGAAGATATCGGCCTCGCAATCGGTATTTTCGCAACTATTTTTTCTTTTCACCTTATTTGACATCGTATTGTATATAATCTTTGCAAAAAATTCTAAGTTAACTCAGAAATGATTTTTAATTTCTATTTCAAGTATCTCTCTATTTCTAGTTTTCTATTGTAATTCGATATGTACCTACATATTTTATTTTTAATTATCTTATATTTATATACGTAATAACATCAATTATTACGTACATACTAATACTAATTATATTTTCATAGCTCTTATTTTTAATATATACCGATATCTTAGATTCAACTAATTTATTTGTAATATTATTCTATGGTCCCAGGTTGCCTCATCGCTGCGATTCTCGTCAGGCTAACGGATCTGATACCATCTAGCATAATGAACACCGACGTTTGCGGGGCTGAGTACTGTTCGGAAGAGATGTACTTTTACAACGAATCGCTTTACATGCCGACGATCACGTCTGGCACTTCGAGAATCCTCGTCAGCATCTGGCTTGGCTTGGCGGTGCTCGGTCTAGGCATATCTTGCGCGTTTCTCGATTCTAGGCTGCAGGAACCTCAGACGAACCACGATCGTGCCAGCGTCAAAGACATCTTCAAATCCGTTAAATGCGCGTTTCAGGACCCGAAGCTTCAGCTCGCAGCGCCGCT
This sequence comes from Acromyrmex echinatior, assembly GCF_024713525.1. Taxonomy (NCBI): domain Eukaryota; kingdom Metazoa; phylum Arthropoda; class Insecta; order Hymenoptera; family Formicidae; genus Acromyrmex; species Acromyrmex echinatior. The sequence continues at coordinate 6,828,609 of NC_141862.1, read as the reverse complement.
CACGCTCTTCATCGGGCTGGAACAAGGTTTCATTTACGCCGATTTCATGGAGGTAAGTGATTTTAAAGTCCGCTTTTTTAAAATGATATTTATAATATCACAATCAACCGTTTGATATTTACAATTTCGATATATATATATTTATTCTAATTCAGTGAATTTCTCTTCCTAGAAGTATTTCAAAATAGCTATCGATTAATTGAACTATTTTGTATACAGAGGTAAAAAATACTTCATTATTTTCTCTCTCTGAGACGTTAACAAAATCTTGAATTATTTACCTTCCGTGATAAATCGACATATCGATTGAAATATTTCGCAAACGTAACACGAGTGACTCCAAATTTTCTTAAATCGATTATAACCGGTGTATATTTTCAAAATCAATTGGCCCCCTAATTAAAGAGCATATTGTGTTTTTTTTAGGCATACGTGGTATGCGCCTTAGGTGGCGCCGGTACGGTGACCTTAAGCTTCCTGAGCTTGGCTTTACTGCAAGCTCTGGCCGCTGCGACGCTTTCGATGTTGCTGAGGCACATTAAAAGGTACTTTGTCGTAGGTAAGTGTATTTCTAAAACAAATTCAATGACGAGCACACGGTCGGACCAGCCAAATAAGCATCTAATAATAGATATGTAAAATAAAGTGATTGGCACTTTAAGGCCAAAGACAAATCAAGAGATAAGTTTAATAAAAAAAAAGAAAAAGTAAAAAAATTAATAATTTAAAATTAAATGTAAAGATACACAGAAAGATGAGTCTGGTCCAATCATGTTAATTCGAATGACTTAATCGCCAATCAGGGACAAAACAGACTGTTTTCTCCGTTCTAGTCGTGGGTTTCGCTTTTCATGCCTGCCTTCTACTTGTTCTGGTAACCTGGAGACCGACGGGAGATGACCCGGCTCTCTTCCACGTTATATCAGCTGCCTGGGGAGTTTGTAATTCCATTTGGGAAACTCTGATATACAGTAAGTATCTCGTTTGACCTCTACAACGCGCGGACAAAGGTAACAAAGAAATTTTGGACGAAAACAGCTTGCAAGATAGTTCGCAGAAACTGTGAATTCGATCGTTGCGATTAAGCCAAACTAAAGTTTCGAAAGCGATTTCCGGGCTCCGCTTTGTTGACACGCATCTGCCTCTCGTCATAATACGGGCACTGTTCGCCAATTCTATACAGCGGAACCACGCGTGCTTATTGACAAGTAAAACGGGACAAAAGAGGCGAGACATCGTTTTTTGTATCCGTGAGAAGAAAAAGCATGAAGAGAATACTATTGAACTGAAGATAGCATATCTTAATTAGTACTTCTCTTAAAAATTGTTTATTTTTGTAAAAACGTAATAAGTCAATAGAGACTTCTAAAATATAAAAACGGCAATTTTATCAAGACGGGAACTTGAGCAAGAGAAAAGGGAGGAACCAAAGAAGAGATTTCACAATCTTTGACTTTTTCAGCGTTGGTGATGGGCCTGTATCCGAACGCGTGGCAAGGACCGCTGTCCACGTCGCTCTTCTGGCGTTGGCTCGGCTTGACCCTCGCGCTCAGTTTGCACGGCGCGGTGTGCACCCGTTATCGCGTCCTAGGCCTTGCCGTGACTCTGGTGCTGGCAGTGGTGCCGTACCTATGGTTGGAAAGCCGTCTCGCCCGCCGCGGCAAAACGCTGGCGCCTTTATGACCAGGCGACTCGACCGCGAGCGAACGCGGGTCCACCAGTGTTGAGACGGCGACGACGACCGAAATTAGACACCGGGGTGACTGAGAACGAGCCGTTCCATCCAGCACCACGGCTCGAGTGAGATCGTGGACCGGAATACCGAGACGCGGTAGCCGCAGGAGTAGCGGCCTGACGACGCAGGAATCGCAGCAGCAGCAGCAACAGCAGCAGCAGCAGCAGCAGCAGCAGCCACAGCAGCAACAGCAACAGCAACAGCATCATCAGACGCAGTCTAGCAGCGCGACATTAAAGATCAAGACGCGACGTAGGGCGAACAGCGTCGCGTTCGCCTGCCGCACCGACTACGGCCTGCCCGATGATAGCGATGATAATAATAGTCCGCCGAAAAACCCGGTGCTGCTGATTGCGGAACCAGAACGTCGCAGGAGCGCCATCGAAACTGCGGAAGGATCAAAGGAGCGCTCTTCGATCTTCACGCTCTCGTGAGGAAGGCATCCTCTCGCGAACGCCCTGCTTCCCAAGCGTCATCGTGCCATTCCGCGTGTATGGTAGTTGCGAGTGCAATTATGTTCCAATACAATGCGTACGCTTTGGATAACGCGTCGAGAGGGTGAAATCTCTCTCTTTCTGTTTTAAAAGTAAAACTTTATAACATTTCGCAGCCTTGACACGGAAGGAGAGAGAGAGAGAGAGAGAGACTCTTCTTTCGAGCTTGCTCTTGCGACTGAAGATTCTAAGTAGTCGCAGACTAATCCAATATAATTGCACTGATAGCGTGCAGCCTCGACGTGATATCTCGTGTAAGCGCAGAGTATTGTGAGCTATTGCAGTGTCCTATTTAGCACTCGACTCTCGGGAGAGAGTTCTGTCTTTCCGTCTCTCTCGCTCTCTCGCGAATTCGGAGCGAGGACAGCAACGATCGATGGTCGCTTTAAAGCTCTCTCCAGGCGCGTTCGAGCCGCGATTAATGAGGATCGCTCTTCCGAAGTTGGATGGAACGGCTGTGTATACAGACTATATATGCATACACATGTATGTACTAATACATATACATTTATGTACACGTATAAGCTTTTCCGCTACGGTGCGATCGATGCACACGACTGAAGAGCGGGAAAAACGGCACGCGAATACACGTATGTAAATCTACGTATAACGTATTCTAATATCGAGCGTACCGTTTTGTATCACTCGAACGAATCATCGTTTGACGTAACGAAACGTCGAGATGTACCTGATGTCTTTCAAACCAAGCTGCACAAGGTATAGTCGCCCCGCGTGAGAGACTCCCAATATATATAAATATATATATATACATACATACATACATACATACATATATGTATATACATATACATACCTAGCGTACACACACCTCCCTATCTATCGTAGATGCTCGTATACGAGCCTTGCGAGTGCATCAATTTTTTGAGTGAAAAACAATTCCTGTCCTTTTGTATACCGATCATATTTGAAATGACGAATGCGACCGCCAAAGTGATTCGCGATTGGTGTCAAAGTTGAAGACAAATCGACGCCTAGAAGTGAGTCTGCAAACGCCTTTAATGACTTAAATATCATGATAATTTGAGTAAAATTTTTTATGATTATAATTCGTTGAAATGAGAGTCGCGTGTGACGATAAAGAGATCTTTCCTCGATTAGACTTACATGGGCGACCTCCGTTAATTTTCCGTAGATAAAAAATGACGAGGGTGTGGCCATTCATGAGGCGAATCGCGGAATAATACGATCGCCAAAATACTTAGACATTTAGGACATCTTCCCTGATTGTATTAGACGCAATCGTAATCATCTCCCGGTTCGCAAACCATCAGTTGACATTTTTGTTACGAATCTTAGAAACTAAGCAAACTGCGAAACTGTAATCGCGTAAAGTTTAAGGGAAATTAATAAGTGTTATCTCGTTTAATGTTACAAGTGTAGGCGAGTCGAATGTTAAATTAGAATGATATTACGATGGGGATAACATATCACTGACATACATCATTCGGCGGAAATGGAGTCTGAAATTTTTCATTTTCTTTCCACGGACGTAACATTTTGTTTGTAAAAGAACTGAAAAAAAAAAACTGAAAAATAGCTACTAAATAATTTTAATCTAATGTTAGATTAATATAAATAAAAATAATTTTATTTTTCTAGATATTTAGTATTAACAGACATTTGGTAATACTTAAATTAAATATCTAAAAAAATAAAATTATTTTTTATTACATTAATCAAATATTTGAGTGGAATTATTTCACTCAACATTTGATAGCTATTATTAAATCTTTTTTTTTTCAGTATAACGACTTGTATCGCGGAGTAATTTTTTTTTTACTGTGAAATTAAAATAATTCAAAATCCCTTAACGTGAAAAAAGTAATTCTTCACGAGCTTCACATCCAACTTTTTTCATGATTCACATCACATTTTATCATCCGATTAGATTTATATAATGTAATTTTAAACCGAAAATGTAATTACATTTAGTTTCATAATTTTATATGAATCAGGAGTGCAATACTATTTGATCATTGTGTATACTTTCGGGACATTCCGGGACCGCTGTTTCCGTCGATACAAACTTATTACCATTACTACCATTTTACGGTAAAATTTTTTATGCGCCACATACATGTTTTCCGATGTTCGAGTTAATCGTATTACGCTTGACCGACAGTAAGGATCGCAGGACGGCGATTGGATAAAAAGAGAAGGAAGAACGCGAGGTTCCATGGAGGTGTGAAAGGAGAGAAAAACTGCTAGGACGCAAAAACGTTCGCGCAGATAAATCCGTACTTTTTACTCAGCAATAAACTTGCTCACTACCGGTTCGCTGGAAATCGTAGCCGATTGCCCACAGGGCGAGAAAAAAGGTTCGAGGGAGGGAGAAAAAAGGGAAGCGAACGTTCGAACGTTCAGTGTCCTAGCGAGGCGCGGAGCAAGGAATGTATATCGTCAGTGTGGCATTGGGGAAAGGCATATATTATCTGTATTTCATGAAATAATAAATATTATCTTATTTTATATCGATCGACGCTTTAATTCACTTTTGTGTGCGACGCGTAAAATCGCCATTCCCGAGAACACCCGCCTGCCTACGAACGTTCCCAAGGAAAAGCAAATACGCTCGACTATTCCTACTAAATCGCACGCACTTCTTTTTATATTCCCTCTTTTCAATTATATTTAATATATTCTTGAAATTACTTTCATCGTAGAGATCGTTGGTTCTCCATTCATTTTTGTACTTCGTAAACTAAATACACTAAAAGCTAATCGCTACTGAGACTCAGATTTCGCCGATCTTCCTCGAACGAACGTTAACTTATGATACATAAATTTCAAAGAGTTCATTAGTTTGCTCTATAAACTAGCTCATAAGCGTTGATTAAATAAAAAGAAAAGATTGCACGTCATTCAAAAAAAAAGAGAGAACGATCGTCAAAGAATAAAATGAAAAAAGGAAAAAGATCGGCGAAATCACCTCCAAGTCTTAGAACGCAAAAATATTGAAATATTTGACTAAAAAGGACAGCAATGGATCAATCTCATATCTCGAACGCTTTGGCAGTAAAACGCCGAGTACTCAAATTAGAGTATTTGAAAGTATCGTGACGATTCTTCATCGATATCCGATAAACGCCTCCGGGATGCATCATCGGTCTTGCACTTCACTCTCTTCCAATTTCCAATAAGATATAAATGCAAGTGACAGAAATCACACATCTATTATACTATATACGTATGTATGTGTGTGTATGTATGTATATATATATATATATATATATATATATATATACATACATACATACATACATACATACATATACACACATTGTCTATCTAAGTTATTGTCTTACGTCTTAACGAGAATGCGAGTAGAAGCTCGTGTTCTCGCGTGACAGGGCACGAGTAGTCGAACTTTGAAGCCTTGGATTTTAACTGAATTTATCAATGTATAACGTTTAAAAATGCACGCGTCACACACACACACAAACACACACACACGCACGCAATGGACATCCAGTATATCACATAGACACATGGAAACATTTTAGCTATTAGCCCGTGTAACTTGTAACAATGCCCCTTTATTTATTTCTTCATCGATCATATTTCTCTCTTTCCTTTTCTTTTTTTTCCAAGCATTTGCATTTAACATATAATTCACAGCAAAATTTTTAAACTCGCTCTATAACTCTTCCGTCCTTTCCCTTTCTTTTCTCTTGCGAATCGATCAATGTTGCGCACGCAGTGCGTCTCTATGAAGCGAGTAAATACTCTGCGCAAACGTATCTTGTTTGAATTATTACAGCCGTGTATAAATGTAGGCTACATACACACATACTATATAAACGTAACGCTCTCGTATAATGTATATAGGAAAAAGATAGGAGATCATAAACGACTGCATTCCCAAACAGATCGCCCAGAAAAACAAAATGAGTATAATCTGTGATGACGATCTGTGAGTTCGAAAAAAAAAAGAAAAAAAAGGGATAGTACTAGTATTGAACTGATAATATCGACTGGAGGAATACATTATTGAGTCGTCGTGAGTATAAAGGAAATACTGGCCTAAGAATATCAGAATACGCTACGAAACTTCTTCGGAAACTCTTGTACAATCTTACAGACTAAATTATATCGTAACTTGCTGATCGTTGATTGCAGATCGTAATATTCGAAATCGCGAATAACTCCTTGACAACGACGAGTAACGCTGAATTATGAAACTGGACGCAATTCTTTCTTTCGTGAATCAGATCATCATTTAATCTTCAATAATTCCTTTTTTCGAAGTGTAATTTCTCTCATGACGGATGAGAAAAGGATTGTTAATATTTAAAACTTTTATTCAAATCACGGCATGAATTTATTGTTTCTAAATAAAAAATCTGTCCTCCTTTATTTTCTTCCTTAGAAAGAAACAATAATGACGGAGTGCATAGATTTCCTTTTTTTAAAACAGTATTATATTTGCGGTGTTCTTTCAACAGCGTCGAACGCTTTTCTTACCGATTATTCTGTGTAACGCGAGAAGCAATTTTAGGCTGAAGCAAAGTGGGACTAATATCTCGTGTACATATATGTGGGCTTAACTACAACTATTAACGTATCACAAAAGAAATATCATGTTTCTCGCAGATCTCTCCGGCTTTCATTATCGTCATGTCAGCCCAAAATCACTTTTATATCGCGATTTAATACGCGTGCACTACGAAGAACGACTCTGTTTCCCTTTCTTTCTCTCTTCCATTTCATACTACCCAACATTAAAAAATCCGCACGTCTCTAGTTAAGATACCTCTGAATCTTATTATACTTTCACCCTGTTATCTCGTCACACTTCTAAGAAAACTATTTTTTCGTATATATAACACGCGTGTTATTTTTAAACACAAATAAAGAAGAAGAAAGCCATTTTTGCATGATACTTATCTTTTCTCTTTTTCGGAGCCATTTCACTATTGTTCCGCTAGATAGACTATAATAAAATGCTCATCGGCAATGTTATACGCTTAATGGAAGCGCACGCGATACAATTACTATGTTTTTTCTTAGTAACTACATATATCGCGAATGTTCTAAACATGTTCTACCATGTTCACCGTGAGCATTAATCGTCAAGATGATAGCAAATTATATTATACAATTACATTCGGATTTATGTGCAATGCATTTTTTTTTTATATCTCTCCCTTTTTATCAATATTATGGACAATAATACATTTAGAAAAACACGAATCATAAATAATTGATTACGCGCGTGTATTATATACACATGAAAAATATTCGATGAGATTCTCAAAAAAATTGTAAAACTTGGGAAACACAAATATGCTAAAAAACCAAGATAAGGTTTCTTCCAATCGTCATCATTGTTGCGAAAAAGCCACTGATAAGGTTGATTTCTTAATACTGTGCACAGAAAATATACAAACTATCGTTAAAGAAATCATCGTTATTTTATATACTAAAACTATTTTTTGGAAAGAGTTGATTAGTTTTGGATTCTCTTTGCTCAATCTTTTTGAAAACATTTTCTCGTTAGTGAAAATTATAGCACTATCACTGGCATCCTGTTTAATAACGATGAAAAAACGAGTAACGAATGCATACTATAGCTTTACTCACAAGCAATTTTGAGCATCAGTACATTCGACAATACAACACTAAGGCGATTTTTACGTAACAGATAACACTGCGTATATTCTCAAGTCTTGCATTCACACTCATGCACGTGGATGCGTACACGACGCCCCCCTCCCCCCCTCGCTCTCTTCTTCTCTCTCTTTCTTCCGAATACCACAGTAACAGGCCCGTCAAGTTACTTCAATCAAAAGAGCTCGCCTCAAGCTCTTTCAGGAGAGTCCTCGATAATTTACAACCACTACTTAAATTTGATACTTAAAATTTTGTTTGTGTGCAACTAAACGGATCGACTGCTCAAACTGGAGTATAATTGCCCTTGGGTTTGTAAAAGAACTTGCCGCGCACTATACGTCTCGTGATTTCATTTAGTAGCAAGCGTTTCTCCTTTTTGATCTTCTTCAGTATACCCCTGTTCTCTTGTGCGCGTCGCGACAAGTATGGCAATACCTCTTTAACCGGTCCGTATGGGATGTACTTGTATGCAGAGTAACCGGATTGACCTAGAAATTTTGTTCGATATTGATCCATATGCATACATATCTCATCTTATATTATAGAAAAATATTTCAGCTTAAAGAATTATTCCATACCTAATGGAAATGTTATGTAATCGCACATTCCTAATAATTGACCAAAACATATGACTTTATCCTCTGGCGAAATTCCGATTTCTTTCATCCTAAAAAACGTAAAAAGATTATTTCATATATATATATTGGATCATCTAAAAAGTATCCGCAGTACTTTGTCACTAGATGACCATCAACACACATCTACAAAAAACCGCGGATACTTTTTAGATGACCCATATATACACACACACACACACACACACACACATATACACACATATAAATATACATATATTCATTCTTTCGTAGAGAATATAGATAAAATATAAATCGTAATCGATACTCACTTCTCGATCGCGAAACGCACAGTGTCTTCGTTATGCGAGGCGACCATAATACCTATTTTCTTGGGATCTTCTCCCTTATCCTTATACTGTTTCATTCGCCTCAAGCACTCCATGAGCGTCTTATGGTAGGACTCGGTCGTTGCCTCAAACGTTGGATTAGTGGGGTCTGGATAACCCATAGCTGCTGCTCTTGCCCTTTCCTGAATAAGAACTCTTCGATATTTCCGCGTAATTCAATGAAGTTTATTCGAAAAGTGTTCACAAACCTGTTCAATGTACGCGCCGCGTACAAGTTTAGCACCGAAATAAAAGTTTTGGCGTTCTGCCTGTTCGAGATCCGTTTTCACCTCATTATACGCGTCTTGTAGATACGTCTGGTAAGTGTTGAATACCACAGCCTAAGAAGTAGACCGACATTTGGCGGTAAGAATATCATTCACTGAAAAGTAGCTAAGTGATAACGTCGCGATCCTCTGAAAACATTAGGACATTACCTTTTTCGCATTGTATTTGCGCATCATTTCTAATGTCAGGCGAGAAATGGCCGGTTGGAAGTACGTTTGCTCCGCATCTATCATGATACGAACATCCAGATTTTCAGCTACCTGTAAAAAAGAATGATTTATTCATTTATGACGTCGGTCAAGAATCTCAAAATTGATAGAAAAACTTTTGCTTAATACTTACTGTGACGATATTGTTTAAACGCCTGATCATGTTCCTAAACATTTCTTCTTCCTTGGACGTGAGTTGCGACATTAGCCTAACCATTTTGCCCGTCTTAATATCAGGTACTTGGAACGTTTCGCTTAGTTCATAATTTTCGTCTAGAATACCGCTCCACGGGAAGAGGTGAATCACACTGCATGGACAAAAATATCTATTGTGTTTGCAATACTATTCTGTATTAAAATGTCATTAAAATTCTTCATTTTGATCGCGCATACCCTTCCTTATCCGATTGAATTTTTTGAAGAAACTTTTGCACCTCTGTATCTTTGATGCGTGCTTCCTCGAACTTTTTCTTAAAATCATCAGGCTTTGCATGATGAGCCAGAACGGCACCTTCTCCGCCGATAACATCCGATGTATACTGTCGTGCACGCATAATTACCTCAGACAATTGCAGCTGAAGCGCATAAATTATTTTATTACAGTTATAGATTTACAAATGAACTAAAGTCAGCAGTAAAAATAAAATTACTAACCAGAAGCTGTGGCCGACCAAGCGCTGTTAATTTGACAGCTGTGATGCCTATTCCCATAGAAGCACCTGCAAAGATATACTTCCTGTTACGTCGTATTATACTACAATACCAATTAAATCAATTATTCTTTCATAAAAAAGAAAAACTCTTCATAAGAATAAAAGAAAAATGTATGGAGAAGATTTTAAGATAAAGAAGGGAAGCAATGTCTTTCTTACCAGGATTGGGATCAATTTGGGCATGGGTGGTAATATTCTGGGAGGGATATTTCAGCTTCAAAGTTTGAATTTCATCCTCTGTAAAATTTTATGAAACAATACTCTTCATTCAGAGTCTACAGTATACCGATTTTTTTATTTTTCTCTCTATTTCTTAGTTAGACATTAGTCAACTCGTGACAATTTTTTGTCCATTAATGTCTCCGATATGTTACGTCATATAATTTATTTTACACAAACGATGCACGTGCTTTACTAATATATGTATTTATAATCGGATGTGGAAGACTTAATTCATCGCCGTTATCGTCGCATGACGAGAATACGTGCCATTTTTCTCTCTTTCTCGTATTGATAGTAATTTGATAGCGTTTTGTAGATACTGCTAAATGTAATACCGGTGCCAGGAAGAGGCGAGTGTTCTTGCGTCAACGGAAACCGAAAATTCTCTGAAAATGGCGATCGATCTTGCACGCGACTTCGTGACGTCGGAATCGCACCCCCGTAATTACGCAATTACTTCTTCCCCCCTCCTTAGAAAGCAGTCCTTCTGTTATGTTACGTAAGTTTTATTACTTCGATTAAGTATAATTTTACATTTAATTTTAATTTAATTACACAATTCAATTAATTAATTTTATATTTTCGCACATTTTATTGTGCACAAATAAGTGTGTAATAAAATGTACGAAAAATTAATATTCATATGGTGAATATTAATTTCCATGTAATTAGGATCAATAATCATGTTCATGAAAATCAAGCTGTACGACAATAGTAATGCAGTAATCTTAACGGATAATAAATCGGAGCATCAATTTTCATGGATAACAAAGATACATGACTAGTTGACTGCATCATTCGAATATCCGAAAAATATCAAGAGGCACTTTAAAAGAAGCCTTTTAAGAACATTGCGAAAAAGATCGATCTGCTTCATGAATTTAATCATCGTTCCTAGTTTTAGTAAATTGCGGAATAAATCAAGATGATAGAACAAACAAATGAATTCCCAATTTACACACTTAGAATTAAATAATAAAAAAATATTTTCACTATTTAATTTGTTCAAGAGACTCAAGCGAAAAATCAGTTTCAGACTGGTTTGTGATAGATCTTGTATAGCTTAATATCGCGCTGCCAAACATATCAATTCGGGGATTAGGATGGATTTTAAAATGCTAAGGAAAGCCCAAAGTAAAGTCCGTGACTCACTCGCCACAGCCTCCAGACACCTGATAAATATATCCATGTTTCGCTCGCACGAAGCTTCATTCAGGTAAAAATATGTCCTGGCCGACGACACTTTGTATCGTCGATCGGCGAACGACTTCTCCACGTGATACTTCTTTAGCGGGCCCTCCCTCTTCTCATCGCCTGCTTCCGACACCGAGGCTCTGAAATGGAAGAATACCGAATGGTTAGCGACTGTTTGGGCATTTATTATCATTGCGTCTGTATTCGATTTTTTTTTCTATTTAGATGTCTCGTTTCTTTCTTAAACTTTTTCCATTTACATACTGATGAAAATTAAAATCCATTCACGCAGGAATCGAAGATAAGCAAATATAAATAGAAAACTGTAGCCAATATTATCTCTGCACGGTAAAGCGGTACACAGGTTTAAATTTCATCTTTAATAAAGGGATTCGACCCACGAAGTAACTACTCTTGTAAGGCCATATGGAAAATAAAAAAGATCAATGATACGATAGTTGCGACAACATAATTGTTACGATCACAGAAATATGTAAAACTTATTTAAAGAGTATTATACTTACTGGACTTCACGCCTTTCGGCCTCCTCCTGCGAGATGTCTTCCTCGACGGAATAATCAAGGATTGGTTTGACGCCAAATTGCCGCAGCCTATCTAAGACAGGTGTAATCTGCACCTCATCTTCGCCAGCGACAAAGTGACCGTAAAACGTGGCTTTCATGAGCTTTGTGAACAACTTTTCACCCAATATTGACTTCACCATTTTCATGACCTGTACAAAATTTAAACAATGAGACATACTTAACATTTTGTTGACAAACTTAGCAATATAACGCGCAATAACGAAGAAAAATAATATCACAGCTATTTATTTTGAGGTTCAGCTTTGGAACAAGCATTACGTAACCGAGCGAAAAGAGACGAAAACGTTACTGTAGGCAATATTCCCTCGCACAATAAAAATGTAGATTATATTACATAATGACTACTTTTGATTCAAATATTGATCTCCTGAAAAACGAAATGCCCATTCTGGAAATACACCGTTGATCCTTTTTGTCGTTAAAAATCACAGTAAAATTAAGAAGACATTAAGTTTAAAAGGTAAAATTGTATAAAATATGAAAGGAAGATAATATATAAGATTTTTCAATATATATTTTAAATGATTTAGAAATAAAATGCTGTGTTTTCGTAATTTTATAAAAGCATAATAAATTTCTCTTTTTTCGCTTGCATGGAGATGGATAAAGCACATTTAGTGTTCAAAAGAAAAGATACAAATTGTGATAGAGGACATTCATAAATTTTGATGCACATATAAAGACACGTGATACACATGCACGTTATTATGTGAAACGCACTGTAATATTTTGGATATATTGAAATATGTTATGGAAAAATATCTTCTGATTAAGCTTTATTGACTTTATTCAATAAAGTACAGAGACAATTTAATTTAAATTTTTATTTATTCGACGATTATATATATTGGGTCATCTAAAAAGTATCCGCGGTTTTTTGTCACTAGATGGTGTTGATGGTCAAAAAACCGCGGATACTTTTTAGATGACCCAATATGATGAGAATTGATTATTCCAGATTGAGAGGTATCGTAAAAATGAAAAAGGTAGAATTAAATAATAACCAATGAAATTTGGTCAATTTCTTACATTAAATTAATACTATTAGATATAAAATAATTATTTACTGACTAATAATTATTAAAATAATTAGTCTTTATTTGAACCAATTTGATTAACGTATACGTATATGTATATTTTGTATGTATTCAGGATTGCAAGCAAAAAGTCCAAAGTTTTTGGCCTGTGAGTTCTAATTTAAAAAACTTTAAGATATATATGGTAATCCTAAATAAGGATCTCTAAACGGATAACGGAATCAAAATTTGTTAAGGTGAGGTTTAAGTATTGTTTGTAGAAAATTTTGTTCGTAAAAGATTTAAGAATGGAAATGTATTGCAGCACATAATAGACGAATACAAACATGTCATGTGAATATGTATTTATGACAACTAAAGCTGTAACGTTAATTGCTTGCTAATAACACGACATCCGACGCTAACAATAATCCGTCATAATTTACACCCCGTGATTCATAACATTGCGAGTTTGTGATCATATCACGGATCGTATCACGAAGAATGTCAAACAAATACATTTTAGTGAATATGGTGAGCATAAAAACATTAAAGCGCTGTTTCATCGATGTATCGAATTGTTCATTGGTCTTGTTTGCCTTTCTACCACAACGATATTTTATTTTGCGTATGCACATATTACTTTTTTTTTACATTGAAGAATAAACGTGAAAAATGCAACTAATTATTCCTACAAAATTACAACCCCCTCCCCCCAAAAAAAATCTGTCGCTTTCTAAGAAAGGAAGCAATCAATCCAACAACAAAGAAATTTCCAGATAAAAATAAACTTGATGTTCGCGATAGAAATCGATATAAATTTGATGAGATAGCAGAGCAACAAAATGCGTAACGTAAACATCAAAGGGAAAGAAAAAGAGAGTGAGAGGAAGTATGATTCAGACTGTTAAAATAGAAACAATTTTGTGATGACAGGAGAACTGGTCAATTGCAATAGTTTCCCTTACCGACCTGGTCGGGTTTCGTCAAATGAAATTTGAGAAATCGTAGAAGTAAAATTGGGATGCAGCGAGAGTCAGTAAAAACTAACGACGGTGTGCCTGGAAGTCGATTCTAATTTTAACGTCTCATTCATAAGACTTCTCTCTTCATTGTGCTGGGAAACTTTTCATATACGTTATACATAGAGCGTATCAGTAATTATTGAAGCGCACGATATAAAGTTCACATTGTCATTTAATTATGGTAAATTATAGAACAAGAATCGACAGTTCAAAAAGTTTTAATCATTCGCGTTAGACACAAAGTATTCGCGACTATAATCATAATTAATAAGATTATCCGTAATCGAAGTGATAAATTCAAAGCAAACTGGAAATGCGGATTCTCAAGTGCTAAGCAAACAGATGGATAGTTACATATTACAGGGGTGACAGTATACGTATGTACTTAATGTTGCCACTTAAGTCATTGTTATGTTTATCAAACTCTCTCCCAGCTCATCGAAACGTTTGTCAACGTTAAGTATATACGTATGTACATATTGATAAGCCTAACAGAATGTGTATCTATACAAATCGCTCGATAAGCTCGGCTTTCCCATGCCTGTTGTAAATTCTCTGCACTATATAAATAATGAATGATTACGTTACGTTCTTGTATTCCACCCACTAAGGAAAGCGAATAGAATTGTTATACAGTTGTACAGAACATTGCGAATCGGCACATCGCAGAGCAATCTCTCATTTGATATATCTCGTACGATGTACCAATTTATTTTTAACATTCGGTGGACAATAAAAATAAAATACGTTTTACAGAACGGAACCCCAAAGTCTACCAGTATCTATCGACCTTTGTCTCGTTACGTAGCTGCGCAAGATTAATCGGAACGCGCCACTGCTGCGTGCCAAAACTAGCTCGCATCCTCGGCACATTGTTCAAAAATAATGTTATACAACTATGACCAGTCAGTCATTCGAGACCACTCATTTGGCTTAGGTATCATTCAAACGAGAAACATTCACCGAATTAAATTCATTCTAAATTTCTTGCAGTGAAATCTTACTCTCTTCATTTTTTAAGAGTGAAATTTCTTTTTTTTTTTTTTTTGGAGTGAGATTTCACTTCTTCGAAGTGAAAATTGTCACTCTTTTTCAAGAAATATTTTCATTTTTTTTTCAAGGGTGATTGTATTTTCACTTTCTTGGAATAATATTTCACTGTAAGAAATTTAGTGTTATTGCCTATATTATTATATATGGTATGTATAATAAGTATATCATTACGGTTTGACAATGATAACTACAATACGGTTCGTCGAACTTATTATCTTTTATACTTATTATCTTTTATTTAACTTATTGTCTTTCATGATGCAACTGGAGAGCACGGCGATATGCGAGTTGCGATTCGATCCGACGATCGATCTAGAAAAATTCTTAGTCTCGAACTACTTTGAAAATCAAATATATCCTTTGATATTTTTAATAGTACTCTCATATCGCTGTCACGATCTTCAAGAACTCATTTTTTTCGCTTCATATTGACAGGATGGGACATCCCGTAGAATGATAGTTTTATTATTATAAGTCTGTGAAGGGGAAAAATCTGCGACAGAGATGACGTATATATTTAAAATAACGCCGATAATAGATTTATTTCGGAAATATCGATGGACATTGAAAGCCGTCTATTTTTAAACTTTTGCTAACTATTTAATACAAGCCTCTACTGATGCACAATGATTCTCTAATTTTTAACAGAAATATTAATTGCGAATTATATTGCTAATAATAATGTATAAACTGCCGATTTCTTTTCTTAAAGTTCATTAAATTTTAAAAATTTAAGTATTTTTAAATTTAAGTTTGAAATTAATTTAAATTCAAGTAGTTCATTTTCATCGTAAGTAAAAACTCTCTTCATTTTTCTGCTAAAATAAGATAAAAATCGGACAGATGCATTAAAATTATACTCAGTGGATAGTAACACTCGAAAGTTCTTCTGCCATTATAATGTAAAAAAATATGAGAATTTTACAACAAAAAAGATAAAAAACACGTTACAGCTTATTAAGAAACAAAAACTTAACATTCCAAAAAAGTCATCTGGTTATCAGACCAAAAGTACAAAAGAACTAGGGATGATTTGTTTGGCAATTCGAGACTGAGTCTAATTTTTTACAATTTTTTAATTGTTTAAATGAACAATTGTTTAATTCTGCGGAAATTCGGGACATAAACGTAGCTTTAGAATTACAAAACAAAAAGAAAGGAACATTAGTACATCGAGAGATATGGAAGTTGGAATTTAGATGAAGAATTTAATAGAAAAAAATTCTTGTGTTGATGAACTCTCTGGACTCGTTGAAAGCCAGTCCATCCGTCCATTCGACCTTGATCGCACAAGGAGGCGCCAGACGAACTGGACAACCTTGGAATTACTTTTATGTGTCCTTGTCTGATCGCTCAGCACGTTTCCTACGCACGTGTGTGGGACGAATCCTGTTAATCGACAGAATCCTAATCGACATATGACCAGTCTTGAGGCGTTTCTATAATAATCTTAAAGACTTACATGTACGTATCGGGACTGTACATATCGAAAGCCGGGTGTTAAGAATGTGTTAAGAATGTATGAAGAAATTTTTAGAACAGACGTAGCGACTAAAGAAGATCGAAGGAAAAGAATACCGGTTCGTAGGCGATATTCTTGCCTATTTGCTCAATTGTCGTCCAGCTGAGTTTAAAAAACACAATAAAAGAGGCAGTGAAACAGTTGAAAAAATTGGTGGAATAGAGTTAGGTCAGTAGATTCGCAAAAATCGTGAAATAAATTTCACGTCAAAAATTGAAAAAGATCGTTTTGTATCAAATACGATCCATCTTGAGGAATCGAAACTGCTCCAATTTTTGAGTCATGCGAGAGACAAGACGCACATTAATACCGTTAGACGATAGATTTAATACTGTTAGACAATAGTTGCAAGTTGGAGGAAGATGAATAAAAAAACGGATGCAAAGAGTGTTTTTCAAAGAGTTCAAGGAGACCGAGAGTCCAATCAATGTGCGAAAAACGGGAGCGACAGACGCGGCGACGCCGAACGATGCATCGCAAAGTGTTACATAACGAGAGCAGCGCGAAAGCGTAATAATTCCCGGGAGACGCAAGAAGCACGTAATCAGAGATATAGATTATATGGTCTCCAGCGAAATTGATGCCAATTTGATGCTATCAAACTGCTTGCCCAAATATACTACTCTCGTACTTCTCTTATTTCTCTTCTAATCGACTCTAAGAAAATCCTACAAATTTCACCTTCAGCGTGTACTAAGTTCGCTGCATTTCTCGAGACCTGTTTCTTTTTAGTTAAACTTTTGACAGTTCATTTCTCTTTCTTTTCTCTCTTGTTAAAAAAGAAGGGAAAAGATGGACTGTAAAGTTCAGCTAAAATGAACAGACCTTCAGCGGCGCACGAAGACCTGATATTGATCTCACACGCACGTAGCACTTCTTTCCGTTAGAAAACAACTGCATGTGCAAGAAAATAACAAGGTAAAAACACGAGAGGAGAAAGAAATATTTTTCGATTCGACCGTAATATTAATTGAGAAACTGGGCGCAAACGAGGCTCGAAAACAATGTATTAATCCTCCATTGGAAGTGTAAAATTTCACTCTTTATCCTCAATCTTGATCTTCTGCAGATCAATGCAGATTTTTATATTGTCCCTGTAAAAAAAATCTGAAAAAATTCTTACATACTTGTGAAAACTTTAATACCAAGTTGTTACTATCATCATAGAAATTGGATGATATATTTTACTTTTTACAAATTTAAATTTATGTACTAGAATTTACAATCGGAAAATCGAATGTGCCTTTAAAGTCCAACATTGCCAACGGAGGATTAAACAAAACATGTATCTAATATGTATTAAAAGGTATTAAACATTATTTAAAGAGATTGATCACATTCTACATCACACAGTAGATTCATCCAATTAAATCATCTTCAACTTATATCTTCTAAATACTAACTATTCACTTGTAAAATAATTTTTTCGAATTATTAGGTGTTGGAATTAATTCGTAGCGTTTTTTAATGAAAGAATGTTATTTATTTCACATGAGCATTAAAAAATACATTAATGAAAGTACTTCCCATCACTTGTAAAACGCTACGAATTAATTCCAACACCTAATATATTCTGATGATTTCGATTTATGCTGCTGATGCACCTGATCAATATGTGTGTGCAATATTAATGAAAAGTGCATGGGAGGTGTGCCGTCTAGTCTGGCACACCGTCTGAACGGAGTCTAGTTCGAGAACGAGAGAGAGCCAACGTCCCCCCTGAGGTCAGGTCACGTTCTCAGGGTTGCACCGGTGTCGGCGAACGATACGCGACTTTGCACAACAATGTTCTCATATAGGTTTCGCTCGTAATCTACACACTAGTGCAGTTCCTCTGTTCGCTACTCCGGGGAGATTTTTCATTACTCCGGAATTAACGAAATACTTCGAAAAGACAATCCCTTCCTACAACCACTGTTATGACTTATCGTCCTGACCTTAGATTCGAGTAAAGTCGAAAAAATTTTCGGTGAAAGAATAGAAGCTGCAAGAAACAATCTGCGGCTTGAAGAGAAGACTTTTGTGCTTTTTTGAAGATCTTTCTTCTTTTCCATTTTTAACTCTTATGTACACAATTGGGTTATCAAAAAAAGAGTACAAAGTAATTACTTACAATATTTATATACATTTGAAAAAAAATAAAAAATCTTATAAATACTTTCTAGATGTCAAAATAAATATAAAATTTTTTTTTTAAGTGATGAGAAAATTTACTTGAGACACAAACAGTCCATTATGTATAGTAAAGAAAAATCGGAAAATCATCGTGTAGTTAAGGTACTCAAAGTTATTAATAATAACTTTTTATCATATTCGACATAATATAAGGCAGATCGCTTTTCGTAATATTCGCATGACAAATTGGAAGATTATCGTGATAAGACTATCGATAAAATCAAAGCCATATTAATTGACACAGCTTGGCGTAATTGTCGTGATCCAATTTTTTCCTGTACCATTTTTTTCCTTTACGTCGCATTTATGGCTTCCTTGTAATCCATCAAGGAAACATCGGGCTAAACCCGATATATGTTTGTCTGCGACTAGAATTATTACAACTCGCAGCCGACATTGAACCGACATTGAACCTAGCACGATCGATACGAAAGAATAGCAAGAAGAAGAAAAGAGAAATAATTCGCGTTTCGGACAGCGGGTCTCCGAGTGAGAAGAAATATTTCTTGATTGACCAATATCGTAAAAATGCAATGTTTTGCAATTAGCGTCGCGCCGCTGAATTATGCATCAAATGACCAAGATGCTAACCAAACAACAGCGCAACATTTACATCCGGTAGGATAATTTACTGTGAGCGATTGCGTGCGGTCAGCAGACGTAACGAATTTTTACATTACGTAAAGTTCGATAGTTAGATGGGCACTTATATTTCATAGCGTTCGCGACACTAAAATGTTTTCTGCAAAGACGCAAAGGTGAAAAATCTATAATACGATGCCGATCATTTGTCCTTAAAAAAGAAGATTTGGAAAAAAGTATGATAATGATCGTCATATTCTTGCACCTTAAAGATTATTTTTACAAATGTGTTAATATTTATGCTATAAATAAACTATGTTCATAAATGTAAATATATATAAATTATTTGTTACAATCTATTTTTTTTTAATTTTTTTTATTGCTCACTTTATTGTTTATTTTCATTCTTATAAATTAAAATTGAAAAAACAATGACAAAAAAAAATTTTTTTTTTGTATAGGTAAGTACTGTACTATAAGAATAATTCAAAATTATTTATGTAAAGTTTCAATTTCAGACATTAGTTACAAAGATTTAGAAGACATAAATATTGTGTTTATTTACAGAACAACCAATTCTTTGTGTCGCAATGTAATTTTACATAAATCATTTCAAATATTTAAAACATTTGTATTAAAAATTGAGATTTTTATCATTATTTTATAATACGTTCCCATACATTTATAAAAGAACAATAATAAATTTAAAAAATACTATTTTTTATTGACTTCTTATTAATTTTTTCAAATAGTGAATTGTCGCTAAAAATTTTCTGTACTATTTTTAAATTCGATCTAGAATAATCTGTATTTTTAATGACTTTTTCATTTGGAAATATGTGCAATATATATATATATATATATTATACATTCTTATATATATAATACATTCTTAACTACTTCGAGCGCAATAAAAAACTGAATTATGCAATTTTCTTTACAATTACGTATAATGAATGCGCAATTGTGCTCAAGACTAGTTACGAGAATATCTAAATGATATTCTTCGTTTTTTATTTAAACGTTCTTACGAAAACATTTATATGAATTAGAAACAGCTTTTTAAAGCTCTTTTTGAAATTCTCTGTGACAATCGTTACGTCAAACGTTAGCAAAACAGATCAATACACAAGATATTGTGCATAATTATGTATAATTTGCAAACTCTAATTAAGATAAACGTCAAGACAATATTTGTCATTCACGGGATGTGCATTGAAAATAGTGTCGATTTTTACTTCATAATAAATAAAATAAGTTAATATTTTTCATGCGACACATAATTTTGCGAATAAGAGACAAAAGATGTTTTCCATTTCAACGATGAACAAGCAATTTTACTCAATTAGTAAGTCTACGAGAATACCAATGAGTGTTTTGTTAACAATTATAATTGCACCAATCGCAATTTAGACAATAGTTCAAATTTAGTAAAATCGTTAATTATCAGCGCATATTTGCGTAGAAATTACTGTATTATCATAATAATGCACACATCAACGAAGACGGTGATTCTTTGAACGAATTAAGGAAATCACGATTGAATTCCGCGTGCCAGAGCGTACTACACGTCTATCCTTAGACGCGGCTGTTATGTAATTGCTCGGCACCGACAACGGCGATGGTTTGCAGCAAAATTCCTAGGTCGATCCGATGTGTTCGGCAATAGTGAATCAATAACGTCACGTCGTACCACAATGGGGCGGCTTAATAGAAAATCACGTGAATGTTACGTAAGTTGCACCGAAGGCTTTAGCTGCGAATGGCAGATTATAAGTAAAATAAAAAAAATAAACATTTTTTCTTATCTCTTCAAGGATTCCCCGCGGCATTATTTGTTAGTCATGTTAAATCAAGATCACGGTTATCGCGATTGAATGATCTTGATTTATCGATCGGCTGACCAGGCAGAATTGAGGAACGCGATCATAGGAAGACGGTAATAGATATTTAAACGCCTTCTTCTGGAAAACTCGAAACGATCTATCGCACAAAAGCGAAACGCAGACGACGTTGCGAGTGATTCCCGCGGGAATTGTTGCGCCCGTTCCGATATATCAGAGTTCCTGATTCGATATCATGATCGATCTCAGAGCGTCAACCTCTGACCTGCTTTTCAGATCGTGGACCACGCTAGAGCGGCGTCCTTCCAGAGACAATTCGTAATAGGTATTTTCCATTTGATAATACAATCGACACAGGTATCGTTCCATCTTTATTACTCACTAATTGCCCATAACTACCGATGTATTGGGTGGATCCATATATTCGTTCGGTTTTTGAAGGTAAAATGAAACAAGTTTTTTTTTTTCATACAAAGAATGAATTTTAATCAATGATATGATTCTCCGTTTTTGCACTGCTAACAAAAACCGAACGAATATATGGATCTTAATCTTGATTTAACTAACTCTTCTTCTTTTTCTAGTTATAAAAATTAGAAAAAGATGAAGAGTAAATTAAGAACCGGGATTAAAGTTAATTATGTGGCAAAGGATAATATTCTGTTTAAGAAGAAAACATTGTGTTTTTAACGCTTACACGCATGCTTTTAAAAATTATAAAAAAAGAACATGTTGAAAACGTGTTAACATCGATTAAATATGTTTTAAACGTAACAGTTTAAAACGTCTTTATAACATGATTTTTATCAACACTAACGTTAACCAAGGTTAGTGCCAACTTATACCGTCGCGACCGGCTGTTTACCTCACGACGATTACATCACAATAACGTCACATATGCACGGGATATGTGACGCCGTTCATTGTTAAAAGCTTGAGTAATTAGCGCGTTCTGTCATATTAGTGAATGACATGATAATTGATTATAAGATGAAACTATCGTTATTTCACATGATTTTTCTTCAAGCTGTGTACGACATGTATTACAGACTTCCTTGGGAGGAAAATTAATAGGATCGCTGATTAAATATTTTAATAAATAGAATTTGCACTTCTTTGGACATGTATAAAGAGGTGCACCTGACAGACGTCAATGTGTTAATCACCGAAGAAATATTGCTGCTAAATTATTGAAGCTTATCACGTTTAGTTAGATTTATCACAAAAAAGATTCTGGCTATTCTTAAATCGATTGTCATCTGGAAATTCCACGTGGCTTATCGTTTTATGAATGACATTGTATGAATGACGATTATATAAGACGATTATATCACGATTATATGTATAAACGACTTTTACTTTATAAGTGAAATAAAACAAATAAAATGTTTGTACTTAATAAAAAATACGATATAAATATTCTATTAATTCTTTGTGAATCCTTTTTTATTTTATAATGATCGCTCAATTTTTATAAAACGTAGCTTGTGGGATATTTGATAATGTTTTCGAATTAAAGTTAAAAATTAAAAATTTTTAATGGTGAATTGAATAGTGGACAGAATTTCAAAAAAATTATCTGATATTATCTGATTATCATAAAATTGGGTTTTAGAGAATTTTTAATTGCGAAGTAGATTAGATCAAATTTCTAGTTCCACTTTATTTGAAACTCATCATGCTACATAAACAGTACTGATTTCCAAATTGACTTTTAAAATCTAATTATAAACCCTGATAACACTCTCGTTCTTGTTTATAGAGGCTACCACTATCCTTTCAAATTCGATATTTCCATGCTACATTCAAACCTAGAGATTACAAAAAACTTAAAATCAAGATAATCACAGTAATTAGATTATTTTTAATTTGAATTTTAGAATTCTGAGACTAGAATCAAATTCAGCGACCTTGAAAGTTTTTAAAAATCAACTTTAACAAATTACTTTGTTAAAAAGCTCTGGCCCTCAAATATTTAAGAAAGAACAGAAAAAGAAAAAAGATAGTACAACTAAAAAGTTACATTGTCAGACAACTATCTTTGAATTAGCGTTTCATTGTTTCTTTCTGTGAAGATTATCATTTCTTTTCATTGAATAAAGGAAAACAACTTCAGTCGCATTGTGATACATTTCAACATTAAAATATCGACGACGGTATCCCACTGAATTGTCAAGAGTGTCAATATGGTAATTTCTTATTTTTCTTTTTAGTTAATAAAGATTTGTTTTGACATTATTTTTGATATATCACTTAAAGTTTAAGAGTATTTTGCTAGAAAAAAATCTTTTTGCTAGAATAAAATAAAATTATAGTTTTAGAGCAAAAGCGAAAGACTTACTACACCTATTACACACACAAAAAAATACAATATCATTCTAGTGTTAAAAAAAGTGATTACTTAATTTACTTTCTTCCTTTAAGTAATTGTTATCTTAACAGAGAATTTTCTTGATAATAATCTTACATTATTTATTAAAAATATATTTAATATTTATTACAAATTAAAAAAAAACTCATTTTACACTTAAAACAAAAATTAATTTTCTTTTGAAGAATATTATAAAATGGATGGAAGAAGCGACTTTATATAATAAGCAAATCAAATTTGTTTTCAATTAATAATCTTGATTAAAATATTAAACTTGTATTCAGAATATATTTTAAATAAATTTGATGCTTGTGGGAACTTATAGATTTGCGGGTATATAAATATTTCAATAATAAAATATTTCAAAATACATAGGCGATACTTTTGAAACAGAAAAGTACGTACTGTACGCAAGTAATAATTACTTGAAACATATATTTTTCTGTGTGTAGATAAGAGAGAAAAGAGAGAGAGAGGAGGGCTAAAGGAGACAATAAGCCTAAAGGATCATTTATACTGACTGTAAACTGTTAACTTATGCTGTAAGAATGCAAGCTATAAGAAATTGATCAATCACGGTCGAATGCGAGGAGAATAAAGTCGATTATTCTCCTCACATTCAACTGTGAACAGTCAATTTCTTATAGCTTATAGCATAATTAAGTTAACAGTTTATGGCCAGTATAAATGATGATCCTTAAATCTAAACAAGCTGATCTACACAAGCGAAACAAGTGGTTTCTTCTCACCTTCATATTGTTCTCCACGACGTATTCGATGCTGCACATCTGATAGACAAAATAGGCGCGCATCAACTCCATAGTCGTCTTACTTTTAAAAGCGGCGATTGGGTCGTTAAACTGCAAATCGAGCGGGTCGATCTGCCGAGGCACCGCCGATTGTTGCTGCTGTCGTTCCTTCTTGACGTCATTGGCGGCGGCGGCGGAGGAGGAGGAAGAGGAGGAGGTGACATAGCCACGCACCTGTGCGACCAACCGCAATGACGGTGGTGTCCTAGTAACCGCTGCCGTTGTAGCTACCGTCGCCGCCGCCGTCGTCACCGCGGCGTTCTCCAGGAGGCCGATCACAGCCAACGGCGAAGCTCCGCATTTGACCAGCTTTTTACCGGCGCAACATCGCCGCGGTACGCTCCTCAGAAACGCCATCGTTTTCGGCGTGCGGCAACGAAGAAAGGTGAACGAGAAAGGGACGATGAGAGGGAAGAAGAAAAGAGTGAATTATTGGCGAGCGAGAGAGACCGTCGGCGACGCGGCTGGCGGCTTCCGCGTCACCGAAACAGGATATCACTTTCTTACCGAGGCTGGCTTGGTTTCTCCCTCAGGTCAAACCAAGAGATCGTTACGAGACGGGAAAGAGAGGATACAGAAAAGAGAGAGGGCGAAAAGGACGAGTCGTGACAAATCGCACGGACGATCCGGAACGGATCGTCGATGACAATGCTGGGAATAAATCGAACCTTTTCGAGATCGAGTCGGAAATCTCGATAAGAGAGCCGGACGAGGGTACCCAGGCGAAATTGTCAATTTCCTCGATGTACAGGAAATTAGGATCCTGTCGTTGCTGCCGCTGTTACTGGTTGACGTTGAGGCTTCGTTCCTTCTCGCGATACACTCGATGATGCTCGATGACGTGCGCGTGTCCAGTACGAGAATCGCAGAGCGAAGCGACGCGGCGCGACTGACCGGTGATGACCGGATGACGGCGGCAGCGGTACCGTCGTCGTGACACCGTCGACGTGAGAGCCGATGAGAGCGAGCTCCTCGACGGTGGGAACAGTCGGGACTGTTTGAAGAGCGCGAGTAATAGCACGGCAAATGGCGACCGGCCGCTCTGCTCTCCGTCTCACGACGCGACAGGAATATTGATTTTCGTTCGCCGGGGACACCACGTTCCGACTACGTACGATACCGTGGCCACCGGATCCGCAGACAGCTTAAATGTAACGCGTCCGCGTCGATCGGAATTTCGTCGACGCGCCTCGTCGACCGACTAGCGCGCCGCCGTCGCCGCCGCGTTTCCGCGACGCTGATTGGCTCGTCGACGGAGGTGTGCGCTCCCGACCGCCACTCCGATTGGCTGTCTCTCTTTTTTTTACACAAATGTGTGCGCGGAGACGCGCTGCGCACAGTGGCGTCGAATTAGTCGGATAATTTATTACAGCTTTCAATTTTAAATATTAACAAATATTAATATTATAAATATTAATAAATATTGTTAATATCTAGAAGTCTACGGAGGTATTTCCGTCAAGAGAAACATTTCAAAGAAGTGTTGTTTTCAAACTGAAAATGTTTCATATAATATAAAATAAGAAGAATATCACGTGACGTTTCTTGACATGTGCGTGTATTTAGGAGTCGGTAATATTTAATTTTTATTTGAAACTATACTTTTCTTATTGTTATCCGTGCCTCCTTATTTATATGAGTGATGATTGTAAAAAAAATACAATTTCAATTAAAGTATAATATATATATTGAATATAAATATAGAATATAAATATAAATATAGAAATTTTTAAAGTATATTCGTATAATGTTAAA
Organism: Acromyrmex echinatior; assembly: GCF_024713525.1. Lineage (NCBI taxonomy): Eukaryota > Metazoa > Arthropoda > Insecta > Hymenoptera > Formicidae > Acromyrmex > Acromyrmex echinatior. Next base: position 6,802,399 of record NC_141862.1, on the reverse strand, counting down.
TCATGAATATTTCATTAGTAATAATTTTTTTGCATTGAAATAGCTAGAACACGAACCGAATAATCTGCAGAGGTTATCAGCAAAATTCTCTTTATCAAACAGAAGTTGAAGAAAGCGTACATAGATAACTCATATGAAGCTCAAGATATCGACAATCGATACTAAAATAAATCGTTCCATGTATCGATATCGGAATCATTATTGTAGGTGATTTTTGTAGACGTGGCTCTTGTGGAATAAATCAAATAGACTGATAAGACTTACCGACAGATATCTGCATTCGATAGTAACCGGATATTATTTAACAAGAGGTTTTCTGTTAGAGAATTGCAGTCGGATATGTCATATAACGAAGAACACATTAAAGACAGAGTGACCGAGGGATTGAAAGCTGCATATGTGGTATGTAGATCGACTTCTGTCTTTTCGTTTTTCCATTTTTTTTTCTATTTACGAAATAAAAGTGCATGACGTGACATTTTGCTAGGAACATCCTCTTGAAATTCTTGCCGATTAGTTTCGATTCGAAGATAGCTATTTGGAGTGACAAACGAGGATACTCGTATGACGGAGAATGCAGGGAAAGTTGCAGCTTGCTTTCATCATCTCCTTTGCCATTCTCTTGAGATGCTGCATTACTTATCATTCTCACAGTGGAGAAGGCAAACCCCCTATGTACGGAGATTACGAGGCCCAACGACACTGGCAGGAGATCACATTGAATCTGCCTCTTGACGAGTGGTATATTAATACCACAGACAATGATCTGCAATACTGGGGTTTAGATTATCCACCTTTAACGGCATATCACAGTCTCCTGTTAGGCCACGTTGCAAACAGGATAGATCCTTCCTTCGTGAAGCTGCGAGAATCCAGAGGATTCGAGAACGCTGCGCACAAGCACTTCATGAGACTGACCGTCTTAATTACAGATATTTTTATTTATTTGCCGGCTATTATATATTTTATAATTAATTCACATTCCTGGGACAATCGTCAACAATTTAGCGAGTCTAACATATTCAAATTTACAAGGAGAGACATTGCTGTTTTGACAGCATTGATCTATCCAGGATTGATACTAATAGATCATGGTCATTTTCAGTACAATTGTGTGTCACTAGGTTTCTTTGTCACTGCTGTAGCTGTTGTGCTGCAAGATTCATTCGTTATTGGCTCAATTCTATTTGTCCTAGCATTGAACTACAAGCAAATGGAACTGTATCATGCTTTACCATTTTTTTTCTATATACTCGGACGTCACACACCTAGCAAGACGAGATCCTGGTCTCACTGTATTCGCATGCTGGTATACGTATCCTTCGCAGTGCTGATGACGTTCTATGTTATCTGGATGCCATTTCTAAAGAGTAAAGATTTATTTTTCAGCACGATATCCAGATTATTCCCTTTTTCCAGAGGCGTGTTTGAAGACAAAGTTGCTAATATTTGGTGCGCAATCAATATTGTCTATAAATTGCGACAGATTTTCACGAACGAACAATTAGCCAAGATCTGTTTAATAACGACAACGTGCGCAGTTCTACCGAGTTGCATTAGTTTATATTTATCACCTATGAGGAATGCATTTATACTGTCTCTAATAAACTCTGCTCTGGCATTCTTCCTTTTCTCATTTCAAGTTCATGAAAAATCCATTCTCTTGGTTGCTGTTCCGGTTTTACTGCATTTTCACAATGATCCTCTCCCTTGCTTTTGGTTCTTGATCATCTCGCATTTTAGTATGCTACCATTATTTATAAAGGATAATCTATACCTTGCTTATATTGGCACAATAATTTTTTATTTTTACTCTGTTTTTTTGATATGGCCCGATCTATTTTACAATGATGGAACAAACAGCTTGTTAAATAAAGATAAATCAAAATTGAAAAATAGAATAAAACAATATAAGAAAAGTAAAGTTCTCTCAGATTTGTTAAATTATAAAAAGTCTTGGCTTTTGCTCGCATTCTATGGATCTATTTCAGGTGTGTTACTTCTTTCTATCATCAATCAATTTGTAAAACCTCCTGAAAGGTATCCGGATTTATTTCCACTTTTAGTATCGATATATTCGTGTGGACATTTTCTAATTTTCTTTGTATATTTTAATTACACCCAACTATTTGTATTCAGGAAAGAGAACGCTGCAAGTAAAATCAAGTCACATTAAATGAGGCAGCTACTGAAAACAGAGAATGTACAAATTGTTACATTTGTAAATAATAAATAAATAATTCTAAACATTTAAAATCGATCGTCATTGCCATCCTTTTTCCGCGACGTTGATTCTTTCGCTACATTTTTTTCACACTTATTTCGTATCGTTATTACAAAAATTGTGTTTTGAGAAAAGATCTAACAAAGAAAAATTGTTAATTCTGTATGAATAATTTAATTCATTATAAATTTGATATATTGATTACGATTAAGTTAATGGCATAATAATGTACATACATATAACAGATTATTTTACATCTGTTATACGTCAATTCTTTTTAGCTGAATGTCTTGCACAATTCATTTTTCTTTTTTTACTTCATATTAGAGAAAAAAAAGAAAAATAAATTATAATACAAGAAATTCAACTAAAAAAAACGGACTTCTGTCTAAAGTTGTATGCATATTATCAGCACGTAGAATAAAGTTTCAAAATCTTAAAATTTTTTATTAGCAGTTATCAACATGTGTAAAAACAAATTTAAAATTTTAATCTTACTTTATTTGTGACTGTTAGTTTTTGTATCTACAGATAATAAATGAATATGCTAAATCATGAATGATTGATATGCATACACGTGTCTTCGTACTTATACTCTTCTTAGTGTGCGAATAATATTCAATGCTAGATATTTAACTTTAATTGTTTATTCTAGACAATCACAATTATAGTTATGCTTCTATTAATATTAAATACATAAACATAACTAACATAAATCAAGGCTAATGAGAGTCAAACGCTAGTGATCAGGCGCAAAATCTTAAAAAGTAATAAAAATTATGAATATTTTGTCGATAAATAATGTCTTCTTTATTTTGAACGTTTCAACTCACACACTTTGGAGTCCTCTTCAATAATATAAATATAATAATGTGATACAAATATGACGATTATTTGGGTTAAATGTACAAGATGCTTGATTATATTTTTCGTATGTAAAAACGAAAAAGATTTTGCACGATAATATATGTATATATATACATATATTAGCCTTGAACGTTGCCTTAAGATTTCATTTTTAACTTAATTTAATGTCTGTGCGACGTATATATGCGTTTTTATAACATCATTATAATAAATCTTAATATTCTCTATAGTTCCTAGTCTTAACTTAATAATTAAATGAAACATTCGAATTATGTCATTTAATTTAAACGGCATTTATTAATAAGTTTAGGTATAATGTTGTACCGCTATCAAGGATGTTTACATTCGGATGTATGTATATGTGTGTTCTGACTGTTGACATTTAGTTTATCAAATATTTATGCTAGGAAAAAAAACGATATGCGTTCGTTAAATATATATCCGTTGGTGACTTTAGAAAGATATTATTTGCAGTACATTGTATGTTACAGGAAGTAGTGGATCAATCCGATGGTTGTGGTGCGAAATTTTCAGTATTTGTCGTTTCTGATTTATTTCAAGGAAAGCCGTTGCTGATACGTCACAGGTAACATATTATTCTGAGATTATACATCAGTTTTAATGTTTTCTCATTTTAATTTCTTAATAAAATTCATGATACAAAGTTTCAATAATTAAAATTTTGTAACCTAGGCTTGTGTATGGAGTTCTAGAAGAAGAACTGAAGACAATTCATGCTATTTCGCTAACAACATTAACACCAGAACAGTGGGAAAAAACGAAAAGTTGATTGTCGAATCTTGTTAAATCTCTTTTATGGATAGCAAATTAATAACGAATTGATGAAAAGCTAGTATTACTGACTTTTAATTTACACAACATAAAAGATTCAAAAGAGTTTTTACATGATCTTTCTTAGATCATTCGTTAAATAAATACATACTTCTAACAGAAATCTATTATAACAGAATACATTCAGTGTTATATCATTTTCTCAGATAAAAGAATTTTTAATCATAAGAAAGATGATCGAGTTCAAAGTATCTGCACCGGGCAAAATCATTTTATTCGGAGAACATGCGGTGGTATATGGAAGAACTGCTGTGGCGAGTAGCATAAACTTACGTACCACTCTTAAATTCACTGAACGGAAAAGATCACAATGTTCAAAGAACAACATTAAGATAGAGTTCCCTGATATCAAATTATCTTTTAAGCTTCCTTTTAATGTATTTCTAAACTACTTCTTTAAAGATAATTTCAATTATCCATTGGTAAAAAAAAATGATCAATTGCATAGTTGTGTGAGTGCTTTTTTCGATTCGATAAAGGATTCGACAGACAACAGCAACAATGAAATTACCGAGGAACAGAAATTAAGTTTACAAGCGTTCTTTTATTTGCTTGTTTATATCGCTTATGAAGAATGTATTGATATAAAAGAAACTTCCCTTCACGTGCATTTATCCACGGAATTAAAAGTTGGCACTGGTCTGGGTAGTTCGGCATCATTCGCAGTATGTCTTTCAGCATGTTTTCTACATTGGTCGTTTCTACAGAAGGGCAATCATCACTCTGAGTTTAACAAGAACGAGCTCGATAAAATTTCGCAATATGCTCTAAACTGTGAGAAAATTATGCACGAATCTCCATCCGGAATCGACAATAGCGTGTGCACATATGGTTCGATGATAAAATTTCAACACAAACGGGTGATAAACACGTTATCACATATATCGAATATAAAAATTTTACTGGTTAATACGAATATTACTCGGAGTACAAAAAGTCAAATCAAACGAGCAGCGCGTACAAGAGATTTATACCCTGGAATCATCAATCCTATTTTGGATTGTATCGATAAATGTTCGCAAAATGCTTGGGAGATATTTACAGAAATGAATAAAAACGTCAATAAAGCTACAATATTTATGGAAGAGAATTGGTTTGAAAAGTTATCGGTAAATGTCATGTGTGTTTGTGGACTTTAATATATCATTTTGTTACATATATATTTTTTTATAACATTTTTAAAACTCATACATGTAATATGTTGGAAATTGTAACCATTTTTTAATGTACACTTCACAGACTCTTATGAATATGAATCAAGGATTTCTAATTTCATTAGATGTGACACATCCAAAATTAGAGATAATTTGTGCACTGGCAGATATGTATTCATATGGAGCGAAGCTTACGGGTGCTGGTGGAGGTGGATATGCATACATTTTACTGCCGCCAGACGTTGAAAATAAATCCATCAAGCTTTTCTCAAAACAATTACACGAAAAGGGTTTCGATGTCACGATGACCAGTCTAGGTGATAGCGGAGTGAAAATAGAGGATTTAGAATAAATTATTTATATATATTATAATTAAATATGAATTAAAATAAATATTATACAATGACATTCTTTATGGAAGAACAGAGAAAAATATAAGTTTATATATAATATTCTGTATACACATAAATAATAAATCATGTATTTGTTAAATAAACATACGAATTATTACATTAAAAATAAAAAAATAACAATAAAACATTCTTTCACGCTAATAATACATAACAATATTACAACAATATTACTATATAATACACTCGTATTAGCATTATACAAAATTGACTCGAGATGAAAGAATATATTTGCTTCATTCTTTTAATTAAAATATTAAATTTTGTAAATTGGAATTCATTTATAAGAAAAAAATTAATAAATATAGCTAAGATCATTTTGCTCCCGATCCCACGATCTTCGAGTTCGTCCTGGCGATTTTATTTTAATAAAATTAAGTTTTTTGCAATGCGATCTATAGAATGACGAAGACAACGTTGCTTATCATCTGTATAAAAATAATGTCAAAATGATCCAACATACAAGATTATTTTTTATAATATACTTTGCAATAATTAAAATCAAAGTATATTTATATTTGCCGCATACATAAATTATTATCACTATGAAATTGCATTAACATGAATTCAAGAAATAATTATTTTCTAAGAATGAATCTTTTCGTAATATTTATGACTAGTTGTAATATCAAAATCTATAAAGGAAGTTATTCATTTGCGTTATAATTAGTATCTTTTAGAATTCTATCGATCACTACACGGAGAAAATCTTTTTTAGAATTTGGAAATAGTCCTGGGACATTGTACTTCAAAGAATTTTATACAAATTTCTCTTATTTATTAATAAAATTATAATAAAATATAAAATTAGTTTGATCAATTTTACTGAAGTGCATGATAAAAATTTTTTTAATATTGTATTGTACCACAACTACCACATTTTCAGGGTAAATTAAAAAAAATTCTCTCCGTGTATAAAATAAAATTTTCAATATGTGAAACATTAGCTTTTCTTACTTAAGATAATGCTTAAACAAGCTACGTTGTTGATAAATGCACTTACACGAATGTAAGAGATATTTATATAAATTAATCTTCAAAATATGGTCTAAGTCAAAGTCATCTAATTTACTGAGTAGGTATACTATCATTTTGCTGATGACGCAAATTGCCGTTTAGTATAAGATGATCGGTATCAGAGATGCCTCCATCGTTGCTTCCATCTTCCACATTATGTGTTACATTAGGTGTAAGTTGCTTTTCTTCGGACTTTACTTCGGCTATCCATTCATTTATTTCATACGTATACATCTTTCTCTGTAAAACCTCTCGCGTTCGTGGCCGTGAACCGATAAAAAAAGTGCTTCCTCCAACAACCAAAGAGTTGCGTAGATCTTCCAGAATTTGAAAATCTTCGATTATGCATTGCAATTCATTCCATTTTAATTCCACTTTTTCGTGGAGCATTTTTTCTTCTAAAAATTACAAAAAAATTATAAAATTGACGAAAAAGATCTCTATTGCTTAAAGTATATATTTATTACCGTCATGTTTGGAAGTTGATTTTTTATATTGTATTCTAAATCGAAAAGCTTCCAAAAAACTGGATACCACAATAGTCAGTACGATCATAGTCACCAGATAAAATATCATGAAGTATATCCTTGTGTACACGCCCGCAATAAATGCGTATGCATCCATTTGTACATACCAATTATTAACAACTGTTAATTCGAAAAGTGTAATGCTACTCGCCATGAGATTGTCGAAAGTGTTAAGATAATAATATCCCAACTCCGAGCTATCATTGACAGAGTACCGATAGAAATCTTTAATAGGCGTATCCCTATTGAACATATTTAATAAAATCAGATTTATATATAAAAAAGTTAAGAGAAAAAATATATAATTATTGATTTGATACTAACTGGCAGCAATCGCGCATGTCGTATCCGGCAAACAATTCCATTCCAATGATCGCGAAAAAGTAATACAAGACCAGCATGACAATCGCAGTCGAACACATCTGGGGAAACAGAATTACGAGAGTGCCGAAAACATCTCGATAGCGTTTCTTAATCTTAAATAATCTCAGTGTTCTGAGAGGTCGGAACAAAACTAGAAATGTAGCCGACGGGAATATCATAAGAGCGCACATGGCGACGCTGGTCATTACTGTTGTCCCGAAATCAAAGAGATTCCATCCAGAGCTCAGATAAGATTGAACACCAAGAGCTAATACTTTTATGAATGCTTCAGCAATAAAAACTGTAAATTTATTTACACATTTTAATCATGAATTTTTTTACATTTTAAGATATTTGTTTTAGCAGATTATTTTTTTTTTTTACTCACGTTCAGCGAACAACAGAGTATCCCAACACGCAGCGAATGCGTGCACCGATTTCTCAAGACAGTTACTCGGTTCAAAGATTCTTATTATCATGGCGATACAATTACCGATAATGATCATATCTACAAAATTACAAATGATGAAATACAAGGCATTCTTATATATAAAATTATTTATTCATATTATACTTACACACCAAAGTTTCAAAGTAAGACCACTTGATCATAGCATTAGCTCCTTTGCACAGCGTTTGCAAAGGCCACCACAAAGTGCGGTACCATGGTACATCAGAATATTGCAAGGACCACTGAAGTGTATTGGCATCATAAATGGATAAGAATTCCTCGCAATTTAGAGCGCCACTTCCCGTTTTATTCATATGACAAAACATTAAAACGATGTCACATATGGCTACAAAAATTATATATTATTATTGTAGATATAAAGTTATTTCTATTACTTTTAGAGTTCTTTTGTAAAGAATGAAATTTGAGTACATGTTGTATGCGCGTTTGACAAAGAAATAGTACTTAAGTTGATTAACAAATCTTGTATACATACATTTATTCGGAGCATAATATCGCATCAATCCTTCAAATTGACGAAATCGTATCTTATCAGGGTTTTGCTTGGAAACCAAAAGTTCGAAAGCATGTTGACACGCTTTCCTTTTGTGCAGGAACAATTTCTTGAATTTATCGCGCTCGCAAGATGTGAATGTCTCGTTTACCACCGCCAGCATTAAATTCATCATTACATACAACATGGTACACAAATAAGATACAAAGTATATCGCGTACCACTTATTTTGGGAATATGACGGCATCATTACATCTGGAAAACTACAAAGTGCGTTGTCGATTATATTATTAAATTAGTATATTATTATATTAATTATTATATTATTAAATTATATTATTAAATTAATTATATTGTCAGATTGTATCTACTCACTTGGCAGTGGTAAGAAGAACAAACAGGCTGACGAAACTATCTTGCATTGTGGCGAAATGTGCGTTTATTTCACAGAACATATAATAGCCCAATACGGTATATACAATAATCAAGAAAAAAAGGAGGCCCAACATATCTAGGATAGGTGGTAGCGTAAAAAGTATTTGCCTTATGAATCTCCTTACACCGCCGCAATATTTCGTGTCTATTAAAAAGATCGGTCTAAGGGCGCGCGTTACACGAACATGTGAGGATTGCCGTACTAGAACTGTCATAGCTTCGAGAAACATGATTGCTAATGTAATGCACTGAAATAGAAATTATTATGAATAAGAATATTCGAAAGAACCTAGCTCCTAACTCGTCAATAACTTAGCTCCATAATCGGCAGCCGTTACATTTTTCATAATCATTTCAAACCGTCATTCTCTAATCATTTAAATTTTATGAGGAATATTGCGACGCGTCTGACATTGCACTAATTCCAAAACTCATTATGTAAGTAAGGTAATAAATCATTACATATTCGTTGCAGTAACCATTACTCATCACGCACAATGCGGTCGTTGATCGTTAATAAATACGATTACTGTCTGATACTCTATATATCGTTGCATAATAATGATCAGTCACAAGTGTACGAACGAGCAACTTTTGGATAATCCGATTATATGAATAATCCGTAACGTGTTTTCATTACAAGACACCTTCGTAAACACGTTACTAAATTATGATGCAGTATTCTGCTTTTTCAAACATTTGTAATGTAGAAATATTTATGTAGAAATATTTCCAGTAAAAGTATCTTACTTTTAACATTGTACGTTTGTGTTTTAACATAGGTGCCCAGCCAGTCCATCTCAGCTTTAAAGTCAATTGCACACCGATAGTAATTAACGCAAGTAATTCTACCGAACCATGTACCCATACTGGTACCTATGACAAAATATACATGAAAGATATCGATAAAGAAAAAGTGATATGCCATTTATCTGTGCATAAATACTTTGAATAGCGATAGAGCAGGCTCTTCTACAAATGCTAGAGACAAGAGAATTAACGAAATCAATAAATCCAATCCATTGTACCAACTGTTATGGACTAAGAAATACGCTGGCATATCTTCAGGATGCCTTGGATGAGAATCAAATTTCTCATTGTTTCTGCCTTCCTGAAACAATAATCACTTTGATGATAATGATAAAAATAATCATATATTAATCTTGATTATCAATAAATTATAACTTGATAGTACTTAACATTTCACATATACATGTGAAATACAATATTGTTTAATTATGAAATACTTACAATGTGAGAAATATAAACTATACGTCTCTGTATTACATAATAACTACATAGTAATTGCAGAATGTAATGTACTATAGAATACAATAGATATCCTTGAAAAAAATAATTGGCCACTCAATTTTCCGCAAGCGGAACAAATACGCACAAGCATATACATGTAATCTCTGTTAATTATTATCATTTTAGATAAGATTTGAATAATCAATATATAGTTACCTCTAAATATATTGCAGCTTCACGACAATTCATTTCCCAATGCATTTTCCAATGCACGTCGCACGTAGTGAACACTGTATTCTCGGTCATGCTTTCAGTTTGACTCGCTTCGCACTTATAATTTAGCTGATTAGTGTTGTTAGCATTGCCAAATGATGACCTTATACGACTTCCTGAAGAAGGTGAGGACAGCATGGAACCATATTCTGCAAAAAAAATCTGCAATTATCTCAATAATCATAACATATTTTTAAAAAAAATCATAAAAATTTCTCGACAAATAATAAATACTGCAATTAAATACTTTTCATAAATTAATAAAATTTCACAAATATAAAGTGTAATCTGGCACATTTGTTAAAGAGAAATGATTTCTACACGGCTACATGCCGTGACTCAACAAAGAGTCTCAGGTAGAATATCGATTTGTCTCGTCCGAAAGAGACAGTCATTCAAAAGCAATATCCTTCCTGTCAACAGTGCGCAATTCACATTGTAGCCATTTCGTACTGCAGGATACAGGAACTTTAGATGTATCTAGGTCAACGAAAATGTTTTAGCGAGTGTTAATCGACTTACGTCGATTCGAGCCATTAGTAATCTCCTGATCGAGCGGCTGATTTGTATCGTTATTGAATCGTTGGTAATTGTTGTCGTGTTCACTGAGCTGCGATGAAGACATTGAAGCGAGCGCGTATCCTTTCCGTGTCGTCCAGCTAATGCGCGACTGCACTGACTGTACTGTGCGCGCTCTCCCAACGTCGGCGCGTCATTATTGACGGGCCCTGGGAGTCCTGGGATCAGCTCTTTGCTTCCAATGTGTTAGTGTACATTCCAACTGCGCGACGTACTAAGCGCATGGGCATATATAGACAAATGTATGATACGCTCCATGCTATCGTCTATCAACAAGAGATACATTGGCGTTATCTGCAATACCAAACCAAAACGCATATGCACGCCCACGTCTTGGAGAGGAAAAGCGAGAAGAAAGTGCAATCTGTCGATCTCCATCGTGTTCTCCATTCATGTCCTTCACAACCCGCGATTAGTTACACCACTGCGTTGCCATCTGCCACTTATCTAGGATTTTTTTTCAACTGAATGTTATAACGGCGATGAAAGTTCTTCTATATTTTTATCTCGATCTTATTATCTTCTTCGCTCAGCGATATAGTGGACTTTCTTTCTAAATTGCAATCGGGAATCTTGCGTATTGTTGGAGTTTTATACCTATAATGTATAGACGTTTACAATTAATAAATGTTGAATTATGTATGTAAAGATTCGGGCACGATTCGTGGGAGCATAGAAATTAATTTCTATCGTTATCTTGTTAAAACAAAATACAAGATTTTAAAGTTCACACAAAGAATAAAGACAGATAGTTAGGATATAACACCTGTCAATTATATATATAATCATATCGTAAAAAATCATATGTAGATGTTTAATAATATATACTAAAAGAGTTAATTGTCCCTGGCCATATAATATTAGATGTAGTAAAAAGAAATCCATTATTTTTCCAATAGATGACTTTAGTAATCTGTATCACGCGTAGACGAGATACAGATTACTAAAGCCATCGATTGGAAAAATAATGGATTTCTTTTTACTACACCTAATAAAAGAGCACAAGAATACGATTCTTTATCTTTCAATGATAACCAAATGCCGCTACATTTCTCGTGCACTTATGCATAAAATTACGTATAATCTGAGCGTTCAAGCAATTTTATGTAATCGTATACTCGGCCGACTCTTATCAGCCGCAAGTATACCGAGCAATTAGAAATAATACCTTATCACAAAATAATAATTACTTCCTAATTATTTCCATAATTTATAAAATTACGCAAAAATTAGAAGAAAGATAACATAATGCAGGAAATTTCAACTTTGCAAGAATTTAAGTAATGCACATTGTATATCTATAATCATAGAAAATAAATGATTTTTTTTAAATGCACTAATGGTCTCCCCTAATTGATTTTCAGCTGGTAATTTAGTATAATTTTAAATTCTTTAAATGATTTTTTTTTATTTAAATAAGAGAAATTCTGTTTTTGGTCATTTTTTTTTAAATATATTGCTAGTCCTGAGTAGCGACCATAGGTCTGTCCTTAAGCCTATTCTTTTTAAGTGAATTCTTGCTCGATTCATCTTTCCTATTTTTCTTTTCACATTGGGAAAAAAGATGGATTGGATGGAGTGCAGCTAAAAAACAGACCTTTTTTTCAGTTAAATTTCTTGCATCATTCATTTTTTGTTCTCTAACATGAAGAGAAAAAGAAAAAAGATAACTCAAGAAATTCGGGTAAAAAGAACAAATATCTTGTAAACTTCCGCCCTAAGGCGGAAATGAGAAAAGTGATAATTTCTCCATTACCTTAAAAAAATTTTCACTTTCATGTTTTTATCTTAGAGAACAAGTTATTTGATCATTAGCTTAGATATATAAAGAAAACACGATTTTTATTTCTTGTGCTATGAAATCAATATAATCTATTTGTAAATCACGTATGTAAATTTCCGTCGAATTCGAAATGCTTGCCGCGTGGCGTACATTACAATTGTAAATTCCACTTGTCACGTGCGCGTACTTCACCGATAAAGCAGTCCAAGAGCGACAACTGAACTACGATCCTTATCAGTTAATAAGTTTCACTTTTTTGTAGGGCAATCTAGTCGAATATTTCTCTCTTATCACGACGTTACTCGCATCTTCGTTCCGTTTAGTCAAAATGATATGTTCAAGGTGATGAATCAACTTATATTCTATGAATTCACGTTACTTGTCAGAGTCTGATTAGTTTGGCTGCGTTGACAATATTAAAATTAGTCGATTATGTAATCGCAAGCATTTCCCTCGATTTTCATCTGTAAAACACAAATTGTTACTTGTTGTTGTTACTCGCACTTCCATATGAAAAAAATATTTTTACAATTGATACACTAATGTGATCGTAGATGCGAAAAATATGTACGAACAAACACAATTCAACTCGATCTACGGAGTTTAAACATTCAGGGCGATGTCCATCGCATAGACTGCATCGACGGCACTCACTTCGTAACTGTAACATTAAACGACGAGATAATCAACGTTAATGATGCTTATTGTGATCGATTCGATAATGAATGGCGGGAAGTCCAAACAGATCGTGATAAGGTGCTTTTTTATACACTGAGTCAGATCGTTTATCCAAATTTCGACGCACCACGACCGGAAAAATACGAGTCGTTGTATACTTTGGTGGACGAGTCCGATATTATTTTACTAAGATGGCAAGGAGGCAAAGCGATTGGATTTTATACCGTTAAACCTATAGGTAATTATGTGATGTTAGAAAAATTTAAAATGAAAATACAGATGCAATATTCTTAATTGTCCGTACAGGTACAGAAATATTCTCGACGAAAGAGAGATACATAATGCCTGTAGTAGATTCGGTGTATATTCGTTCGGAATATAGGAATCGAGGTTTCGGTACGGGAATCCTATCGGATGTAATCGCACGTTTCCCAAACGAAGACATCGGTTTCTCGAAGCCGATCTCCAGCGGAATGTTGAGAAGTGTGTATCCAGTTCCAACATATTAATATTTGTATTTATACATAATATGAACTTTTCTTATATATAGTATTGAAGACATTTCTGACGAATCGCAAGGAGTACCGATTGCGTTTCTGGGAGATCGCGGACTGTGATGTCAATGAGTCTCAGCAACTGATATGGTGTAATTTAAAAAGAGCAGTTTTATGACAAAAAGCATTTAGAATTTATTATAAAAGCCATCGCATGGCGTAACAGGATATTTATATATTTGTAATTATACATCATACTTGTAGATGCACATGTATGTATATATGTATACCTAGAGAAATATACATATACGTACGTACGTTGTGCATATATATATATATATATATATATATATATATATACTATATATATATATATGTATGTAGAAATTTTATATATATATATATAAATGGAATATATTATTTTTAAAAAATTTACCTTTACTTAAAGAAGAAAGGAGTATTCAAATTGCCTCATAAATGTATGAAACATATCTATATTATTTAATCCCTATAAATAGAATATATTCATTTTATTTTAAATTACTCTTAAATTCGTTTAACAAAATTGATCCTATAACCATTTTTTCACAATTCACGCAAACTTCCAATTGTCCGGCGTCAATGAATTTTATTGTCACCAATACCAATGATTTAGATGCTAAAGTATGGGCGGCAAACCTGTAAAAATTTGCAATGTTTTAGTCTTAATTAAGATTTAAAAAATACATTGAAGAAATGTTTATAAAATAAATGTAATTAGATTTACAATAAACGCATATCTTACCGAATAACTTCATCCTCGTTGGATACTCTTGCGACATTTGCAGTTTCAAACACTTTTTGAGGAAGAGCATTTTTGTTTCTAGAATATGGTATTTTCGCTATGTGCTCGTTCATACCTTTCAATTTGGCCTTTTCTGCATTGAACATGCTTTCAGGCAAAGTTACAGATCTTATTATTTCTCCGATCGGTGGTTTAATACTGACCGGACATGAATATTTCTCATCATTAATCGTGAAGTCAATGTTGAAATTGGCCGGTTGAGTGGAATCATTAAAATTTACGCCTAACGTCGAAGCTAACGTAGCGTTTACATCAAGCGACGATATTTGCGTAAAATCATGAATAAACATACCCTTTTGTAAATTCTAAAAAAAAAAGTAAACACAAAATATATTATTTCATAGTAACATATAACAGTAATATGTTATATAACACTTGGAACATTACTTACTTTGTTTCCTATTTGAATTTCCTTAATGACATCGTTGCTTTCATTAAAGAATGTTAATTCGATACTAACCAAATTTGAACTAACTAAATGTTGCGATCTTGTAAATCTATATTCAATTTTTAAACCGTGCCCTATAATGCTATTTAATAAAGTAGTCTTTTTTAATGGAACGTATGACGTCGATACTTCTCGAATACCATCTGTGATTGTTGAATTAATTGGAGTAAGAAAACCACCCAAACTAGGCGTCATCACAGGAGTCATTGGAACAACTATATAAACAAAAATGATATAATAAATGTATTAATATTAATTTTTTGAAATTCATTTCTTATTAAACCAACCATCATCCAGATCTAATAGCAGATCAAAGTTGCTTTTTGGTTTTTCTTTTACTTCTTGTTTAATAGCTTTCGGTTTCTCTTTTTCGTTTTCTTGAGTTTCGCTTTCCTCCTCTAAATCTTCAGAATCTGACTCTTCATCGCTCGACGATTCGCTCTCAGAATCGTCAGATTTTGTTTCATTTTTCTTTCCACTATCCGTTTCGGATTTATCTGATTCACTTGTATATTCTGAAGAATCGCTATCTTCGTCTGAAGATTCGCTGGACGACGAATTAGATGACTGGTTGTCCGATTCTGAAATTAAGAATAGAAAATTAAAGATAAATTTAAGCACATGATACATGAATAAATGTTATCGGACTGTACCTTCAGCGGGAGTGCTTTCCTCATCACTATAAAATGGTTTCTCCTTTTCCTTGTTCTTTTTCTTTTCCTTTTCTTTTCTATTATGGCGCTCTTCTTTAAGCTCTTGTGCAGTAGGCGGCGCGACATCTCGTACAGATGGATCTTGCGTAACTTCCGGGAAAGGTGGTAAAGGCCGGTATCCTACGCATGGCATATCCAGGTAATGAGACAGAGTGCCTAATTGATACTCCGAGTTTTTAAATCTAGATGTTAAAGTTGGTGCCGGTTTCGGTGCAAGGAAAACTCTCTTCGCGAACTGAGGAAGCTTCTTTACATCACCTTCTTCCTCGAAGATAAAATGCCGTAGAAAACGCGCGCGGTCTCGGATATCGTAGTTCTGATCATATTTGGCAAGTTGGAAGACATATTGACAAAACGGCTTTGTTTGCGAAGGATTGTTCAAGCATAATTTCACGGCCAAATTTAAAGTTTGCAGCTTCACTATATCCTGCTCGTTCACAAAACTTTTCGCCATTTTTCGGAGCACATCTGGTGCTATCTTAGGGACTCTGTCAGAGTATTCGCCTAGGAGCCACAAGATAGATGCTCTAGCTTGGGGCACCGTAATAAAATCCATTAATTTAGCCATATGAGCGATAATGTCTTTGTGTTCATTTGGCTGCGTTTGCAGGAGCTTTTTTATTACCACGACACTTTCTGCCACAATAGCCTCTGTGAAAAAATAAAAAAGCATAACATTTAATATGGTATAATATAATGTAGCATGTGTACTAAAAGAACTTTACCATCTCTATTGCTCAACAATGATACCAATCCATTGAGACACATATCAGTCACTTCTTTAATGTTACTTGCACATCTACCGATTGCTTGAATGCTAGCACCGACAAATTCTTTGTCACTGCTGGAGATGTATGTTTGAAATTCTCTCAGTATTACGCTGATGCTGGTTTCAGTTACCAAATTCGTCAGTATATCGAGTTTTAGAAGTTTTATGTGAGTAGGATCAGAAGTCCGCACAAAGAATGATTTCAAGAAAGGCTCAAACATTCCCTGTTGAACACAGAATAGAATGAATACGAATCAATTATAAAATGTCAATTGAATAACAGATTAATTTGTATCTTATCTCGGTACCACATTTACCTTTCTCGTAATTGATATACTGGCAATACAATGAAGCACAATACTCTGTACTTCTCTATGGCCTCTCAGTAATCTAATTAGTGCCTTTGCAGCGGTCATAACTTCGCTTCTGGGAGCTGCATGATGATATAATTGAGCAACCGCCATTACCACAGATGCATTTCGACTTTGTAACAAAGGTTTCGTGTTTCTTAACAGCAAACGATGATCGGGATCTAATGTAAACTTTGGTTTCTTTGTATTGGAAGAATCATCAGAATCGGAATCATAAAATGGCCGATTTTCGTCTTCTTCTAAATTCTGCAAATATTTTTAAAATTATTATAGGACTATGTATTTAACATCTCCCTATTTTCTGTTTCGAAGATATATATATATATATATATATATATATATATATATATATATATATATATATATACTTACATCTGTATTTGGATTAACAAATTGTGTTCTGGCGTATCTAGTGAGCATGTTAACAATAACCACTTGACCCCATTCGTCAACATCCACTAATAAATTACACAATTTTCTATAATTCTTATGAATAAGATCTATCCTTTCCGGACACACTTCTTCGAAAGCCATTACTGCCGAGCCTACCACAAGGGTAGTTTTATCAGACAGCAATTTTTCAAGTACGCCTATCAATTCTTCTTTTTGTTCATGGTCCAACGAGTATAATTTAGGAATAGCATGAGCAGCAGTTTTTCGCACATACGGTGACATATCACTAGCCGAGTCTTTAATGGCCAACATCACAATGGGCACTATCATCGAAACTCGTATACTAGATAATACCCTCAGAGCGCTTGCTCTTATGAGCTGATTGGGATCTTTCAGAGCCCTTTGAAATGTTGATATGGACAGAAGTGCCAAATCTTGTTGATCCTCTGCATAACGAACTAGATAAACGTATACCAGCTTTTTTACCTCAATATTCTTAGATACTACATTTTTTACAACAGCTGGAAACATTTCTGATGCATCTTTTCCTTTAGCCACCATCTGAAGGAAAATTATCGTTAGTATTACTACCAATCAAGGAAAAATATTGCATACAAAAATGTATAAAAATACTATATTGTATGTAGTTATGTAAATTTCTCTATTTTCATATATTTTTCAAGAACAAGGTCTTAAATCTAAATCATATAATTACCCCAATTATACGTTTCATGGCTTCTAACTTGAGTCCATCCTTGTTACTGTCCAGCATCTCCTTAAGATCATCGTGCCTGAAACAGATACACTTTTATGAAAATATCCATCTATGGTTGTGTTTGGAGAATACACTATCAGTGTTATCCTGTTTTACATATAATAAATAATAATAGTTGCTTTTTATTTATACCAGATGACTTGGATAATTCTCTTGTGATGTCATAACTCAATTGAATACACATTCTAATAAATGAGATTCAACTAAATTTTTTATAATCTATACAAACTGAACATTATTTGCTTTACAAAATGTTAACTTACATTAAAAGTGAGGTTATAAATCTGTGTTGTTACTCAATAATTTTGTCACCAACGTAATCAAGTAATTACATTATCTGAATATAAATTATTCATATAACTTTACTTAGTATCACTTGTGCGAAAACAGAAAACAACTAAAAAAGATGTGACATAAGGATATTGATAGAACATTCCTCAAATGCAGTCTGTATGTCATATTAAATATAAATGTGTTTCTACTAATAAAATAGAAATAACATGATACAGATGAAAGTACAATTCAATATTCATGACAGAGGTTTCAGTATGTTGCAAACTGACTTTAAATCATATTGTTCTGCGGTTAAAGGAACGATCTTATAGATAAACGAGATCACTCAATGAATCACTTCTAAGCTAATTACTTCTTGTATTCGGGATGAAATAATCCACTCATGAAGGAAGGAATTTCCATCGTATCAAAGAGATCCGCATCTGGAGTGGACGGCCTCTCGACACTGTAAGAGCCACCATTATTGGACATACTCGCGGCTGCCGTCAACATTCTTCCGTTTTATCTTATGCGAAACAATTCTTTTCCGAACGTAAAAAAGAAAAAGAGATCAAGTATCCCGAAATTATCCACGCATCAGGACACTCGTTCTTTGATTTTTGACAGCCGTCTTTAGCGAGCGGCCATATTGTTTCACGATTCCACATCACGGAAAGTGTAGCTGCACTATCATACACTTTCCGCGCATCAATACCACCGTTCGTGGACGTCTTTTCAGCTGAACTTCTCGTATGGTCTTTTCTCTTTTCCTCTTCATGTTGAAGAAAAAAAGAGAAAAGACGAAAGATGCAAGATATTCAGCTAGAAAAAGAATAAGTCTAAATTATATTGCGAAACGCACCGCAGTGAATATTACGATTGATTACGACGATATCGCGGATATCGAAGAGATAGCAAGTGTTTTAATAATCAGATTAGTCGTGCACGCTGATTGGCTGATTGACTCTTGCCAGTCCCGCCATTCGCGCGGCTGGCGACGCTTCGTAGTTTACGAGACGCTACAGCGCTTGTCGTTTGTTCCGTGCGCGGTTTATTTGTAGATATCAGACGAGAGGAAGAGATTAGAAATTAGACTAACGTTTCGTCGATTTACTCAACGGACGATTATCTCTCAAAGGATATTTCAAGTCAAACGCGTTATTCATTAATCTGAAAATAATTTGGCCGTTGCTTTTGCGTTTCAACAGCGCGGAGTGTAATATACGATATTGTCGAATTGCACGATTTATATAATGCGATCAAGTACGTAAACATGATTTATTAAGTAACAGAATGTCGGGGTGTGTTGATTGCTTTTGCATTTCGCGGAATTTACATGCTCAAGTTCATGAATGTGTTTCGAGCGTATAATTTTTGAACGGTCCGTTAAACAATTGCAGTTGACTCGGCGTTAACTTTGCGTTTTAATTTCAGGAATGGCGTGGAAAGTACGACGCGATCGTTGTCCGCGTTATTGCGAGTGTCATGTCGAGGAAAGTCTTATCAAACTGATAATGTGGTTAGTGTCTAGTGAGAGAAAGTGGTGAGTGTAATTAATTTATATATTGTAATGTATTCCATACAACGCACTTTATACATCCATCCGAGAGATGAAGGTATCCTAGAAAAAGATGAATTAGTTGAGCACCGATCTGTAAAAGCTCCGTTTACACTTATTGTCATTCGTCTCCTTTATACTACTGTGGGCAAAAAGTATCGATAATTTGTTTGTTTTTCAAAAATTCTTTATTTATTCATCCACATTCGTATCATCCCCCTCAAAGTAGTCCCCCCCGGTTGCAATGCAACTGTGCCAACGCTTTTTCCAATTTTCGAAACATGCCGCATAGTCGTCTGTAGGTATGGCCCGCAGCTCACTCGTCGTTTTTTCTTTTATCTCTTCAATCGTCTCGAAACGGTGTCCACGGAGTGGCCTTTTGAGTTTTGAGAACAGCCAGAAGTCAGATGGTGCTAAGTCAGGCGAATACGGTGGTTGTGGAATGATATGAGTTGAGTTTTTGGCGAAATGGTCACGAACTACGAGTGATGTGTGCGACGGCGCATTATCGTGGTGAAGGAGCCAAGAGTTGTCGGCCCACAATTCTGGTCTTTTTCGGCGCACGGCATCACGCAAACGACGCATAACACCCAAATAGTATTGGCTGTTGACGATTTTCGAGCACCAAATCTCGGATTTTTTGGATGTGAATCACATCAGTTGATGTGGATGGCCGTCCGGCACGTGGCTCGTCTTGAACGCTCTCTCGGCCCTCTTTAAACATTCTGTGCCATGCAAAAACTCTTGCTTGTGACAAAGCGCCATCACCGTATGCCTTCTGACACATTCTCAACGTTTCGGCTGCAGAAATTCCATTCCGGACACAAAATTTTATCGCACTTTGTTGTTCCATAATTTCAGACATTTCAAAAAACGACAAATCACTTTTTACGTGCTTACAAACAGACGCTTATCTCAAACACTAATGACTATTTTGACGTGTACCTTGGCGCAGCTGTCACTGACAGAATTGCCAACTTCAAAATAAATTCGGTTGTCCCTATCGGAAACCCCGGGAAATTTAAATTTGAAATTATCGATACTTTTTGCCCACAGTAGTAGGGTCTACAATAGAAATCGCAAATAATCGTAGAATCTCAGTTATAGTCGCAAGAAATTCACCAATTATGGTCAAATGTATTAAGGATAATAATCAACTATAATAGGTCAATTTTCTACTTTTTGAGACCTTAGGACCATTCGATTTCCATTGTGGACAGCTCCATATTACATTCAATTTACGCTCCAATTTTTTTTTTTGGTCAGGACTGCAGTGTCGTTATATTATTGTTCTCTTGCACAGATTCTATATACATAAAAAAGTACAATGGAACTGTGTTATACAGTTTCCGATAGGTTGAAATTTATTGTTCCTTGTTGCTATTCTTGTGCTTTTTAATTGTGTCACAGGCTTTAGCAGCCCATTTCTACTATTGCCTATTCCTCTTTTAATTAATTGAATCGTGTATTTCAATGATTCAGAAATAACGACAAAAATCACATCGAGGGAATCACATCTAATGAAACTAATGATCTGAACAACCTGAGAGGAAGAGGAGAAATCTATGAGAGATATCAGACCCCGACAGAGCAACCTTGCGGTAAATATTATTTCTTACTTATGGAAAAATTAATCGGTTTTTTTTATTTATTTAAATTGTTTTTATTTCAATGTGTGTTAAAAATAATTACAAGGAAAAATGTAAGAATAAAATTTTATAAAAAAATTTATTCTTATAAAAATCTTTGGAAAATATATGATTATTTTGATAAACATAATTGAAAAATAAATAAACATTTTGCGTAAAAATTTTTCAAGAAATAGTGGTTATTTTAATCGAACTGTGCTTTAATTTGAATCTTTTATCCATATGTTGCAGAATCGTCGTAGCTATGTAGCTGATTAACTCCACTGTTGCGCATCGATTGGTGAGCAAAAAAACATTTTATATAATCTTCTATGTTTTAGGTAACGTATTATCATTAAATTAAATATGTTACTCAAAGTTCGGATTTCCAAATTGATAATTGTTGAAATCAAACAACCAAAAAAAATTCAGGCACGCGATATAAAATTCATTCTAATTAAAATATCTGTCGAGAATAATTAACAATCGCTTGGAAACTTTTATTTAAATATAATTTCCATTTATCATATATTTAGTAAAAGAGAGTGAAAAATTGCTTTGCGATATTACTGTTTTCTCCGCTTTGTTTTTTCTTGGTATATATTTTGCATAGAAATACTATTAAAATATTCTCGATGCTTTTTTTTTAATTTTTAATATATTTTTAAATTTAAATTATTCTAATTTTTAATTATTTTTATAATGTGTTGTTATGCAATTATACTCTGTAGATACAGTTTAGAATCAATAGAATCAATACGTAACACAGAACAAAATTGGACACCATTTGGTGAATGTGTTACCTTTCTAAAATATTTATGGTTGTTTAGTTTTTTGACGTACTTGTTTTGGACAAATAAGAGAACTAATAAATGTATTTTATTATTTTAAACGTGGACACGTTCACTTTCAGGCTTCTTTCTGGAAAGTAATTTTAATGTAGACAAGTTCATGTAATTAAATTGTATCAGTAATTAATAATACTTACTCTTCAGTTATTATTAGGTTTGGTTATAAAAATTATTGGTTATAAAAATTAGTTATAAAAATTAGTCTAGAACTAAGCTATCTATAGTAATATCTTCATGATTATGAAAATTATGTCAATGTCTCTGTGAGATTTTATTCGCTAAATGTTTGAAGATTTAAATGATTTATGACAGAAAACTATAATGTAATAACTTTATACAGAAATGTAATAAACAAATTTAATACTGAAAGACAATAATTATTTATTTTAAATATTAAAAGCACTGTTGTTCAATATTTTTAGTACTCCAAATAAGTAATTATAATTATTGTCTTTTAATAATAAATGGGTAGTATTAAATTAGATATCTGTAAGGAAAGTCTCACTAGGCATGTCTGCAGATTACTGTTCATAAATTTTACGTGTATATGCCTATCATTACATGCGAATTATAGCTAGGATTATATATATATATATATATATATATATATATATATATATATATGTTTTTAAATATTACATAAATAATACTGTAATAAAATAATTTTAACGTTCTTATGTTTCATAAAACATTATTTTATTATCTTGCTTTTGAAGAAAAAGGAAAGAATAAAAGATAAAAAATAGATCATTAAAGAGAAGTCAAACGAAATGATTGTGTTACATTCAAAAATAGTATCCAACAGTATAACAACAGTTATTTTGTCAAAAAATAAACAATTTAAATATTTCATATATTTAAAAAGTTTTTGATTTTTTTCAAACTTCGATCTTAAGATCTGTGTTAAAATCATTGTTAAAGTATTTGATGTTGGGAATTTTGATAAGTAAGGCTTGTGTAAATGAGTTAAGTGTTACTTTTCCGTCTTCTTTTTTTGGGAGCATTAAGATTGCGTTAGCTCCTATGGCGCTAATCAACTTATCACTGATGGCATTTCCCCTGGCACGAACTAATGCACAGTTTTTTTTCGAAGTCCAGCCCAAAGTTGTCCATGTCGCTCTAGAACGACTATGCAAGATGTACTCAGTTTCCATCTACGGGATTATAAAATTATAACAATATATATCGCATTTTTTTTTCACAACATACGAGGTTGCGATAATCTTACAGAAGCTGGTACTATAGCATATTCCGTGTAGAAGTTGAAGTACATCTCGTTCAAGAAGGTTAAAAGAAATATTCGCGCAGTAATGACAGCGGATACTGGATTTCCTGATAGACACCAGAAATACTTCTTTGTGTTATCAATCTCGCACGTTGCAAATATCGTCGACTTCCCCGGTTTAATATTTACATTTCCTAGAGAAATGTGTTTAAATTTTAAATAGAAGGCGTATGTATTTCTCTTTTGATATATTTAATTATTGATAAGAAAGACATTACCGAAATGTATGTCTGCTTTATAATATTCCTCCAAAATATTTTTCATTAAATCTCTGTTATTAGTCGAGCCTGTTGTCACAAGTATATCTACTTTCTTTAAAGCTTCATCAATTTTATTTTGTATAGGTGCTATCCTGTGAAATGTAAATTATTCATTGAATTAATTATTATATATTCGATGAAAAAAGTGAAAATCAATTATAATTAGTAAAGAGTATTAGCATACAAATTGGAGATAAATTTTAAGTATCCTCACATATTATTCACGATTCCGAAATCCAAAGAATTGTAACCCTGCTCTTTAAGTAATGTAATTAGAGTAATTCGATTAATATCATAGGTAAATCCTGGTGTTAATATTTCTCCAGGTTCCCCTAAATTATTTCCGATAGATAATACACCTATAGGTGTATTTTTAATGACTATGACTTCTTTACGACCAGAAGCTGCTAAAAGTCCAATCTCCAATGGACCAATACGCGTATACGGAGATGCGACAGTTTTTCCTTTCATTAATTCGTAACCAACAGGTCTTCAAGATAGATAAACAGACGAATAAATTAATTGATTTTATAAAGAGATAAACTCTGTATCGTTGTGTTTATTGAAAATATTGAATTTCATACTTAATATTTTCGTTGAATTGTGGTTGAATTAATATCTCAATATGCATGTCATCATTGTCTTCAAATTTTTTTATTAGTTTTGTATCCTTCAGTTGTACAACCGCTGTTGCTTCTATAATTGAACAGAAACGATAGTTAATTCTTTACTGCAAATAGATCAGTATCAGTAATGTGTATAATTATTTATATATATATATATATATATATATATATATATATAAAATATATATATATATACCATTGGGAACAGGATCTCCGCTATTTATCCATACGCATGTCCCAGGTTCAAGCGTCATCGGAGAGAACTAAAAAAGTTTTGTCTCGTAATTCCAGTTTGTTACATGTATATGAATCTGATACAACTTACCGTATTTTTCTCGTCCTGCTGCAGCACTTTCCTTACACCTTTTCCATCAGTAATTAGTACTGCGTATCCGTGTTTAGTGGAAGCATTAAATGGTGGCAAATTATAAGTAGATTCTACATTCTCGTACAATATTCTACCATAAGCATCATTTAGCTGCACTGTTTCAAAAATAATTTTATTTTTATTTTCACTTATTATTTCACGTATCTTGCCCAATGCATCTGTTATAGAAATCATAGGAAATGATTCTTTATGGCGTTTAATCGTATTCGCGTAATCGCACGTCTGTAAGAAAATTTAATCGTACTTACAATATCATAAAATTTTTACTTTATCTCTAATGCAAAAAATATTTTAATTGCAAACTTACAGGAAATAAATAAGATTTTCTGTGGCGCTTGACGGCAGTTTTGATTTTCTCTTTCTGTATTAAAAACCATAATGTATATGTCATAAAATTGTATGTTATTGCTAACGCAAACAATACTTTACCTCCATTGTAAAATTATCGCTGGAAGTAGATGCAATGTCATGTAGCGGAATATTTTTATCTTTGTCTATACGTATCAAATATATCGTCTGCAGTATCATATTTACAATTGCTACAAAACATTTTTTTGTATTTTTGTGGAAATCAGACAAATCAATGATTAATGTTTGATTTCGTATTCCAAATACAGTTCTAAAAACAAATCACAATTATAAAACTTGTAATTATAAAAATCTCAACTTAAGTAGAAAGATTTACTTATGTTGCATAAAGTTCAGACTCGTTTCTATGTTTAATAGTGATCTTGTTACTCTTTTAGAAACTTCTTGGTTATCGCTAACATTTTCAATTGCTTCTTTTATAAGTTGTCTATTAACACACTTATTATTACCAATAATAAGAATAACATCAGCCTCAGTGCACGTAAAAAATAATTCTGTCTACATCATATAAACAAAATAAATTTAATGATCAATATAACGATTAATATAACACGAAGAAGATTTTTAATATATCTGTAGTTACAGTTATATCAGTTTTAACTGGGTTTATTACTATCATGTCAAATATTTGTACATTTGCAGCCTGAGTTGATAGCACATCTCGAATGTCATTATGAATGTTATTAATGTTAATATTTTCATCTGATGGATCACTGTTATTAATATCATTATCTACAACTTTAATAATCTCACATTAATTGTATTCTATGCACTAAGTAATCATAACAGAATTAGAATTTTGAAAATTATGACACGAATATTGAGTCTGATGATCAAATGTATTTTTTATTAATACATTTATTAATACATTAGTTTCATACGTGTAAACAAAGAAACTGTTAAATTCTGTTAAATGTGACAAAATTATAAAATATATAAAAATTAATTGTATTCATTTATGTATTATATAGAAATATTAGTGATCAAAGAAACTGTCACAAAATATACTATTTTTAATTTTTAAATTTAGCATATATAATATAATTTTTATTACAATTTGTTATTTAAATAAATGAACTTTATTTAAATATACACAGTTTTCTTCAAGAATCGGATAATATGTATGAAGAATATACTTTACAAAACATACTTGCTATAATTTCGAATTTGACTACCATTTTATCCTCTTTTATCGTTTTATCGTATATATACTGCCAGTTACCACAGGATTTTACCGTTTCGTGCGTATTATGTTTTGTCGCAGCTACCACGTTCGTCGTTTGGGCTGGTTCTAACCGAAATAGGTTACAGAAATATTTCGGTAACACATTGTTTATATTTCTTCTCTTTTTTTAATAGTAAGATTGTACTCGGACAATGTCAGCTTTGTTTTCAATGTATGTATGTTTAATATACCGCGGATCTTTTCATGTTTTAAATAACGAATAGACACTTATATAAATATATATAATAATTTTATATATAGTATATTATAATATATAATTTGTAATATATAAGTTCAAAAAAAAAATTATTTTTAACAGAAACACATTTCTTATTATAATGTTATATTTAAAAAATAGACTTTATTACATTATATATGCGCAGTGTATACAAGTGTAATTTAATGGAGGCGTTTCGAATTATGCATGAAACGCCATTATTTGTTCTTGTTGTTCACCAAATAAAAAAGAAGAATAAAACGATACATCATGTGCTTCATGCGTAACTCGGAACGCACCTAATATTACATGAAGAATACATCCCAAAGTCATTGATGCAACAAAAATCAATAGATAAGACTTCGGGATCTGTTGATACGCGTTTGAGCGATGCTTATCAATACTTTATCACTATACAATATCCACTTTACAGATCTCGAAATCTTACTCACAATTTTGGCTCTGGAACTAAAATTGGATAGGCCTGATCTAATGCAATGAAATGGTATGCAAACAAGAATTACTATTATAATCTAACTATTTATATTTTAAAATTAAAACTATGTAAGATTGAAAAATCAAAATTCATGAAAACGATAATCACAGTACTTGAAAATTATTTGAAATTTAGAATCTTTATATAGTTCACGGTGAGCTTTTTCAGCGAAATTGACCATGTGATATATTTTATGAAACATACTACAATTACTTAAGAAGGTGAGATTTTTATGATTTTAATCTCAACAATAAAAATAAGTAATAAAGTATTATTCCTTTTTCATATTGACAATTCCTGGGCGCTCAATAAATAAACCTAATACTCTTTTGTTAGATGTTGTTTTTTCTTTGTCCTCTTTTGGTAATATCAAAAGTGCGTTTGAACCTACGATGTTACATAGTTTATCTTTGAAAAGATTACCCATGCTACAAGCCATTGCTACATTATCTTTAGACCACTTCAAATATGTACACGCAAGTCTAGGACGCTGATGTAGAATAAATGGATTATTTACCTACAATTTTAAGAACATCATAATATTAGATGTATCTTTCTATATTTTATGAGACTATAAACTTACATGAATTGGTAATACAGGAATTTCCGCGTATTCATTGCCAGACATGTTTTTTAGAAAAGGCAAAAGGAGTGCTTGTGCGATAATGAAAGCAGTTACTGGATTTCCCGACAAACACAAGAGATATTTTATTTTATCATTGATCTTGCATGTAGCTAGTGTGGTTGACTTCCCTGGTTTTATATTTATATTACCTGAAAAAAATGGATACAGTTGTAAAAGGTTTTTTATATGTTGAAAATTAATGAGAAAAATAAGAGATACCAAAATATATTTCGGCTTCAAAGTATTCTAATAAGATTTGCTTCAATAAATCTTTGTCATTAGCAGAGCCTAATGTCACAAGTATATCTACTTTATCTAGAGCTTTCTTGATGTTCTCTTTTATAGATGATGATCTGGAAAAATTAATTACTTTTTAAATTATTAGATACCGTGAAAAGTTCGTGTCATTTTATCAAGAGATATTTATAGAGGAAAAAAACAATACGAACTTTCCGCGGTACCTAATATTTATATAATTATGAACAAAATTTTGTAAATAAAAAACTATTAAAGTGATGTAACAGTTTGCATATTTGAAATTGTAAAAAATTTTCAATGCTCTCACGTATTATTCACGATTCCAAAATCTAAAGAAGAGAAATCGTTATTTTTTAGCAGTGAAATTATAATTATTCTGCTAATATCGTAGACGTATCCTGATTTTAGAGGTTTTCCGGGTTCTTCTAAGTTATTGCCGATGGATAATACACCTATAGACAACTGCTGAACGACTGCAACTTCTTTATGACCAGAAGCTGCCAAAACTCCCATCTCTTCTGGACCAATACGTGTGCATCGTTTTAAGATAAGTTTATTTTTCGTTATGTGATGACCAATAGGACTTCGAAATAAATATACAGATAAATAAAATAACTATTTTGATAAATAAAAATAAAGTATTGTCTGGTATGAAAATATTGAATTTATACTTAATGTTTTGCCCATATTCTGGTTTACTCAATATTTCAATATACACTTTGTCGTTTAGAAGAGATTTAATTCGTTTTGTATTTTTCTCTTCTACAACTGCCGTTGCTTCTGTAATCAGACACAAATGGTAATTGATTCTTTATTATAAATGATGGATTAATGTAATTATAATTTCTAATTATTTACCATTAGGAACAGGTGCTCCACTCTTCACCCATACACACGTTCCACGTTGAAGCGAAATCGGAGGAAACTGAACAAATTTTATTTAGTTCTAGCTAATTCTAATAATTGTAACTTGCATATACATGTGCAACAAAAATATATATGTACATATAAAATATAGATATATTCATTGAATTTATCTTACCGTATTATTATTATTCAATATTTGTCTTATTTCTTTTCTATCAGATACCAACACTGCGTATCCATGTTTTTTGGAAGTTCTAAATGATGGCACGTTATATTTCGAATAAACATTTTTATGTAATATTCTACCATAAGCATCACTTATTTTTACCGATTCATTATTTTCTGTAATTGCATTTGTTATGGATACTTCATTCAATATCAATAATGCATCCTTTAAAGAAATTAGAGGCGTCCATTCCTATGGCAATTGCTTGCATTATTATATTCTATATTCTACAAATATCTTTAATTGTATATATTTATAATATTATAAAATTATTATTTGTTGCTTAGAGTATCTTACTTCTGCAGCAAGAGTAACAGAAGAAGTAGAAGAAGATTTCTCCAAAGTTTCAAAATAATAAAGATTTATGTTTGCATCTTTATCTTTTATCTATACAAATAGATTAGTCTTATAATCTGTGTCTATATCATCTTATAAATAATTGTTTTACGATATTAATTTTAATATAGACAATATACTTTACCTGCTCTGAAACATTATTATCTGAAGAATTAAGAAAATATGCATTGGTAAGTAGTGACTTAGTCTCTGTGTTCTTATCATCTTTCTTGCGTATTAAATGCAATGTATTTATCAATGCATCTGCAATTGCTGCAATGCAATCATTGTCTATGACGGGCAAATTAATGATTAACGTCTTGTTTCGTATTCCACATACAGTTCTAACAACAAATCAATTGTAAGAGTTTTATGTGTGTGTGTGTGTGTGTGTGTGTGTGTATGTAAATTTCAAAATTAATAAAACGTAAATAAAAATAAAAGTTACCTATAACTTGTTATCTCGTTCAGATTTTTTTCTATGGTGTTTATCAAAATTGCTATATTTTTAGAAAGTTCTTTGGGATCAATAATTATAGTTTCAATCACTTCATTTATATATTCTCTGTCAGTAGCGTCAACGTGACCAGTAATAAAAATGACATCAGCTTTATTATTTGCAGATATTGAAAGTAATCTTTTCTATATCAATTTTATAATAAAATAAAATTTAAGACAAATATATTTAATAATACAAATATATTAAATTTATACATATTTATTATAGATATAATTACCATTACGGTATCTTTAATTGGTTCTGCAATTATTACATCGACTATTTTTAGATTAAATACAGTATTCAATGTGTCATGAATCTTGTTATATTTTACAATATATTGCGAGTCATGTAAAAGATTTTTGTTTTCTCTCAAGTCATGTAGATTTCTATACAACTGAATCGATTTACTTACTAAAATAAAGATACAATAAAATTATTAGATACAATAAAATTATTAGATTTTTAAAATATAATAATTAAGTTTAAAGATATATGTATATATATATTTTTATGATTTATCTCAATATTTACAAGCTATTAAACATGACTTTAAAATAAAGCTAGAAGGTAAATTTTCTTTGTTATACTGTATAAGCATATTAATTATTATAGATATTAAATAAGATATATTAAATAAGTTATATTTCTGTTCATATTATGTTTTTATTGATATATTGTTAGTGTATAAATATAATGTTTTTAAAACATTTTTCATTATAATTTTGTATTTAAGAAATGAACTTTATTAAGTTATATATGCAATATTTATAAGTCTGACTGAATACATATGAAAAATACATGTTGAATCATGGCACATACTAATTATAATTTGAGCTGTTGCCATTTTCGCTCCTTCAGATATCTTTTCGTATTATTATATGTAACTGGCACTCAACTTTCGCTATACGTTTAATCCCAATTGTCACGTTCGTCGACTGAGCTGACTTTGTCGAAATGATGTTTGTGATGATGGTTACCAAACGTTTTGTGACGAGATGCTGTTTATATTTTTTTTCTTTCTGAATATTTAAATTGTATTCCGTAACGTCGATTTTATTTTTATAATTTAGTGAGAATACACATTTCGTTATAATTACGTAAAAACTATATGTATATATATATATAAAAATATATTTCAAATTAATATCAATAACTTATAAGAATATAGAAGATTCCATTTAAACAGGAAAAGAACAATAAAAACATTATATACATATAGATACTAGAAATAAAATAAATTATAACTTATGCTTACCAACTAATAAATTAAAGAATTCAATATATTAGACTGACCATTTATATATAAAAATATATTTATCATAATTACACAAGGAATTAATATTATATTAGTTTCTTGTGAAGAAAAGATTCAAGATTTATAAAAGAAATATAAATTTAAAAAAAATCTCTATACAAGCGTATATAAAAATTTGAGAAGATTTAAATGTAAGAATAGTTCATTATCGGAATCATACGTGCGAGGAAAAATATTTAGAATAAAGAATACGCGAATAAAGAAAAAGAAAGATCAGGAACACCGTAGCATTCATTTTATTTCTAAAATCACAGTCGCGAAATGCGGAGAAATCCGCGTTTGTAGAAAAGCGCGGGCATGTAACGCAGCACCATCCAACGGATTCCAACGGAACTATCCGATGCGTCGGAGCTTTCATGCGACGCCATGAGGCGGCGCGCAAACGCAACTCGCAATCGTCCGCCCTTTTCCCGCCGCGCTGACGCTGACGAGTGTCGGGACTGTCGGGCGGCCAGTAGCAGCTGACCGATTGGAGCGTTCGGAGTAGTTCCTTTCGTACTCGGCTTCGCAGTCTTCGCATTCGTGCGTGTCCACGCGAGCCCGTATGTCTCACGGCGATCCGTCAATCGTCTTACGTCAACCGACACGCGTCGTGTGTGATCCGAAAAAGTAAAGCCGGCGCCGAAGGAAGAATTCACGAGGACGCCGCATCTTCTGCGTCGATTGCGAAACTAGTGAAAGGCGCGCGACACGCGGGACGAAGACGACGACGGGTCACGGGTGGAATTGCCACGGTCAACGGAACGCCGGGTGAGTAGCGATCTTCGTTTCACCTTCCTCCTCTCGCTCGCGATCGCGTCGCCGATCTTCGTCGTAGAGCGCAGTGCGACTGGACTATTCCTCCCGGGTACATGTCAAGTTTTTCACGTCAACTTTCTCCGATAAGTTTTTTTATAACGCTCATAGAATGCTATTTATATGACGCTCACCGAACGGTATGTACGATCGCACGACGCTCCGCTCACGAATCCGTGGGGCGATCAGTTGTGTCATGTCGCAGTTTCGTTACGTCGCACAGGGACGAAGATGCGTGCGTGAGTGCGTTATACTTGCGTGCGTGAAACCAGTCGCGCGCATACAAGACTTTCGCGTTCTCCGGGGTGACTGACACCTGATGCGTCGATGACCGTGCCATGCGTAGAAATATGGAATTCATCCGTCGAATAGCGACATGTCATGCGAAAAGATCGCGCGTTATTTATTTTTGTCCGATGATCCAATGATAAAATACCGCTGCATTCCAACGCCTCGCGAAGGATACGATCATCTGCGTTACGCAAACACACACTTTTTTTTTCAAGCGGAGGGAGGACGCGCGATCCGGAGAAAGCGTCAGATGGCGTCGCGTCCTTCCGGGGAGAGCTATTTGCGCGGTGTGCGTGAATCGCGACTTCTTAGACCACGGCCGGAAAAAAATGCATATTCGTGAATGACCCACTGAAAGTTTGACGCATTGAGAAAAATGTCTGGTTGAACTCGAATCGGAAGATTCTGATCGCGTCGGTCAAAATTCTGCAGGTTACTGATGGTAAGGTTTTGACTGATGTAATTGGTGTGCGTGTGTGTACGTGAGTCAGTTTTATGTGTGTGGGTGTATGGTTTTAGCTATTAATTTATCTCTTGTATTGTTGTCTTATTCTGGTTTTATTACTGGTAGGCTTTGTAACAGCAATTCTGATGCCTAACCATTTGCAACTATTGTTTATTTGCTTATGTTTATGTTAATCTATAGTCTATTGTATACTTTATGTCTATTACTCTGTTAACATGTAGTCTTTTTCGTATAACTTTGTAATAAATTAAATTAAATTAAATTAAATTAAATTAAATTAAATTACTTCAACTGGAGCTTCCAAAATGTTTTCTCTCAAATATTTCAAATATCGAGTGAAATTTTCCTCGGAGAGGGCATTTTGGAATATAACTTGAAATTGTAATAGATTCAACCAGAAAATTCTAATCCGTCCATTTTCAAAATTTCAATTAATGTAATCAGACTTTTTCTAGTGCGATGGTTTTAAAGATGTATTTTTGTAGCGCGTATTTTGCACGTTTAATGCATTCGTAAGTCATAAATTAACTGTTATTCTCGTTATGTTCGTACATTTTTTATACGTTTTATATATTTGATACACTTTTTGTATATTTTTATATATTATTCAATGCCGAAAAACTAAAATATCCCGGAATACCAAAGTATGTCGACGCTGCGATTTTAAATTCTAACGGGTTTGTATCTCGGCATTTTATATTCTAACGCGGATGTATCAGGATTTTAAATTCTGATGTGCACATGGTAGGAAAAACACATCGAATACGACTTATCAATCACCGTTAATCGCATTCATATCTGAGGAACTTCGAACGTAACATTGAAAATGAACGTTTCCACAGTAGGCGTAAAATATTATAGCAATATAATATATAATAATAAAAATGAGAGAGAAATAAAGAACATAAAATATTAATCTTTTTTTATTATTAGGTTTTTTCATCGAATCTTTTTTTATTAATGATTTGCGGATTATTTAACTAATAGTCATAAATTTTTAGTTTTACACAGAATAACAATATATATTTATTTACGTCTACAGAATTGTAAAACTTTGTTTTCGACATAACTTATTTAACTAGAGTTGTTTTTACCAATTTTTTTTGTGTAAGAGCTGTAAATCCTAGTGTATAAAATTGCAGCTACGAGAAGAATCATTAATAAGTTAAAATCATATAGATTTTAATGTATAGCTTTATATCTTTGTTGATCAGAATTGATTGCGTCTTAATTAAAACGCAGAAGCAACCTGTGAATAGTTTCTAAAATATAAACGATTGTAAATGAAGATGCGAATGAAACTTCTGGGAGTGTTAAATTAAATATAATGAAACTTCATTATTCATTTAAATTGACTTTACTTTCCCGAAGTTTGAATTCAACGTTTAATTATAATGAGAATAGTATTGAATATTATACGGTTGTGGCGAAAGATGACGATTTTCTCAGAAGTTCTTCGGATAGGGGATGAGAGAGGAAAAATGCAAATTTATTGAAGAATCTATAAGTTAAAATTGAAAATTACAAAACGAGATTCTGAAACAGCCTGTATGAACAAGATTATAATAAGTATAAGAGAAATTCTCTGGTTAAATTCAGTAATGCTATTAATTCTCGCGACGCCGCAACGAGGGAATATTTTGAATAAAGTTATTTTATAATATTACATTTATATTTTATGTAGATATTTCGGATATTTTAAACATTTGTTTACAAACATTTGTAAAATATATTCCTATATATTACTGTGCAGTTCCGATACTAATCGATTGTATTACAGGCAACTGTTTACGTTAATTTTCGTTTTAATTAATTTAATTAATAATTAATAATTAATAATCATAAACTACGAATTAAGTTTTGTTTTAACGAGAACAATACGCCGACAATTTATAAACTTATTACTTTACTTACTTTGTGTATTTATTAGAAACGTAAATCCTGTTAGAAAGTTTTCGAACTAGTTTTATCGCTTCAAAGAATGAATATACATATTTATCGCAAAAATAAAAGATAATAAATTAGATTTCACAACTTACTGTTGGCAAAATGCAAGTTAAAAATTAAACGAGTTGGGGAAAATGAGATGTGCACTGTCGTGGAAACTATTCTTATTAACCGTACATTAATTTATCTTACTAATTTATCTCGATGGACGTTACTATGAAATGAAAGGATACTAATCTATGAGCCAAAGGATCGAGGATTTAATTGAAAATACGTGTACTTTCATCTTTACGAAACAAAAGCTCATTGACATATCTTTTGTATTGCCGAAGGAATATCATAAATTATTCTGGCCACGCCGTAAAGTTGAATCTCTTTTGCTGTTACGATATTGTACGTCATACGAAAGACGCAATGAAGCTCGGACGTTACGCAAAATAAATACGCGATACATACACACCGCTAACGGCATTGCGGTGCAGCTTGCGAACTAAGTCAATATCATAAACGTAATACGGACTGGCGAACGAAAACAATAGCGGTCACTCCGAGAGAAGAAGAGTGAAATAATCCAAACGGAAAACCGTTGAGTCTTTTTCCGCAGGCTTATCGGAAATGTATCTGCATTTGTATCTTCATCGTACGATTATTCCGCAAAGGAAGCGCAATTACGAAGTATATTCTACCTGATTACATGCAAGCTGTAATCTCCTTTACCGCTCTTTATCGGAGTACATCCGTCTTGCGAAACGAATTGCAGTGTTTTTTTTTTTCTTTTTTCGCTGCACAATTCATCGGTTTCATTCCGATGTCGTTCTCTCGGTCGTATATCGAGTCGTATACAAAATATTGATTCTGTATCCATTTTCACTGTCAAGGAAGTCAGATGCGTGTAATTGATAAAGAAATTCAGTAATGCTACTCACATTTCTTAGAAAATGAAAAATTATTTTCGAACGTCTTTCATATCGCTTTATAAAGCTAATGTAAAGATTACTGTTATATTTCCGCTTTTTTTTTCCACGATAAAAATAATTAATTATACTTATATGTATCGCTAAAAGTTTATCGCAGGGCAGGCTTGGGAATTATTTTTTATTGCAACATTGCCACAATGTTTTACTTCACTGTGATTTTACATAAGCCGTGGATACATTACATTATTATTTTTATTATCACATTCTATATATCGTTTATTTGTTACAACACAATTCAAAAAAGTAAAGTTTCCCAGAAAATGAATTTTATTGTTTTGAATCATTAATTTTGAAATAATAATTTTAATTTAAATCATTAATAATTTTGGAATAAAACTGATTGTTTAGCAAAGTATGTATTTTTTTTTAAATGTGTTTTTTTTTTACATGTTCGTTCTTTTTCAGTAAGCAACTCCAAAATAATACTATTTACTGTATAGCAAATAAGCATTTTTATAACAAATAAGTGATATGTATTATCGTATAAATATAACGTAAATATAAAAAAACTTCGTTACCTGATAAAATTTATGACGGCATATTTTACGACGGCATGTCGCGTATACGCGTAACGTGATAATATTCATCGTGAAGCGAAATTGGTATAATTGGTAGGTCAATAACACCGAAATGTTATTACGGACACAACGATAATAACGAGTGTGCGTCTAGCTGGATACATGAAACCTGCAAGCATACGTAACTAATTGACCCATTTAATCACACGAACAATGTGTAAAACGAAACGTTAAAACGAAACCTATCTGTGTCTCGTAGCAATTTACTCCCTCGTCGGTGTTTGAATAATTTGTTTTCTGAAAATTGGAGTGTGACGAGCGCAATATATGTTGCTTTATCACTTGAGAGTAATTAAGAGCTGTAATCTGTAATTGTTATACACGCGATTTGTTACGAAAGAATTGATACGGAAGAATTTTGTTCGCTTGGCATCTTTAAAAAAAAAAAAAAAAAAAAAAACAGTATATTCAGGACGTGCATAATTCAATCGTCGTTATCTGCAACATCCGTTAGGTTTATCATCGTAAGGACGTAAGAGAATTTGCATTCATCCTCTCTATAATTAGCTTGATTAATCTTACTTGAACGTTTGACGGTAACTAGTGCTGGGAGCGTTTCCTACGTCGTTGGAATAATCATTATTGCGATCGTTTCGGGGTGATATACGGAGATCAGCCGATAGCGACGAAGTAAAATAGCGATCTCGTTGGCTACGGCAGATACGGTGGATTACGGTAGCCGGCTATTTCGAATCGTTAACGCGTATACGTGAAAATCCACAGTGTCCTTGTTTCCGACGTTTGAACACGCTCTACTCGCCCATAAATCAAGACCGATCGTCGGGTCGGCACCGACGTTGTGGCACCACCATTGCACCGTCGCGTCGCCTCCGGTTGCCTCCGGTCGCCTCCGCGTGAACCGACCGACACGGTATAGCACCCCCTCCCCTCCCCTCCCCTCCCCTCCCCTCCCCTCCCCTCCCCGTGCATTCGCATTCGATACACGTTCGCGACACTCCACACTCGAGGTGGTCCACGCTAGGAGGGGCTCGGCAGCCTCTCGACTCCTCGAGGAACCCCTCGGGAGATCGAGTTTGTCGAGCAACTTGTTGCGGTGACGACGACGTCTGTGTGCCTGCCAGCCTGCCTGGACGGGTCGAACGTCAGCCGCGTCGTTACGTCACTGCGCCGGGACGCCACATCGCGCCGCGCGTAGCGGTATTCCGGTTCTGCGTTAACGATACCTGCCTGTCTAAATCTTATCTATGAAAGGAGCATGACGCTAGAGAGATGAGATACCGTAGCCCGATTATCCGAGGCACAATGAAACTGTCCATTATTCGCGAAGGCAGATAATGGTGCACCTGTTAGCCATTATCCGTGCGAAATATGTCCGAGTAATGGAGATATGAACGAGGCATTGAGTAACGAACAGTGGAGGTGTATATATATATATATATATATATATAAAATAGCGTAATATCAGTACCGTTGACAATTAAATTCAAAAAAGATACGAATTTTTTTTTTACAATCCTTTGTTCTTCAAAGGATTCGATTGATTTGACCAGCTCCGCTTGAAAATTTAATCGTCATCGATTGGTCGGTGGCAAGTGCGGTTTCCGCACGGATAATTTCTCGATTAAGCCATCGTTAACGATTCACCAAATGCCAATTTGCGGCAAAGAGATCGCGGACGCACAGCCCCGGCGCAACCTACTTTGCCGCTTTGTAACTCCAAATTCTGTGTCGCGCATTCGCCGACGATCATTCACGGTAGTTCTCTGTTTCCGATAGTTAAACTCGATGTGCCTGCCTTACGCACATGACGTAAATCACTGGACGCAATCTCGGTATCTCGCAATTTACGAGGTAAATGACCTCCTGCATCACGCCAGTTGCGAGGTCGGCCCGAGTATACAGGGTGATTTGAAAAGAGGGCTACGTACTTTAAGACTTTTGCAAGAGACTAAGTCTTAGTAAGATTGAGAATGGCTTAGCGTGAGCGTATTCCATAATACTCGAAGAACGGACAGTTTCCCGGTGTTATTTCCATGGCAGGTGCACTGCATTATTTTCTTCCGTCGTCTCGCAATCTCTTCCAATTCTCCTTCGAGCGTAGAGATTCATGTTCCTCCGGAAATTCGTGGCCACGTTTTGTGGACAACAACGCTTGTGCACAACAAATGTTTATTTATGTCTGTATAATATCTTTTCATCAGTGATGAATAATATTTGGAATACGGCGTCGATGAAACTTGACCGCGTAGGAACATTCAGTACTATTAAATGAAAAAAGTTGGAGGAAAGTAAATGGTATAATGTAAAAAAAAAAAAAAAAAAAAGTTTTTGCTCTCATCCCGCGTAGAACTCCGTGGATAGAAAATAGGTCAATCTTTTGATGATTAATCAGATTTCCCGTCTCGATGCTTTTGTCGAGGAAAAATTATTTCAGTTTCCAGCAAGCGTATCGTTAAATACAGACCGAACTGCGATCATAAATATCAGGTTAACGTTATAAATAGCCTTATAAATGGCGAATTTAATTAATTTTACCGAGGTTAATTAAATTCGTCGGGATTTCTGTCGTATATTATTCATTTTGCCCGAATTTAATTAATTTTCTGTCAGATTTTTCAGCGACCGAAATTTCAATGAAAGAAACGGGTGTTGCAGAACCTTTATGATTCGATAATGCATGACGGAGGCTTTCCGTTCTACGCGCTAAAATTCTTTGGAACATGTCGGCGGTCGTTAAGCTCGTTAATGAGTCGTCAACGATCGCGATGTATGGCGCATCTCTGTCAAATAGGTCATACGCGTTAAATGCACCGTTCGCCATGCGGAGGGCAGTCATGAAATATTCATCGCGACGGCGAAATCGTGATGTATTTATTTTTGGGCTCGCCGTCGAATCTCGAAAAAAAAAATCTACCTATGTCATAACTCTGCACTCGAGAAGTGGAAAAACACGCAGGAAAATCCTTTTTTCCTTAACACTCGTTACATTGTTTTGTGCTATAAGTTTTCAACTTGATTGAATTTATCTAATTTATTTTCCTAATTTATTCTGAAAGTGTATACGTGAAAAAAATATAATTTCGGATATTTTTCGTGGACTCGAAAAGAATGTCTTGATAACTGAATTTGAATTGAAGTTATTAAAAATAATGAATTGTCAATAGTTTTTGAATCATGAATGTTTAAAAAAATAAATGTTCTCGGATTGAGTCTAAAATATGAAAAAAATAATATATATTATTTCCAACTTAGCGTGAATTTATTTTAGTTTGAATTTTAATTAATCGAGATATTTTATCTGTGTGTATGTGTGTGTGTGTGTGTTGCGTATTTGAAGAATTATTATTTAAAGAAAAAAAAATAGGTCCTCATTAATATTTCGTTCAAAAAAATTTGATTTTTAATTTCTGTAAATTTCTGTAAGTTTTCTTTGTATTTACAGACTTTTAACGGTGACCTAAATACTTTAAGTGTTTTTGAAAGCACAAATTATAAATTGTAATTATTTTTATATATTGTAATATAAATTTATTTGTGCAACTAAGGTATTTTTATTAAACAAATAGTGATATTTTTTTAAATTTGTTACGCAGAATATTTGAAATTGCGATCGTTGGGCACAAGGTCAAAGGGCCCGCCTATTATAATTGATAATACATAAAGCTATTATTAATTGCAGCGGCAAAAATCAAAGATTATTTTGCTATCATTTTTTATCTTTGACATAACATGTGCAATTTAGTGTTCAATTAATGTGATTACTGTTCTTACAGTTAGACACGTTGACTAAAGTCACATTAGGAATATATTCTAAGCAGACATGAAATGCAATAATGTGTAATTGCATTCGCGTTACTTAATTCGATTACGTGCACAAGACGCGCGTGCCGCGAATCGCGCATCGGAAACCAGTTTCTACTAGCAGTTTCCACTTCACTAATTTCCGTTCGAAAGTGTTCATGGTCACAGGAGAAATGTTGTTCATACATTACGACGGAGTGACGTTGCTTGCGCAACGAGATTTTCATTCGAGTATCGATTCGCGAGTAATACTTCTTTAATCAACGGTGAGTTAAAAGCTGTTATTCATATCTGATTATTATTCGTCGAGTCATATTCTCACCAATCTACGCTTGTTAATTTATATCTACTTGTGCTGAATAGAATTATATTAATATCGTTGAGAATGACTTGAAGTAAGTCGAAACGCGTACGGACTTTATATTTTTTATACTTTTATATTGAAAATGGACTTGTAAACATTTCTATTGTTATACTTGCGTACCGCGACTTCTTTCCCTTACATTCTAGTCTTTAAATTGTATATCTACTTCATTTTTTGCAAAAAAAGATTCTACTAGTAATCTTACAAGTAATCTTCGGTCCATGATTTACAAATCACTTTACTGAAAAAAATGATTTGGATTAAATAGTAATTTTGGTAGAAAATGGACGAATCAAAATTATACGATATACATATCTACTAAAATTCTGGTTAAGATAATTAGATTTCTGATTGATACAATTATTCTGGTAAAAATAAGAATTCTAATAATTTGCCAGAAATATTGTATCAACCATAATTTATTAGGTGTTGGAATTAATTCGTAACGTTTTACAAGAGATGGGAAGTACTTTCATTAATGTATTTTTTAATGCTCATGTGAAATAAATAACATTCTTTCATTAAAAAACGCTACGAATTAATTCCAACACCTAATATATCTCAACTAGAATTCTAGTAAATTTAATCAGAAAATTCTGATTCGTTTATTTTCAACGAAAAAAATTTTTCTTGTTACTCCTTTGTGTCGTCACTCCTTTGCTCTCTCGGATTAATAGAAAAACTATTTAAAATAAAGTAAAATGAATCAACAGATAGATTGTGAGACATCTTGTGTAATTCAGAGTAACCAAGAGTTGTCTTACGTCAAAAACTTTTTTAACGTACGAATGAAAACAACTGTGTTTACCACATCTAGATAAAACACGCAATCTAGATAAAAGCATTGATGTGTGGAAAATCCAGCTGGCAATGTTTTACATACTTATGTCGACACATCCACAATGGAAAGGATACGTTCTCTCTCTTGGTGACTAAATGAAAATGGAAAATGAAACAAGATTTAAAACATTTTATAATTGAAAAGTTAATAATGTCACAACATTCTTGCTATCGAAAGTTCCAAATTAAAAAAAAAATTAGCTGTTTTTTTTTCTCTTAATTGTGAAATATTACACGTGATTTCACATGAAAAGAAATTTGTAATGGGTTTTGCAAATGGATTAAAGTAAGAGAAATGTTTCCGTTGATATTCCTATAAAAATTACTGGTATTTATGTGAATGTAGTAGCGTAAAATATAAAATATTCGTTATTCGCACGAATTCATTTTACTTGACACTCGTCAGAGTGGTTTCCAAAGCAGATATTGTCGCGCCATCGCGCTGTAGAAAATGCTATGTACGGAGTTAATGTAACGACATCAACGCGCAATATGAGACGCGGAGTTTTCTTTCTAGCGAGACACAAGACGGTTCGTATTTCCTCCGGAAAGGGAGTCTCTCTTAAACGTTAATGTTATGCAAACGCAAGAGATACGACGACGCGGCGGGCTGCAGGTTTGCCTCGTTTCTCGATCTTCTTGTAGCGTAGAGAGTGTCGGATTACAGATAAGACCGTAAAAGTATCGCGCTCGTTCGTTACTGTTGAGGTAATGAAATGAAAACATCAATGAGAAAGCGACTTAACAGAGGTACTAGAACGAAAATAACAAACGTGAGTGACGTATATTATGCGTGATAAATGGAAGATTATTAGTTATTACGTTACAAAATGCAGATGAAATTTTGGTCGGTCCTACATTATTATTATTATTATTATTATTATTTTGTTTGCTTATAGTCATTTTCACAAGTTACGCGCGCATTGTCGTTATGAAAAACTAATTTATCCTCTTTTCCTCCGTCAAAGCACGCGGGGAGAATAAATAAATGTTCAAATTAGCTTACGTCTCGCGAATTTCGCTTCGCTGGCGCGCGGCGTTGCAAAATTTTTGTATTTTACGTCGTCACAACGCGGAAGTATTTTACTTTCATACACGTATGTACGTAGGTACACAAAGTGCGGGCACTCGGAAAAAATGTACCTAGTTGTATAGCTATGAATAGTCGTTCCGAGAGGTACGCAGGCGGAGTTACGAACAGTTCGAGTGTTCGTAAATATTTCGGTAAACATTTTGCTCCCACGCGTTTTAAGCTATGTAAACAGAGGCGTGTAGAACGCGGGAAATTAATGTCCTTTGGAGTTTTAATTTTCGGCACCGAGAGATACACGATTATAATTCTGAATTACTCCTACGGGTGCGAAAAAACCACGAATGAGTTTAAATTAATAAACTAAATCGTTGTATAAATTGTACTATTGATATTATTATCAGTTAATTTATTAAAGATAAGTAAAAAAATTAATATAAATTTTGTAACATAATAATTTTTTAAATTTCTTACCGTACTATTACGGTAAAAAATTCTTTCTACGTCATTATTATTATTACAGTTATTCTTATTACATTGTTATACGTATTTTTAATGTTTTCTTTTACACTTGTCAAAGAGTACTTTCATAAATCGTAAATTTGAGTGACGTTTTGCCTCGAGGAGTTAGTGAATTATTAAACGGGAGAAGTAATCTAGAGTAAAAAAGTGTATCCATATAGTTACAAAGAAATATAGAAGGTACTTTATATTCCTGGTGGTAGAATATTTTGCGTGCAAATTCGTTTGACCTGATTAAAGTTTCATCGAAACTTTACCGGCGACTTGTGTTTACGGTCGTTGGTACAGATTTCCGCGAATGCACACTGAAATCTGCGTGAGAGATTCGCGCTTCGTGTATACGTCGCATGTTTGCGAAGCTCCTTTGTTTTAAGATATATTTACTCGAGGCACAACCTCACCCTAGGACTAGAATAATAGCTCCATACATCGCGCCATTCGGGGATTAGTATGCGCGCAAGATAATCTGGAAAGCAGCTATTCGAGGCACGGCGTCTTCAATCTCGACTACGGAAGAGAGGCGAAATTTTGGGATGTTTCACGAGTGACGGACGAGAGAAAGCCGATAAACGAAACATTGTGGCAACATTTTAAAAATTTAAAGTAAACGGACGAGATAAACGTGTAAAGTCAGAAAATCTCTCACAAAATCTTAGCTTTCGAAAATTCGGAAAATACAACGTAATCTCAACTTTTGATAATGTAGCATGTACGTTGATGCAATATAAACAAGATAATATTTTCAACATAATCTTGAAAAAGATATTTTGCGATTGAAATAATGTTTCCGAATAAAAGTAAAAATCGTTATATTCGGGACAATCTCTAACAACATTACGGGGATGTCGCGAACAATAGATTTATTAGACTCTGTTACGAGTACCGTAACGAGGTCAGCTTTAGTAACGAGTGTATTGAAAAACGCAAGTTCCTAATTCTATTTGCCATTCAATTAACAGTTTAAATTAGCGTCTCGCAAAAGTTGGAGATTTATCCGTTCCTAGTTTTGCCGTGATTCCGCGAGATGTTTTTGCGGCACGAAAATTGGCACCACTCGCCTCGCCCTGCGGCGGCTTGCGACCGTGATTCGATGAGCAAAAAGCGAGGTAATTGGATTCTGTTTGGCACGATGGAGGATCGTCTATCGCACATTTCGTATGTAAGGGCGAAAGCTCGGAATTGTTAGCGCGCGGGGGGAGATCGGAACTAGAATTGCGGCGAATCTCGTTTACAGGTAACGCTCCCATGATTTACCCTGTTAAACGTGGTGTGTCACTCTCGGCCACGTTCTATAGCGCTCGATTATGCGCCGACCAACTGAGAGAGGAGCAAATAAAGTCTTTGACCTTAAACTCGAGTTCGAGCCAATACTCGTGCCAACGCGTGATGTAACGCCCGATCGTTAACCTGCGCGGTTCCAATATCCATCCATTGCGTTCGCTTGTTTGCTCCGTGCTCGACCATGCGAGACCGGATTCGGTCTTCTATTATGATTCGATCAACAAGATTGTTCCATTCCGTATAGGGAAC
Organism: Acromyrmex echinatior; assembly: GCF_024713525.1. Lineage (NCBI taxonomy): Eukaryota > Metazoa > Arthropoda > Insecta > Hymenoptera > Formicidae > Acromyrmex > Acromyrmex echinatior. The sequence continues at coordinate 6,757,807 of NC_141862.1, read as the reverse complement.
GTTTCAAATGTATCCTTCTATTTCTTATGATACTCATCCTACATATTTTCGATTCAGCGCGAATGAAGATAGTTTTGCGCTATTTCAGTTACAATTTTTTTTTGCGCTATTTTAATAAAAGATATTTTTCCAACATTCCGGTTGGTATTTTATCAACGTTGTTTTTTTTTTGCTATAAAAAAATGCGGATTCCGCTTTATGCGACCTGTGAAGTTAATACGGTATTTTATTAATATAAAAAATCATGATGGTATGCGTGCGTTCTAGTAACACTTCCCTCTCTCTCTCTCTCTCATAATTTTACAATTTCTTATGAAAATAAAACACAGTTTCACATTTTTTATAATTATGATAAACTGTCAACACATTTTTTTTTCCGTGTCGCGCTGTCTTCTATATTTAAAGCTTGAGATGTATTAAAATTGGTAATTGAAATTTTGTTTTCAAATTATATGTATTTATACAATTCGAGAAATATTAACAAAAAAGAACTGCCAAAAGTGAGAATATTTATGTCTTCCTTGTTTAGAGAGGAAATATCGTTCTAAATTTGCGAAATTAGCTATATCTTCAATTTGGTTTTTTAGACGGAAGTTCTTTTTAAGGAAGTCTTTTGGTAAGAAACTATAGAATAGTGAAAAGTGCTACTGGAACTGTCATTATTTTTTTTTGTATAAATAGAATGTCGTGCTAATTCAACAGCTCCTCCTTTAACATATATTTCAAGATCACGAAATATAATAACATTTTCTATTTCATACGTATTTTCTACGTATATTTATTGTACTTGAAAAATACGTCACAGAAACTGCGCACTTCCGTAAAAGAATCGCGTTGCTTTGACGTGACACGTGATATTTGATTATCGGAAGACGTCTACTTTATAAGCGAGCGTTCCATAAAACTGAAACTTTCCGGCTCCGACATTTCGTATGCAACGACCCCAATAGTAGGGAGGCATCGATTCCGGGCAGATTGTAGAATCCCGAAAACCCTCGGAAAGTTCGTGATTCGACGGCATATCGTGGTGAATTTCGACGAATCCGAAGAAATTCCTGTCGATCTCTTTCGCGTCGCCAAGCATGGATCACGTGGGCAACGAATTTCCGGTATCCGACCTCGTCGTCGGTGGTGGTTTGAAACGATAATGACGACGACGTTTGAACTATATACATTCCAAGAAAGGTCCTCTACGTGCACGGGATCCGGTGTTGGATCGACGCCAGATCGTTTCCGGGACTCGTCGACCGCGAATGTTCCGCGCGTTGCCTAGCAAATATTAGACAAAGGACGAAGGGACGTTGTACTCTCCGGCACCCGTTGACGCTTGCCAATCTGATTTTCGTCGGACGTAGATGCATAATGAACCACTCGGGTATAAACCTGACGGGGTGCTACACCATGATAGACTCCATATAACGCGCTTTGAGCCAATTCTCCATATAGTTTCTCCAAACATTCGAAGCAATGCATGATTATAGTTGGCAAACTACATCTGTCTCCATAAAACTCGGTAACAATCAGTGACACTGATTGTTACAGTAGTTATACTGAGCTATTCTGGCGAGATTAAAGCGAAAGACTCAATGTGTTTGCTTATTTGTAAAAATTACGAAGAGGAATAAGAAAAAAATTATCGTTTGTATTTTTAAAATTGTTTACAATTTAAATCTTTAAATGCACATTATTGTAAGCTAAAAAAATATGTTAGAAATAAATCAACTCCTCATTCGGTAAAAAAAAAAGAAAAAAAAATACTAATTGTAAAAGTTAAATTAAAAATACGAGCGTATTAAAAGCAGTGTATTCACGGAAAAACACTACTGACATTTTACTCGCCATTTAATTTAAAGCAAAGCTTTACTTAAGCGAGATATTAAAACTCAACGTTTTACCACGAAGGTATTTAAGGTTCCGTCAAGGATCACAGAGAGACAGTGGTAGGAGGTTTCGTGGTCTTTCCACGAAACCTTTGCCATGGACGGTAGATTTATCAGAGTTGTCTGTCATTATCATTTAACAACGGAACAACAGTCCTTAGTTAACTATCTATGAATGAACGATGCTCACGACAGGCGGGAGATCGTTAAGATCTTCTCTCCTGCGGAGAGATTTTCCTGAATCTCTACATATGCGTGTATGCCGTACATACCCTCGTACTCTCATCACTCGCACATACTTCACGATCCTAACTATCCCTATAACGCGACAGACATATATACAGACGTATATCCCGGCGAGATTACAGACACGCCCTGCGAGACGTTTGCGGGCTAATTTGCGGCGCAATGATTGCGAGAGTCTCCATGGCCGCAAACGAGACGATACTAACATCAACGCGTCGACGGGCGTACGGTATGTTTTGAAGAGGTACTTAGTCAAAGCAGTCGATCTTCCAAAAGGGCGTCAACCCTCGCTCTGTCCTCAAGTCGTAAACGCTAAAGTGCAGCGCGCGCGAGCTTTCGGAAAGCTTAAAATAAAATGAGAAATCGGAAGAACTACACGAAAAGACAAGGTAATTATCATAATTACTATTTTACGGAAAGTTGTGATTACGTATAATTATTACAATTGCATTTGTCACAATTGTATAGGAAATGTAATTATACCGTTACAATAAATGTTCCTCTTTAGCATCTTCCTTTCGGCGTCGGCATGCAGGAATCTTTTCCGTCCGTCTTTCATTTGCGAAGGGAACAAGTGGCGAAGAACCGACGATACGAGAATTGCTTAACATTCCCGAGTACCTATGTGGAAGCGTTAAAGCGCAATTACCGTTACGAACGTTACGAACGTTAGACGAAGGACCGAAGTCCGCTAAGTCTGTGGTTTTCCGTCCGGGACAGTTTTGTCGCGCGCGTTTCGCGGTTTTTGCGGCGGGCCGCGAGTCTGGTTCGGTCGACAAGGGAACGGACGCGGACAGGAGCGCTAACGATGGTTAACGAGCTCGGATGAAACGATGAACGGCGACGCGATATGCGCGCGACACAATGTGCGTGCGACACTCTTCTTCTCTCCTCTCCTCTCCTCTCCTCTCGTCGTTCTCTTGGACCACGCGCTAAATACGTCCGCCAACAAATGCAGTTTGCGTCCATGTAGTATCGCACGCGCATACCGTAATTTCATCGAATACAGCGACGGGAATACTTTCAAATTGTGGGACACTTTGGGAAATCCAATAATGTATAACATATACGTACCATTTGACGTTAAAAGGAAATTAGAGTTTGCCGATATCGTGATGCGTTCTAAATCATTATGATATATGATTAGTACGATAAAAATGTATGTATTATGAAATTCTTTATTTCAATTATACGAGTTATGCGAGTAGACGTTATTTATAAATGTTTTATACATATATAATTTATAGACGCGAAAAAATACAGTAAAAATATATTTTGCGTGGCGGGTGCAAATCATAGGATACTTCGAAACGCGTGATTCGAATGCAAAATATAAATTTCGAAATATTGTGGAAAAGAATATGTTTGAAATATGGAAATATTCAATATTATCGCGCAATTTCATCCGTGTTATGTTCCTTTCTCGTCGACGTTTTATGCTTTACGCTATATAGTAGGGGTTGGGAATTAATTCGTAGCGTTTTATGGAAAGAATGTTTTATTTTATTCACATAAGCATTAAAAAATACATTATGAAGTACTTCCCATCACTTGGAAAACGCCTACGATTATTCCACACCTAAGAATGTGCAGTATTGTTGCGGAAAAATTATTTTACGTCGTCAGTTTCTTTGGTGAAGATGGATTTTTTTCGTCGACGACGGCAAGCTCGTTTCGCAGAACGAAACGCAAGACGCGAGACAGCGGTGAGCGTTCTCCATAAGGCGAAGTTAAGGAAGTCGACGATGGACACGGAGAAGAAACATTGTCGGGAAAATAAAAAGCAGAGCGAGAGAGAGAGAGAGAGAGGCAAGAGCAAAACGCAGCAATACTTCGTTATTACGCGAAAACGTAAAAGCGAAATACCGAAAAAGAAGTCATGGACGAAGAAGAAGAAGAAGAAGAAGAAGAAGAAGAAGGCAGGAGAGAAAAGAAATTGCAAACAAGTGCAAAACAAAACTTGCATTTTTTTCATTATTATTGTACGAACGTGCGCATCTCACGACTATACGAACGAAAATCCCGTCGTCGAGAAAATGCCATCCATCGGAATTCCATCCCCGCGAATCAAGTCAATACGATGAGTTTAGATACGATGACAACGCGATCTAATTCACTTTTCTAACGCGAGGAAAGAACGAATACGGTAAAATTATCTAAATTGTTTCGATTTGTCTTTCCAAGAGCAATCGCCTTTCTGACGCTTAGCTTTATTTATTTCAAAGAGAAGACAGATCTGAGCAGAACTTGACGGCTTGCCTTTACGTTTATGGTCTTCTCACGTCTGCTAAATTATGTATAAGTCTGTTAACGCAGCTCCTACGTAAAGTTACGTTAATTTTATGCCATCTTTTTAAAGTCTTTTGTCTAACGTTCTAAAGTCAAGAAGCATCTTTCATATCTTTAGAAAGTAAGTAAGCGTGCAGTATTTCTGTGTGAGAAGTAAAACGACGTTCTATACACATCGAATATTCTGTTGAAACGATAGAACATTCAGATAATGGAAATGATGAAGATTCTATTATAGTATATTATCGAAGATATCGAATTAGTAAGCGTTTAATACCCGTGATGCTCGACGTAATCGGGTATACTCGGAAGTAAAGTACTCCAACATCCCCAATGCTATTCCGAGATCGGCGTGAGGTCTCGTAAGATAAGGGTGCGAGGAAGAAAGAGGAGACGAGAATCGGTAGGATTCGATCTCGCGAAATGGTTAAAGTGGCTAATTGGAATCCTGGTGTCGGGCGTGTTAGAGCTTCGTTCGCTCGCAGTACTAACGCGATAAATTCCAGGAGAGAGAGAGAGAGAGAGAGAGTGCGATTCGCTTCTCGATTCTCGGTTATTTCGATCGGTTATTTCGATCTCTCTTCTCACTGCACCTCCACCTTTTGCTCTTGGCACACAGTTCGGAATATGTACCCTGCCTATCTCTTACTCGCTTCTCATTTTTTCTCCCCTGATACTCCACCGACCCCCTTTTTTCCGTCGCTCTTTCCAGCTAAATTCAATTTCCAGTCGAATCGATAAGTAATGAACAGTATGACGAGGCACCTGATGGAGGCGGAATTACTTCCGGTTAATGTCTCCCGTTGGAGCAACGTACCGATAGGTCTTCGTTACTTTGAACCGCGTGGGCTTCCGTCTATCGATTGATACCGTCTATCGACTTTTTTTCCTTGAAAATGAAACCTTACAGGTACGTCAGAATTTTATTATGCGTTTTTTAATTTTTAAATATATAGAATTATCTTTTTACGTTATCGATATACGTTGATCGTTTATCAATACTCGCGATACATTTGGTACTTGATCATTTTGGTAAAAAAGAAATGATAGATCGGATGAGTTTGAAATATGAATCTCGCTTGGCTGGACGGAAATAAAATTGTTGCTTTTCGCGGATTTTTTCGAATGTCCACAATGTTACCTCGAATGCTAAATTCGATTTGTGACGGCGGATCGTTGTGCTTGTCGCAAGCTGCGACCTTTCGCGTTTCGATCGAATCCATCGATCGTCAGTTGTGACATTCAATGATGGAACAATAACAAATGTGCGACAGTTGCTAAAACTAAAGTTACCATCGATCTATGTAACATCTGGTCACTCCAGGCTGGACTTTTAGCGAAATCCAATTCGTATTTCGATGCCTCGATTTTGTATCCATTCAGATAACTCAGCAAGAATCTTTGCAACCAATGCAAACCCTTGTATGAAAATATATATTTTCAAATTTGTAGCTTAGTGACATGAATATTTTGAATTGGATAATCCAGTTCTACTTCATAATTTTTTATTTCTCGAGCTGGAAATGATTTATGGAAACTTTTTGTTCTTTTACGAGCAATAACGTTACTACAACATTTGCGTTAATAAAAAAAAAAAAAAAAACAATCGACTTCAAACAAGCCGAAGACACACGATATGTCCTCGTATATCTACACTTCACGTTGGGTTACATCGGTCACTCAAGGATGTTACGGAGACCGTCATTAGATTAATTAAACTCTCTCGACGGGAGATGTCTCGCGTCGGGTTGGTTCGTACAGAGGTACGACGATCGTTACATCGGGAACAGGAGTAGCGTCCTGTTGGTTGGACCAGCGATATAACGAGGTTAATTAGTCTGACGGACGGAGGGAGGAGGCTTGCCCCCAAAATCCTTCTATTAACGTCGTCAGCTGCGAACGCCATTACTGTCGTATGGCTGTTGCATAACCCGGAGCCCTATCTCGCGTCCTTCGCAATAACGGAGAGTCGTATCGCTAATTTGCCGATTAATTTACGTATTGTCGAAGGACTCAATTGATTCATGAAAATTTTCAATAATTAGGAAATTATCATTCGTCTGGCAAGATGTAGAGTGACTATGACTATGCGAGAAGTTGTTGAAATTAAATTGCTGTTATTTTCTAATGAGTGTAGCCAGAATAAAGTGAATTAAACATCACTTTACAGAAACGTATTATTTTTGCATGTAATATAAAAAGGATATATACATATATTTATGGATTTGCAATAATAAGTATTTTTAAAAGAATTTTACTTGCATGATTCTGGCATGATCCTGTTTTCTTTTTTTAATACAATAAGGAATAAATTTATATCAATGGACAGATAAATATTAATATAAATGTGAAATCTATATTAAAATATGAAATAGAATGAAGTTAATAAATAAAACTTGTAATAGTAGCCAACAAATGATGAAACGAGGTCAAATTAAGACGAGCAAGAAGTCAAATGTAATGTTTATTTCAAGAAATTCATATTTAATGATTGAACATTGAACTCCCCCCGAACGTTTCGAACTACTATAAAGTCCTTCATCAGGGGAAAATTGAAAGAATTGAGATCTATAATATATAAATGCGCTACATTTGTTCCTTTTTTTAGTAACGCATTTATATTATTATCGATTTAAACCTGTATAATTTTTCCGATGTCTGTTGATAAAAAGTTCTGTAATTTTTGTCCGAATTCAATTATTAAATATGAATTTTTAGACTTTCAAATAAATATTACAGCTAATGAAATAAAATATACGATAAAAATGTTTTCATAATGTAAAATACTTTAGTATATATTATTGTATGATTAATATGAATGAGAGTCTCTCGAGAGCCGAAAATGAGAGTTGTATTTGTTGTGTCACAGGTGACTATTAAAGCGTCGTTGATCACCTGTGGTGAGGCATATCCTGTCCTAAGATTAAACGACACTGTGGAAGCCGTGCATCCGACGGGAGAGCTCGAGGGTGAGTTTGCACAATTGCGGTTATGGAATTTTGCGCTCTACATTCTCGCAACAACTCCGCGCGATAATTTCGCAATGTCGCACATTTGTAATACTATCAAATATCACTGGTGTGCGCGTCCTTTTTTTAATTGTACTCTTTTCATTTGGAAAATATTTCACACGAAAACCGCTACCGGTTTGCCGGAAAAAATGACACCGCCAGAACCGTTACCACGCCCTTTTCCGCTGCGACAAAAAAATGGCGCAAAAAAAGGACATTACATATACATTACATATACATTACATACACATGAATCCATACACGTAAATCATGGTATTCTTTCTTTCCCTTCTTTTTGCTGAACCACGCGTTTTTTCCTTCATCTTGCCGTTAATGATGAGAAATTTTAAAACATTCCACTTAAGAGTGGAATCAGCCGGTTGGGTACAACGGGAAATTCCCTTTTCATCTTTCCTGTCTCTCAAACCTGCGGGAATTGTCCCGCATGGCGCACCACTGAACCGGGAATTAGAAATCGATTTTTTTTTTGCTTGTAATTAAAACCCTGTGAAATTTCGTCCGTCGATAGTTCGCATTCCCCAAGGTGAGATCACGTGTAAAAAAAGAAAAACAGGACGAGGCGAACTATCTTCTCGATTAACGATGACACGATGAAACAAGGAGTCGATCCGACAAATTCTGTAGTTAATACATCTCCGTACTGAAATACTTTGTACTTTGTAATAATAACTTAAATATTATCAAAGGTTTTTCTTGTATCTTTCTGCAATGTATTTCATTATGCATTTCTTTTGTTTTATTTTTTTTAATTATTTATGATGTGTAACATTTGAATATTAATCATAACATAAATTATTCGACATGTGTAACTAAATAGAGCTTCGAAATATTTTCATTATACGAATTAATTTCCAACGAGAATAATTATTGGTGTAGCGACGTCAAAAGATAGAATTTATTACATACATCGACGTGTAACTTGTTCGCCGCATGTGATATTTATTTATTAAACTTGAAGGAAATGATTGCGTTTCGTTCATCCGAGTAATATCTTTCCTTTTTGTGTAATTCAATGTAATTTTTATCTGCAAAATAAGTAAAGCTTCATTCCATCCAGTTTAACGCGCGGAATTAAATGCACCATACAGTAACCATCAGCATGCCAACGCTATCATGTTAATTACCTTGCCCATGCGGATATAAATGTACTCGAGATCATCTTATTAGCGTGCGTGTAATATTTGTAACAGTAAACAGAATTATTATTATTAAAACGTTTAAGGAATTATCTCATAACATTACCGCGGAACAATTTCTATGTTTTGCAATATAATCTTTAGCTTAATTTATTTTTGCCAGCATTGACAAATTTTTTTAGCGATTTAGTGCATTGAATTTTCGAAATTTTTTTACTAAAATTGTAATTTTTATTTTTTCGAAATAAACGAAGTTTAGGATATTAAATTCTGCCAATAGAACAATAAGATAGGATTATCTTTCTCAATAAATAAAAATGATGGAAAAGTCCGAGTTTTCAAACTGTAAAATTCTAAAGATAAAGATAATAAATTCTTTAAAATATAATAACATTTCGTCTAAACTTTACCAATGTGAAATGCAGTTTGTGAAGTCATGTATAAATCATTTTACTTTTATTAATTGTTGTTTAAATGAATTTTATTTGATAAATGAGATTTTTGGATATCTTTGTAAGTAGATACTTTTAACATGCGCGAACATATCACATTCTATTGATGTCAAGACTTGATCTTATTACAAGATTATTAAGAGTATATTGATGTTAAATTACTCGTTATCGCCTAATCGCTTTTTAATCCCGTTCGATCTACGTTGATTATAAAAGCAAGAAGATTTCATGAAGGTATCTACACAGGAGAAAATTTGTCTTCGTTAAATGGGAATTAAGGGATTACTAATTTGATTATTAGTACGCTGAACTTTGTTTTAACTCACGATGCTAAAAGTTATAAACGCTTATCTAACTTATAAAGCTTATAATTGCACTTAATATCAATTTATCTAAAAACTTAAAAACGATTGAATAACGTCATGCGAAAAAAGTTTCTAAGTTTTTCGCAGTTTCAGACACAATTTTAGTGTAACTCGGAAAATCGCAAATATTTTGCATGAGCGATAAAATGCAAAAGAAACGTATCGTTTTAATGTGATAACACTCGATTATCGGGAAACGTTGACTTTATCGGTGTACTACACAAAACTGAAACTTTTGGTATGCAATATTTCACGTGGAACAACCCGCTAGAATTTTTCGGGAATTTTTTGACAAAAGAGGAAAGATCTCTTTTTGCAGGATTGGGTCCTTTTAAAATGGTCAACGTGCGACATTGCAACACAATTGAATTTTCTTATCACTCGCTGTCTGTAGTGCATTGGTTCTTAGCGAATAGCAAGCATTATTTTGGCACATAGGAACGATCTTTTGGAAGCGGGAGATTTTCAAGCAGCGGAAAGGAGAAAGAACAGCGTCTTGAACGACGCGCCGAGAGAGGTTTAAGCGAAATTGCTTTCGGCCGAGCGTCTTCGAATGTTACCGAGGGGTAGACACGTCTTTAGCCGGATAACGAGATTGCCGCGACATGTTCCGAACATATACGATATGTACTGTTACATCCCCTTTGAGTGGGACTTGTTGGACTTGGACTTTACGCTGGTTGCGTGGATACTTGTACGCGATGAGAGACAGACCGCCCTGTAGATATTTGCGTCCAATGACGCAAGCCAGACAAA